>NC_090653.1:246754726-247123776 GCF_040937935.1 Hyperolius riggenbachi | reverse complement strand
TACAAAGCATACGGTAGCCAATAGAGGAAACATACATGCACAGAATTATGTATTTGATATTGCTTATTATACATAGTTGCTGGGATAGTAATGGTATCTATGCAATAAGGTCAATTCGAGTTGTACACCCTCCGAGAAAAAAAGAAGTAAAGAGAGAAAGAGAATGAGAGAAAGAAGAAGAGAGAAAGAAGGAGAGAGAGAAAAGAGTAATGAGATTGATCCAGTCGGTTCTACCCCCCCCCCCCCCCAATCAGCAAGAACAGCCCTCCTCATCTAGATAACTAGAAATCACTAATGGTTCAGTCTAGGGTAGGGGATGAAATCTGGATTCGTGGGATCCATAATTCTATCTTCCCAAATACCCCACACCTTTGCATACTTCTTGGGGCATCTTCTGCTCAAATAAGTAGTTTTATACAACGGTAAGAGCCTGTTGATTGCTTTAGCCCATTTGCCTAGCGTGGGCACTGTTGTTTTCCTCCAATTTAGTGATATTTCCTTCCTAGCTGAAAGCAAAGCACATGGATTAATAATTGCTTGTGTTTCTTTAGAGTTGTTTCTCCCAAATAGCCTAGTAACATTAAGGCAGGATCCAAGGTGATTTGGAGTACTTTGTTAATCGTTTCTAACACATCATGCCAAAATGGGGCAATTGAGGGACATGACCAAAAAAATGTGAATAAAGTTCCCCAATATCCCCCCACTTCTCCAGCATCTATTTCAGTTGATGCTGTTTATTTTGTGCATACGTTCGGGTGTGAGAAACTCTATGTAAGAATTTTATTTGTTGTAAATGGTCCCTGGCGGATACTACAGTAGTCGGAAATTCTTCAAAAATTATATCCCAATCATCTCTGTCTAAGGTAGTAATTTCCTCAGTCCATTTCTGTAAAGAGTTGTCAAGTTTGCTATTATTTAACGTTAAAAAGTTCAGAATAAATTGCTGACATTGTTTTTGGGAGTTCTTTGGTTAATAATAGTTGTTCTAGACCAGTGTTTCTCAACATTTCATGGGTATGTACCCCTTTTGAAAGCCTGTGCTGGCCAAGTACCCCCTGATATGGTAAGAACTATCTCAAGTACCCCTTGATAGAGATACACTTAATTGTAGTACTTGATAATAGTTTCTAAACCGTTTCCAAGCATTTGCTATTGTTTTTAATTAGCTGAAATACTAGTTTGGGCTGTTTAAATAGGCTTTGTTATTTTCTGAAACCCTACATTTATTAAACTTAATTAAATACATCAAGCCCAAGTACCCCCTGGACCCATCAGAAGTACCCCCTGGGGTACGCGTACCGCATGTTGAGAACCTAGGTTCTAGACTATCCATTTTTAACGTGGGGGTTTGGGAACTAAATTGGGCATTATAAGCATGTCGTAATTGTAGGTACCTGAAAAGGTGCTTGTTAGAGAGATTAAATTGTCGTTTGAGGGCTTCAAAGGGAAAGTATAGAATTATAACCCTGTATGTGGGCCAAGGTTTTATACCATATTTTGTCCAGATTATAGGATCTAGGATGGAAAGGAAGTGAGACAGTTGCTGATTGCCCAACAACGGAGTGTAGGGTGACATTACCTGCGTGGTTTGTAAAGGAGCTCTGGCCGCCCTCCATGTCTTCCACATTGTTGTCATTGTTGTCATAGCCAAAGTGGAGTGTGGATTGGATTTGGGACCTCTGTAAGGGAAATTAGTAAATTGCTCATAAGAGCCTAATCTCGCTGCTTCCGTATTAATCGCCGGATTTTGGTCATCCTGCGAAAAACCACCAGCACGTGGTAATGAGGACTGATGCCCAATATTATTGCAAATTGGGCATCGCAAGCCCACCTCTATTTTTTAGGGAGTTGGAGAATATCCAGTGCGATGCGCGGTTGCCTGTCTGCCCAAATGAATTTAAGCATAATAGTATTGAGTTTATGAAAGAAAGATTTAGGAAGCCAAATCGAACAGTGCCTAAAAAAGTAAGTACATTTGGGGAGGAAAATCATCTTCAAAAGATTAATTCTTCCTATAAGTGTTAACGGTAGTCTATTCCATGTCTTGCATTTGTCTTCCAAACCAGTAAGTGGATCTAAATTAAGAGATTTGTACGTTTTAGGGTCTCTAGTTATTTGGACTCCTAAATATTTTAATTTTGTTACTATCTGCAGTGGTGAATTAGAGTTTAAAATAGTCCTGAGGATTGTCATCTAAAGGGAATTAGTATTGACTTGGACCAATTGACTTTGATACCAGAATAAGAACTGAATTCAGTGAAAAGTCATAAAGCTTCCTGTAAAGAGGAATTTGAGTCATTAAGGTAAAGTAAAACATCATCCGCATATAAGGACATTTTTTCCACCAGATTACCAATCCTTAGACCATGTACAGCCGTTGAAATCCTAATATAAGTTGCGATAGGTACCATTGCTAGAGCGAAGAGCGTCGGGGATAGAGGGCAACCCTGTCTAGTTCCTCTTTCCAATCTAAAGGTTTGTGAGATAACATTTCCCGTTTTTATGCGTGCTGTAGGGTTGGCGTAAAGATAGCCCCACTCCACAGAGTCAAAAGCCTTTTCAGCGTCGAGTGAGGCTATTACTCTTTGACCTAGGTGGAGCAGGCATATTTAGTGCCCACCACTCCCCCGTTCTCCTCCGTCCCCCTCCAGTACAGCCTAGCAACCCCGCGAACTTACGTCATGGTCGGGGTGGTTGCAGCTGGCTGCACAGGTGCTGTCCAGCATCGCATGTCCTTGATTGCACGCCCGCGGCTGGGAGCGCTCTGCGCTGGTGCACTACCTAATTGGCCTCAATTCACTAAGATCATGCTGGAGATAATAAGGCAAGAGAAAACTTACCTCCACACGTGAGAGAGTTATCTTACCTCTTCATTCCTTAAAGAGAATCTGTATTGTTAAAATCGCACAAAAGTAAACATACCAGTGCGTTAGGGGACATCTCCTATTACCCTCTGTCACAATTTTGCCGCTCCCCGCCGCATTAAAAGTGGTTAAAAACAGTTTTAAAAAGTTTGTTTATAAACAAACAAAATGGCCACCAAAACAGGAAGTAGATTGATGTACAGTATGTCCACACATAGAAAATGCATCCATACACAAGCAGGCTGTATACACCCTTCCTTTTGAATCTCAAGAGATCATTTGTATGTTTCTTTCCCCCTGCAGCTATCTTCCACTGAAGTGTCAGGCTGTTTCTTCCTGCAGAGTGCAGACAGCTGTGCCTGTATGTAATTCCTCAGTATGTGAAAGCCCAGCCAACTCAGAGGAGGATTTATCCAGCTTGTAAAAGATAATAGAACAGAGAGAAGCTGCACTAATCTAAATATCACACAGGCAGTGTGCAGAGAGGGGCCTGGATGGGGGAGTTCATAGCAGAACCACAACACTGAAGAACTTGGCAGCCTTCCAGACACAGGCCTGACAAGTCTGACAAGAGAGAGATACGTTGATTTATTACAGAGATGGTGATAGCAGAAAGTGCTGCAGTAAGCCAGAACACATTAGAATAGCTTTTGGAACTTGTAGGATGATAAAAAACAGGATGCAATTTTTGTTACGGAGTCTCTTTAAGTTACCTCTCCTGTAGCTAATTTACCTCCTCTGTAGTTATTTTACCTCCTCTGTAGTTAATTTACCTCCTCTGTAGTTATTTTCACATGCAGCTAATTAACAGCCTGTCTTTAACTCTGGAGTTATTTTAAGGATTGGAGAGTTAATTTAAAGACAGAAGAGTTAACTTTAGGCTTGCCTGAGGTAAAATGTTTCCTGAATACTACATGCCTTATCACCATGGTAACAACTCTAGAAGAGTTATTAAAGACAGGAGATAAGTTTAGTGAATTGAGGCCAATGTCTGATGCTCTAATCGCTGCCGGCCATCTTTCCTGTTGGTCTGACGCATTATGCCCCATCGCAGGGTGATCTGGTCTTGCATGGCTTCTTCCTATATGGATCAAAGTGATGAACAAAGACTGACACTTTGATATCCTCTAGCAGCATGCAGCGCAATAATGAAATTATGCTGGCACATTTGCAAAGTGGGTGGAACTACAGTGCGCGAGATGTCGCTGGCCCTGCCCCTACCCGCAACTGATGCTGGGTCACCTCCTTCACTTTGTTCCACATTTGCAGTCTCCGGATCCCTGCTGAGTTGGAGGGGGTAGCAGCCAGAAAGGGGAGGCAGTGGGCACAATGGTGAGGAGCGGGGTTGGATCCCCCTCCCTCAACTGGGTCCCCCCCCCCCCCCGCACTCCGCCCCCCACCCCCCGTTTGTAGGCCAGCGTGTTGATGGAGCAGCAGTGGGCGGGGAATAATTAACTCACCTATTCCTTATGTTCCAGGCACAGCGTGCGTGACGTCCCACAAGTCTCCTCTTTCTTCAATGCAACTCACTGTCCATAGACTTTCATTTTACCTTTCACATTTAACGTTTTTGTGTGTTGCGTTTCGACCCTCCCCGGAGCTTTCAATCGTCCAATGCTTGCGTTGCAAAGTAAATCAATGTAGAACGCAAGCACCAAGAAGAGCATGCTTTTTTAAAACGTTTCAACGCACACAGTTACAGTTGAAAGTAAAAAAACAATAACGTCACCTGCGTTTTCCTATGTGCTGTAACGGATTGAAAACGCATTAAAAACGCAAACAGCAAAACACATGCTTTTAGCTTTTCCAAATGCAAGCTGTGATGTGGAAGAACCCAGTTTTTGCCAGTGGCTCAAACCTAGGCTGTGTGTTGAGTTATTTTCATGGGACAGAAAATGTATACTGTTATACAAGCTGAACATTAACGAGAACACGAGGTGGGATTTTATTATGCTAGTGGGGCACAGAGGCTGGTTGTGCACAGTAACACCAGCCTCTGTTGCCCCATGCTGTGCCTCCAAGACCCCCCTGTGCGCCACTATACCCCCCGCAGTACTGGCGACACGCAGCGTGTCGCCAGCACAATGTTTACCTAAGCGCTGTCTGTTAGCGCCGCTCCCCCGCCTTGGCGCTACCCGCCGCGTCACTTACCTCCAATCAGCGGGAGGGAAGGGACACGGGCGGGTAGCACCGATGCGGAGGAGGCGGGGGAGCGGCGCTGACAGACAGCGCTTAGGTAAACATTGTGCTGGCGACACGCTGCGTGTCGCCAGCACTGCGGGGGGTATAGCGGCGCACAGGGGGGTCCTGGAGGCACAGCATGTGGCAACAGAGGCTGGTGTTACTGTGCACAACCAGCCTCTGTGCCCCACTAGCATAATAAAATCCCACCTCGGGTTCTCTTTAACTACTTTATATTTTATAAAAGTGTCATATCTTCAGTGTTGTCCCATGAAAAGACATATAAATATTTGCACAAATGTGAGAGATGTGCTAACTTTTGTGAGATGCTGTATTTGGGAGGTTCTAGTTGAACTGAATGCAGTTCTGAGAAGGAAGTACTGAATAGGTAGAGAAGTATGGGGGAGAATCTGTGCACACTCCACTAGCTGCAAAGAACAACAAATCAGAATCCTGGCTGAGCAGCCCAGCCATGGTCAAATGTCTTCATTGTGCTACATTGGGAATGGTGTTATGTAGATTCAATAAACATATCCTATATTCATATTTTAATTGGAGCCTGTTTATGTTTTCAGTTGTTTAATCAAAATCCTTATTTCAGCTGAAAGGACAACTGAAGTGAAAGTGATATGGAGGCTGTCATATTTATTTTCTTTCAAGCAATACCAGTTGCCTGGCTGTCCTGCTGATCCTCTGCCTCTAAAGCCTCATCTACACGTGTAGATGAGGCTCCAATGTGTGTTATCAATCGAGCTGGTCATGAGGCTCGATTGATAAGATCCGACAGGTCAGATCTTGCTACCGCCGATTCCCTGCTTGCTCCCCGCGAGGGGACAATGGCAGGGAATCGAGCGGAAGATAAGCGGCGCGGCGTGGGGACGAGCGGGTATTGAATCCGGCACACGCGCGGGCGAGCGGGGACGCGGAAGAGGCGATCCGACGGCTAATCGAGCCGCCGGAACGCTACGTGTAGATAGGGCTTAATACTTTGCGCCATAGCCCCTGAACAAGCATGCAGCAGATCAGGTGTTTCTGACATTGTCAGATCTGACAAGATTAGCTGCATACTTGTTTCTGGTGTGATTCAAACACTACAGCAGCCAAAAAGATCAGCAGGACTGCCAGGCAACTGGCATTGTTTACAAGGAAATAAATATGGCAGCCTCCATATTCTTCTCTTTCCAGTTGTCCTTGAAACCTGACTAGCTGCTCCAAATTCCTTTGATCAATCAATACCTGTATATGGTACTACAGTATTACTGCAAAACAATCGCAAGCAGGATGCGTTTAACAACCTAGGGTTTAATAAGCAGTTCATTTACCCCATGGGGTATTTCAGCTGGGTTACCTGAACTTGTCACAGTCAATTTATTTAAGTTTTCAGATTTAAACATTATTTAAGGTAGCCATACACTGGTCGATTTGCCATCAGATTCGACCAACAGATAGATCCCTCTCTGATCGAATCTGATCAGAGAGGGATCGTATGGCTACCTTTACTGCAAACAGATTGTGAACCGATTTCAGCCTGAAACCGTTCACAATCTGTTGTGGTGGTGCTGCTGCCGCCGCTCCCCCCGCCCGCATGCCCGCATACATTACCTGCTCCGCCGGAACGACTGCCCCCGGTCACAGCTGCTCCGTCTCCGCTCTGGTCTCCAGGTCCGGCATGCTTTACTTCTTCCTGCCCGGCAGGAAGTTTAAACAGTAGAGCGCCCTCTACTGTTTAAACTTCCTGCCGGGCAGGAGGAACTGAAGCATGCCGGAGACCAGAGCGGAGACGGAGCAGCGGTGACCGGGGGCAGTCGCGCCGGCGGAGCAGGTAATGTATTGCCGCTCTATTGCGTCGGTCGTCGGGCACTCGAACACCGCTAGCGACGCGCTTGGCCCTGCTAGGTCTCCTCCTGACTTGTCTCAGGGCCTGGGGGGAGGGGGTTGTTGCCAGGGGTAGGTGGCGGGGGAGCCCCCAGGTTACTTTTGCCCCGGGGCCCCATTTTAGCTAGAACCGGCCCTGGTTGCATTTCTCTGTTTCCTTCTGTCCTGTGCAAGAGTTCAGGTCCACTTTAAAGTAAACCTGTGACATGTTAAAATGCAAAAAAAAGGGATCTATTTTCCTATGATAACTTCAGAAAACAAATAGGAGCAGATCGGACATTTTCCGTCATTCGGACAGGAAACTGCATTGTGTATATTCAGCATATGAAAATGCTTGGAAGTTGCTAAAACACACAAATTTTTAGCAGACTGAATCTGCCCATCAATGACACAGTCTTGATAGTAAAGTCTTACCAAATCTATGTAGTAGAAGGGCAAACTGAGTGAATAGACTTTGGATAGTTTAGCTGCATCCTCATAATACAGTAAGGGCCCGTTTCCACTGCTGTTGAAATCGGGCAGAATCCGCAGAGCTTGCCCGCAAGAAAATCGCACGGGGGAACTCTGTCATAGGGGATAATGCTGCAGCCGTCCGAATCGCTTGCATTATCGAATCGGGCCAAAATTGCAGCATTGTTTTATGCAGGAGGCAACAAATCCCATAGCCGTGCATAGCACAGCTTCTGGGATTCGCAGGAAGTGCCGCCGCACACAGCAGAAGCTAGTGGAAGCAAGCTCTAGAACTCAGTTACCCAGAATTCTCAAGCAACCTGAAAAAAATCCTGGCCTCGCAGTATGCAGTATACATCTCTTTTTTTTTTTAAATAAGTTTTATTGAAGAATTTTCAAGAATTTTCACCCCACAGTATACATCTCTTAATCCTACCTAATAAAACCCCTGTTTCCCTATGCCTCCATGTCAACACCTGTGGGTAGATGCCCCGCCCACTCTACCCCGGAGGACCAATCTATAAAAAGTCTGAAATAAGCCACCTCCCTAGTCTTTTTTATGTCCTCATACTCGCCTCGGAAGACCACCTGGGCCTTTGTGCCTATAAATTTTTTATTTTTCCCCTACCTCAGCTGGCTCTTCCAGCTACCCGCTAGGTTGGCTCGCCTAGCGATGCTATATAGGTTATAAATTAACCTACATGCTTACCCCACTCTGCTGGTCTTGGGGGTATCGGTGTTGCACCGAGGACGATCGCTCCTGAAGCTCCGGGTTCTCACGCTAAATGCGTGTGTTCTGTGCGCCTGGATCCTTTCCCCTCTGTCGCTCCCCTCTGTGTACTGCGGGAACCGGCGTTCTCAGCGTGCAGGGCACTTCCGGTCCGGGTTGGCGTGCGCCTCAGCATATCATAGAGGCTGCCGGAGCGCTGCGTTCCAGAAGCTAAGGACGCTGGGTAGCTATGACGCCAGGAGGGAGCGGAGCTATCCCTCAATAAGAGACGGCGCGGTGTTAAAACAGATAAGGTTTACATATACTTACAATGTAAGTGGTTTAGGTGTAATACAGGGGGCCGCAGGCGTTGTTTAGGTGATTTGTCTGGTACACACTTCTTATTATTCTCACTTTGTTTCATTTCTACAGCCTCATTTGGCTGCCCTATGGATCCACAAGCGCCTTCCATAGACCAGCAACAGGTTGAGAGGTAGGGGCTTTTGAGGTAGGTTCTTTTAAACACCTAAGGAGCTAAAGACTAATTACAGTATTCTCATTTCAGACACAGAAAGCACAAGAAGAAGTCATCCAAGAAAAAATCGGATTCCAAAAGGCATACTTCCGCCAGCCAGAGTCGGGGAAGAAGCCGATCACCTATACACGAGCATGTGACCTCTTATCAGATCCCTAAGAAATGCTGGGCATGTGGAAACGAAGTTATACCCGGAAAACTTGTATGTAGGAGATGCTTTGGAGAGATGCCTTCAGAGCCACAGCAACAACTAATGGACATTTCTGAAATGATAAAGCAAGCGGTTCAGGACTCCATGAGAGAATACTTGGAGTCACTACCTCCAGGAGAAGGAACATCGACTGACAATGCAATACCGCAGCAAAGAATTGAACCCGAACCAGATCAATTGGCGGTAGGATTCGATTTCGCACTTGTCCAGCCGTATGTCAGAGCAGTGCGGGAAGCATTAGAATGGGAGGAGGAGGAGGAACAGGTCGATGACAAGGTAAAGAAAAGAAGAGAGTATTACACACACCTTAAGAAGAAGAGGATACCATTTCCATTTATGGAAGAAATCAAGGGCATAATAAAGGAAGAATGGGAAAAAGTTGAAAAGAAGCCTCCCTTAGGGAATAGATTTTCCAAGCTATATCCACTTGGTGAGGAAGAAGTAAAGGATCTGGACAATTCACCATCAGTTGACGCATCAGTGGTCAGATTAGCACGCCATATGACCCTTCCCAGGGAAAACTCTACGAATTTTAAAGATCCCTTAGAGAGGAAGGTCGATAATGAACTAAAGAAGATTTATACAACTTCAGGAGGTAATGACAGACCGGCAGTGGCATTGACTGCAGTGGCGAAGGCTCTACATGCCTGGACGCTTAACATAGAGGATGCTATACTGGCAGGTACAGACAAGGGGCTTGATTCACAAAGCGGTGCTAACTGTTAGCACGCCTGTGAAAACCCCCTTAGCACGTCAAAACGAGCTTTTCGCGCATAAAACTTTATGCGTGTAAAACTTAACGCGTGTAAAACTTTACGTGCACACTGCACAGAGCGCAGGGCGCTCCGCGCGAAGTGCCCATTAAAGCCTATGGGACTTAGCGCGCGATCTGATTGAGAAATCCGGTGCTAACCCACTTAGCACCCTGGTTAGCACGTCTTAAGACTTTAGACGTGCTAAGTAGGTTAGCACCGCTTTGTGAATCAAGCCCAAGGAAGCTATTCTTTCAGCACTACGGGATTTCAAGATCACAGCAGACTTTATAGGAGAGGCCGCAGTGGACATCGTTAGATGTTCAGCCAGAAACATGATATTTTCAGTCGTCGCTAAGTGAGCGTTGTGGTTGAGAGGATGGTCAGCTGACTTAGCTTCACGTCAAGACTGGTGCAAGATACCTTTTGATGGCAAGCACCGCTTTGGAGAGGAAATGGATTCTGCTATAAAGAGAGTCACAGGCGGAAGATCTGGGTTAATTCCCCAAGATAGAAAATCAAGAAGACAAAATCCACAACAGAATGCACAGTTCCAACAGAATCAGTTCAAGAATGCCAGGTCCTATAAACCAGGACGGGATTATAGGAGAAACTGGCAGAGTTCTCAGAACAACCTTCAGAGACTAACCAAGCAGAAAACTTCTAATGTTTCCTCAGGTCAGCAAAAGCCCTTTTGAGGAGGTGTCCGCCCAGATTTGGCCAGTTGGCGGAAGGCTGCAGGCTTTCAGTCAAATTTGGACGGAACACGTTCACAACAAGTGGGTAGCCAACACTGTGACTTACGGACATCGTTGGAAGTTCAAGAGCAGTCCTCCTCCAGATCTTTTTATCCAGACAAGAATTCCCCAAAACTCAGAGAAAAGAAGGATTCTACACGAATACGTAAACACCCTATTACAGAAGAAAGCAGTGACACCAGTACCGCAAAGAGACAGAGGAAGGGGGATCTACTCCCCATTATTCTTCGTTCTAAAGAAGACAGGAGACTGGAGGCCAGTCCTAGATTTGAGAGAACTAAACAGCACTATAAAGGGGCAGAAATTCAAGATGGAGACCCTTCAGACAGTAACTCAGGCTATAAGGAGATGCGACTATATGCTTTCCCTGGATCTAGAGGATGCATACTTGCATATCCCGATACACAGACAATTCCAGAAATATCTACGCTTTGCAATAGATCAGACACATCTTCAATTCACCTGCCTACCCTTCGGAATTGCTACAGCACCCAGAACCTTTACGAAGGTGTTAGTCGCAGTAGTGGAGTTACTGCGGCTAAGTAACCTGAGGTTATACCACTACCTAGACGACCTCCTACTCCTAGCAGAGGATGTCCAAACTCTAGAGGAACACAAGCAGATTCTAATGTCTACACTCCAAACCTTCGGGTGGATAATAAACCTAGAGAAGAGCAAGCTGACTCCAACGCAGAACTTGATATATCTTGGAGCACAGATACAGACAGCGGACAATGTAATAAGACTCCCAACAGACAAGATTCACTCAGTGATCAGCAGAGTTCGTCAGATTCATTCAGCAAGTCATCTTCAGGCCAGACAATGTCTCAGCATTCTAGGAACGTTTTCATCAACCTTTCTGGTGGTGAGATGGGCCCACTGGCACTCCAGACCCTTCCAATGGGGCTTTCTCAGACAATGGGACAATTCAAGTATGCACCAATGGATAGAGGTGACGGGGTTGATGAAGAACAGTCTGAAATGGTGGATGAATAAAGACAATCTAGAGAAGCACCATCAGATTCAACCAGATCATCCCCTGGTCATAACTACCGACGCGAGTTGCACAGGGTGGGGAGCCCACTATGGACATTTAACAGCCCAAGGGATTTGGGACACAGAACAGGGCAATATGCCCGCCAACATTCTGGAAATCAGGGCAGCATATATGGCGTTACTCAGCTTCCAACACCTCATACAGGGGAAGAGCGTCTTACTAATGATGGATAACAAGACAGCTGTTTCGTATTTCCGGGGACAGGGCGGCACAAGGAGTCTCGCTCTGCTTCAGGAAGTTTCCAAGATATTCCAATTCGCAGAACAGAATCTATGGAACGTCACTGTCTCATATATTCCGGGCCAACAGAATCTCAAAGCAGATTATCTAAGTCGCCACACAGTCGACAACAACGAGTGGAGTCTGAACCAAGAAGTGTTTCAGATGATCTGCAAGAGGTTGGGAAGTCCAGTCCTGGACTTGATGGCAACACCTTACAACAGGAAATGCAGCCGATTCTACTCCAGGTACCGATTTCATCAGTCGGAGGCGGTGGATGCGATTACAACCCAGTGGGACTTCACACTTGGCTATGTATATCCACCAACTCCTATGATACACTGCATCCTGTTGAGGTTGTTGAGAGAGAAGGTTTCGCTAATAGCGAATATACCTCACTGGCCACGATGACATTGGTTCCCACTACTCTGGGAGATGAGGACCCAGGCTCCAATTTCATTGCCAGACAGACCAGACCTACTGAACCAAGGAGTGATTTTTCATCCCAACCCACACAGTCTAAGGCTGATGGCCTGGAAGTTGAAGGGCAGAGGCTAAGAGGTCTGGGATGCTCGGAAGCTGTCATTGGCACAATTATGAGATCAAGAAAACATAGTACCAACACCAAATATAACAATATTTGGCAGAAGTTCAAGGAATACTCCACACTACAGAACTTTGATCCCTCAAAACCAGAGCAACAGCATATTCTGGGATTTTTGCAGACAGGAGTAGAGAAGGGTTTAAGCTACTACTCGATAATGGGACAAATTTCAGCCTTGTCAGCATTTACAGGAATAACTTGGGCCTCACTCCCGGTAGTGAAGAAGTTCATAAAGGGAGTCTTGAAGATAAAACCTCCTAGAAGGACCATGTTTCCCAAATGGGACCTCTCTCTAGTTCTGGAAGCATTATCTAAAGCACCGTACCATCCATTAGAGAACTGTACGTTATGGAACTTGACTTTAAAAACTATATTTCTGGTCGCAGTTTCATCCGCCAGAAGAGTCTCTGAACTCCAAGCCTTAGGCTCAACAGAACCTTACTTAACTTTCTACCCGGATAGGGTAGTATTAAGACCAGTACAAAAATTCATACCTAAGGTTGCTTCTACATATCATCTGAACCAAGACTGGGCGTTACCCACTTTAACAGATCCAGCATCAGAGACAGTTCATCCATTGGACGTAGCCCAAGCATTAAAGGGAAGGTTCAGGGACTAGCTAAAAAAAATAAAAATCACCAAGCACTATCAATCTCTAAAAGCAACCTCACCATGGAAAAATACATTAGATCAAGGATTTCCTCAACAATGCAACAATAAACACATATATCCTCGTAGCTATGGTATAATAAAGTCCTCTGAGGCAATAATGATAAATATCAAAAATCACACAAGTGGAACTAGTTTTATGTTACCCCCTATGGGTTTGTTTATTTCTCTCCCTCTAAAGTCATAATTAACATCCCTAAAATCAACATATCAGTGTTATACTCAAGACTATCTTTATTTCATATAATTTATCCACACTAAAATTCAGAAAATGGTATGCCTTAAATATGAATACGTCATAGACAGAATATAGAAATACGTTATAGAAGATAATTCAGACAAGACAACAGCAAAATCTCATTTTAATATCCCTAAAATTTGATATCTTTAGCTATGAGAAGGGTAGGTCTCCTACCCCTGAGCCCTTCTCCATGAACAGCTGGGAATACTGCCTCTCTCCCTCCACCCATCACCATGGGTAGTGGCAGGAGATAAGCAATCTTATTCCAGCCTGGGATAGATAACTGTGGATTTTATCTCACTGCATGTTTATTTGTCTAAGTATACGGTCTATACTGTCTATTCTGCCTTTCAATTGTCAGTTGTCATATATAAACAAAAAAATTGTACAGCAATATACTGATACTCTGTACCATTGTTCTGAAATAAAAATTTTATTGGAAAAAAAATAAAAATCCATTTCCACTTACCTGGGGTTTCCTCCAGCCCGTGGCAGGCAGGAGGTGCCCTCGGCGCCGCTCCGCAGGCTCCTGGTGGCCGACCCGACCTGGCCAGGCCGGCGGCCAGGTCGGGCCTCTTCTGCGCTCCATGGTGCGTTCCACGCCGGCGCGCTGACGTCATCGGATGTCCTCCAGGCTGTACTGCGCAGGCTCAGTAGTTCTGAGCCTGCGCAGTACAACCCGGAGGACGTCCGATGACGTCAGCGCGCCGGCGTGGAACGCACCATGGAGCGCAGAAGAGGCCCGACCTGGCCAGGTCGGGTCGGCCACCGGAGACCACCGGGAGCCTGCGGAGCGGCGTCGAGGGCACCTCCTGCCTGCCACGGGCTGGAGGAAGCCCCAGGTAAGTGGAAATGGATTTTTATTTTTTTTAGCTAGTCCCTGAACCTTCCCTTTAAGAGCATACACGGACATGACGAAAGATATTCGCAAGTCAGAGAGATTGTGGATAATTCCATTCGGATATAGAATGGGGCAGGCCGCCACCACTAGAACAATATCTTCCTGGCTTGTAAGAATAATTCAGGACTGTTACAAGTCTCTCAACCTGGAGCCTCCCGGACAACTTACGGCGCATACGACTAGAAGCATTTCTACTTCCTGGGTAGCCATGAACAGGGTTTCAGCAGAGACCATCTGCCAGGCAGCTAACTGGACGACGATAAATACATTCATGCAACATTATAGAGTTGATACGGCGGCCAATTCTTCACTTAACTTTTGGAAAGTTGTATTAACTGGACAACCTTCTTAAATTAAAAAAAAATGTATTTGCACAAAGTCTACAGTCTCTCTCCCTTCTTCAAATTTCTAGTTACATCCCACAGGTTTTGACATGGAGGCATAGGGAAAACGGAAAATTGTATACTTACCTAACGGTAATTTTCCTTTCCAGATGCCTACATGTCAACACTGGGATTCCCTCCCTTCAACTTCGGGGAGTCTGAGGTTTACATAAGACTAGGGAGGTGGCTTATTTTAGACTTTTTATAGATTGGTCCTCCGGGGTAGAGTGGGCGGGGCATCTACCCACAGGTGTTGACATGTAGGCATCGGGAAAGGAAAATTACCGTTAGGTAAGTATACAATTTTCCGTTGTCTCTGTGTCCCATGTCCGTGTGTGTCCTTGCGTTTGCACTACTGTGCATGTGCTGCAGGGACAGCCTGGGACAGGAGCAGGACAGCCAGGAGGCCGGCTGGGCGTGTGTGGGCTAAGGTCACTACTACAGTAATAAACTCCTGTTACATTAACTCTGTCCTTTGTCTTTTAATTACTGATTTTTCTGTACATAGAAGTGCTAAGATTGTATCATTAATGGGCACCTTCAACTTTCAAGCGGATCCGAGATGAAAAACTAACTATAGCAAGTAACTTGTCTATAAATCTTATCTAAAATTTAGATAGTTTACACAGCATATCTAGCTGCCAACAGCTTCAACAGTTTATGATAATTAATTCCTGTGGTACAATGAGGGCAACCATGTTCTGCTTGTCACAGGCTGAGGGCTGGAGATGCTATCAGCTTGCCTGTGAGTAAATTCAGTCCCCTTTCCTCCTTCCCTCTGCCTCTGAAATCAATGGCTAGTAACCTCCTCCTGCCCAGACTGAGCTCCCATAAGCCCTTGCTACAGTGCCAAGGCACTCTGGAGAAGCTGTGGGCGAGGCTTATTTAGTTTACAGGGAATTAGAGTATTAAAACAAAACAAAAAAAGTATTTGGATTTAGGAATGCCATATAAACTATATGAAAGGAAAACAATTATGCAATGAGTAAAAGTTTATCTCGGATCCACTTTCAGATGGGAATTAGGCAAGGTTTGATGCACCATGTGAAAGGCTTTAGGCGTCTGGACAATTTGTTTTATATTTCTTCTCCATTCAAGATTTAAAATCAGATTTTATGAGAAGCCACTTCTACACTGCAAATCGCAATTCAGATTTTCACTGGATGCTAGCAACGCAAGCATAAAAACAACAACAAAAAAATGCCGCATGCAGGACTTTTAATTGTATTAAAAATCAGAATCACATATAAAAATCATAACAAAATTGTAAATAGTGTAAAAGAGCCCTGTAACATTTTAAAAACCTGACTAATGTATCACACGTGTTCAACTTTTCCCCAATAAAGAAAACTCTGAGAAAATTGCTTGTGTTTATACTGTATGTCAAGAAGCTGCCGATCTGCCCTACTCCTACACCATTCAATTCTAAAAACACAAAAAAAAATCATAACTGAAAAAAATCAGTTTCTATCAGTTACATATCAGTTGCTGACAGTTATAACTGAAAAGACAACAGTTGAGCAAGGTAATGTCCAAGTTTCTCTATGGCTCAACTGGGCAATATCACAGCTTATAACAGAGGCGCTACACCTGCTACTGCTGGAATTCTGTTTTGTCCTCACTTTATTGCCTGATGAAGCGGGCTCGGCCTGCGAAACGCATTGCACTTTTGGGGTACCATATAATAAATGTGATTGCTACTTTTCAGACAGTCTTTTGTGTCTGCTTTATGGAGGTAAGTCCACCACTTCCTCCAAGCAAATTTTAAAGGTTTTATCCACTTTTATTCTGCTGGTGCCTCTGTTCTCCTACTGCAAAATCGTGTCCGCCCCTGGTGGAGGGGTGATCCAGGGCCGGGCCGAGGCAGAGGCTGGAGAGGCTCCAGCCTCAGGGCGCAGTGCAGGAGGGGGCGCAGAATTCATTTAGCTGTCATTCCTAATAGTGTTTGAAGCAGAAATAAATAAGAAAAGGGGATACATGACAGTGACTGCAAGCCAGATAACTAGAGATTAAGGTGTTGGGGAGGTTGTGGGCCCTGTGGCACCTCTTAGTCTAATAGCAATCAGTGTGTGACGGCTGGGGTGGGAGGGATGGAGGGGCGCACTTTGGTGTCTCAGCCTTGGGTGCTGGAGGACCTTGTCCCGCCTCTGGGGTGATCTACCCCTTTTTCTCATCTACAGAGAGCGACTTCTTAATCCTGAGTTAGGACAGGTCTAATCTCCTCACCTGCTTATCTTCTCACTGATTTGCCTTACTTCGTTTATGTTTTAACATACTACACTATATTGGGCTCTCGGTTTCTCTATATTTTATACAGCTTATAAACAGTATGCTGACCAGGAAGCTGTTATGGGGTAATGACCATTTTCAAAATGGAGGACAGAGCATTCCATTGATCACAGTGAAAAAAACAAGAGGAGGGAGAGGAAAAAGAGGTTTGTTTTGACTTTTAATTTTTAGTTCAGGTTCACTTTAAATTAAAAATAAAACAGAAATCTGATTTGATCAGATTTCTCAAACAAAGAAAAAGCTTCCAATTTTTCTGTACAACCGTTTTGTTTTTGTTTTAAATAAAATTGCTGGAAAATATGATCCTTTTATTGTTTCTAGTTAGCCAACTACAGATATGCAGCACCAACAAGAGGTTGTACTTTTTAAACACCATCCGTGAAACGTTACAAGCTGGAATCATTTTGATCAAGGAGACAGTCCATTAACTGGTGTTCCATAACTAGTCCCCCACCATTATGCAGCCGCGGAGGGAGACTAATCATCACAAGCCAGGCATTCTCTCTCACAGACAACACGTTCAACCTTCCCATCGCCGCGTGCGGCGGGAACTGAGAGCGCCTCCACCGCAACAGCTTTCTTCTGTCTCCTCCTCCATCCAGCTATAAGCCCACGTGACCCAGAAAACGGCGCGCCTTCTATCCCAATTCCCCACTCATTCCCCCTACAGCGCGGCGTGACGCCCACCTCCTCGGCTCGCTCCACCCTCCTCAGTGACTCCAGGGGGAGGTGGGCGGGATCTCTCGCGAACACTGGCGCTGAACGTCCCGCCCACCTGTTAGCGCCCCCCTTTCTCCAGGAGGTGGTGCTGCCTCGATCCCAAGAGCGGGAGCGCGTGTTGGTGCCGAGCGCAGTGCGTCCCTCCCCCTCCTTTCTCTCTCTCACACACACACTCTGGTCGCGAGCGAGATTTTACCTCAGAGCGCTCAGGAGCCCCGGCCAGTCCGCTGCCCGTCCCGCTACCGTCACCGCCGGAAGGAGGGGATTACTGCTGAGGCGCTGCGTCCCCCCCTCCCTCCCTTCCCAGGAGCGGCCGCCTTACTCACTCACCGAGGAGCTTCCTCTCTCCTCCCCTCAGCAGCCAGGCCCGAGCCTGCAGCCCACCTCCGCTCTCCTCGCCTCTCTCTCTGTCTCTCTTCCCCCTCACAGCATGTCGGCGCCGGCGGCCAAAGTCAGTAAAAAGGAGGTGAACTCCAACCACGACGGAGCAGACGAGACCTCAGGTAAGCCGGGGAGGGGGACGCGGGGGGAGGAGGGCGGCCATTTTCCTGCACACAAGGCGCGCTGGCCGGGCAGGCCCGGGGGACGAGGCCGGCGGGCACACGAGGAGGGCCCGGGGCATGCTGGCCGGCAGGGGGGGCAGCCGGGAGGGCGGGAAAGTGCTGCGGCTGGCTGTGGTGGCGCAGCTGGCCGCGGCCTCATTGTCCTCCGCCATGATGCTTCCGTCCGGATCCGCATGGCGCAGGAGGATGGCGGAGGTGGGAGGCCGCGGGGACGGCGATCTGAGTAGCGGGAGGGCCGCGGAGCGATGAATGGGTGTCCGCGCTGGCCACGTGGGTCCCCCCGGCCCGCCGCGTTTTGTCCTTCCCGCTGTACTCAGAAGCAGCAGCGCAGGCCTCCTCCCTCCCCTGCACTTCCTGTCATGTCCTCTGCCTCATGGGCCGCCACAGCTCCGGCATCCTCCCCACGTGTGTGAGACGAGCCGGCCGGGCCCTTTATGCAGGTGCTCTGTGCTGGCAACGGGCATTGTTTATGTCAGGCGTCCCCGCTGTGGTGGCCGTAGATGAAGGGCACAGATTGCTGGAGGAGCTCAATGAGACAAAGATTCTTGATAGCTCGAGGCACAGATCTGTATAACTAGATGCACAGATGAGTTAGGTTCTGCCAATGGAATATTCAACACTTTTCAAATAAGGTTTAATCAGATTTTTTTTATGCAGAGTTTGCAGATTGATTTCATTTATTTTTAAAACATTCAGTGTGGTGGTTTGAAGCTGTGACCAGCCTGATGTTTTTTTTTAGAAGAATTGTTGACCATTTTAAAATAACAGCAGTAGTAGCAATGTGTATCTTGCTAGAGTAAAAGCCCCTTACTAAAATGCAAATAGAGATTGATCAATCTATAGGTGATAATGCAGAAGTTTAGAAAAGCTGCATCAGTCAAAGGAGGAAAAGGTTTTTAGGTTGTGCAATCTTGGATATAAAGTGCCATCCTAAGGCCCCGTTCACACTTGCGGTTTTGTCAAAACCGCACCGGATGTCCGGACCGCACCGTATCGGACCTGATCCGTACGGTTCCTGTCCGGATCCGGTCCGTTTGCATCCGGTTTCCGTGCAGTGTGAACACGGTTGCGGTCCGGATCCGGTTTCTTAAGGAGATAACAACCTGTAAATACCTGGGGTCTGGGAGGTCAGCAGAAGGGTCTGGGGTCATTGTTGGAGACAGGTGGACGTGTGGAGACCATCTGTGGATACAGAGACTGCAGTTGGGACCATGGATCCAGGCATTTTTCGTATACCTGGGAATTCTCTGTTGTTCGCCTCCTCGTTATCAGACTTATATCAGACATGTTGCTGCCTAGAGCTCCAGCATGAAATCGCTGCTGCCCCACTCTGTGAACTCCATGTGGTCCCCATCCAAAATGCATAGGAAGTGGGGTAGAACGTCCGGTTTTTGTAGCCAGTGTGTTGTGCGCTCTCCGGTTCTCATTACTTTGTATTGGCCGGATGGTGCAGTCCGGCTCCGCCCCGGATACGGCTGCCGGAGGAGCCGGACCAAAAAATAGCGCATGTTGGAACGGACGCCGGAGTCCGGATCCGGTCCGGCAGAACGGACGCATGTGAACGGACGCATAGGCTTTCATTGCTATTGCCGTGCGTCCGTTCCGTCCGTTCTGCAAGCGGTCCGGCTCCGGCACGGCGATTCCGGATGGCCACCGCTAATGTGAACCGGGCCTAAAAAATAATTTGAAACATGCATGTGCAAGGGCCTGTTTCCACTAAGGACACATCCAAGTCTGAAAAAAAATTGCCATTGTTTTCTAGCAAATGAGGTGAAAGGGATATAGAGGCTGACATGTTTTTTCTTTTTAAAAATAATGCACATTGCCTGGCTGTCCTGGTATCCTTTGCCTCAAATACTACAGTTACCACATTCTGGTACTGATTTTTAGGGGATACAGTCAACCTCCCACAATTGACAAGTGTCGTTGTACCTTACACCCGGATTGCTTAGTCCGTCTTTGAGTGTTCAGCATTGCAGACAGGCTAAATGTAAGAATTACTATAGCAGTATAGTTTTATAGAACAAATGGATAAGTTGGACGTTTACACTTCAGCAATTAAGGACAGAAAATCTAGGTAGGTAAAAGGTGTCGTTATAGGAACTTTTTTTTATATATATATACACAAATGTAGTAGCTTTGAATGGCTGGGTTTGTTGTCCTCTTTTAGGCTCCTTTGGTCATGGTGGATAGTGTAAAATGGACCCATTGTTTTAATTGGTCCTTTCCCACTTGCTCCACTGTATTGCCTTAAGTGCACTGCGTGCGGTTTTCTGGATAGCGCAAACTCCTGCCATTCTTGACTGTGGCAGCCATGCTAGTCTGGATGGACTGTGCATTGCATTACAAAGTAATGCAAAGCACAAATATAGTGTGCAGGGTCCCTTATGCCTGTTAATGTTTTTTCTGTTAGATGAAATATATGTAATCCTTCCAGCTATCCAAAGTAATGTACCGTGTTGTGCAAATTTATAACCAACTATCTTGATTACATATTTTTGTGTGTGTGTGTGTGTGTGTGTGTGTGTGTGTGTGTGTGTGTGTGTGTATATATATGTATATATATATATATATATATATATATATATATATATATATATATATGTGTGTGTGGTCTACAAATAATTACTAAAACTGAGCAAGATTGTGCATGCAGAACTGTCCTCCCTTAGGTGGGTAACTGGTGTTAAAGGAACGTTTGCTTAGAATGTCACACTCTGTAGTTGGTCAATTTAATGATCCACGAGATCAGATTTGAAACAAAATTATGATTTTTCTGTAAGCTGTTTGTGTAATGTTGTGATTCATTACTGCTGGGACATGCTATAATTACTTTCACATTCTGTTTTAGAAAAGGAGCAACAGGAAGCAATTGAACATATTGATGAAGTACAGAATGAAATAGACAGGTAATTTCTGGTTTTACTATACCATGTACTATGTTTTGAATGTTGAATTGAAAGCTAAAGTATTTTTATGGATCCAAAATACTTTAGCAGGCATTTATGTAATGTAACTTGTGTCTTAATCCAGGAGCAAGATTTAAAGGGACCAGAAGGGTAAGACGTATGGAGACTGACTTGTGTATTTCCTTTTAAACAATGCACATTGCCTGGCTGTCTTGATCCTTTTACATGTAAATATTACCAATAGACTCTGAAAGTAGCATGTAGCTCAGATCTTTCTAACAAGATTAGCTGCATGTTTGTTTCAGGTATGATTCAGGCACCACTGACCAGAAAGATCAACAGCAAGCCAGGTGACTGGTATTGTTTAAAATAAATATGGCAGCCTCCATATGTCTCACCTTGTGTTTGTTTACTTTTAAGGCTATGTTGCAAACTACTAAGTTGATGTACTATTTGTACGTGTTTTGGCCTGGCACTTTAAACCTTGTACAGACATTCCAAAATTTGGCTCCAGTAGAATAATTATTCAGAGCTAATTAATACAGGAGGATTCATTTTAGCTCCCATAGCAGAGAGTTCTAGTCACTGGTCACTCTAGGTGTTGCAGCAGCTCAAATAAGGGAGGTAGTCAAGCCTTTCCCTCTATCCATGTGCTAATGTTTACTGAAGAATGTTGCTAGGGAACTGCTTTCAGATACAGATAATCAGCTTTTTATTTGTCCTGTTACTGCTTTATATGCTATTTAGAGGTTGAAAAGCTTTGAGCCCAAGGTGTCTGAGAGTGGTATTAATGAGTACACTTAAAACCTTGCCCAAGAGGCTGAAAAAATGCTGCCTCTTCTGACAATCTGGATGAAAACCATAGCATTTATGTAATGTATCGAAGTAGAATTACTTGTAGCCATTTTCATTGTGATGCCAGTGCATTTATGCTACTTTAATCCATATGCTCCATTTTGCTTTGATTTGTCAATTTCATCAGAGATTTGTTAGTGTGCACGCCACCTGTAGTAACCAAGTATAAATGTCTAACTACTGGTGCCATTCATGTTGGGTAACTACAAGTGGAGCAGTCACTTTGTTTCATAAAAAGCACATGGCAAAATTAAAAAGCCTATTTGCATTACATATGCTTATTTAAAGGGGTTATGTGGACTGTTTCAATAAACAAAACCCACCACTTTCCTGGGGCTTCTATCGCGCCCAAAGCAGCTGAAATGTCCCACGCCGTCCTCCGAAACTACGTTGCCCGCAGCCAGTCCCGTTGTAGTATTTGTCTAGCAAGACCGATGGAGCGAGTGCGTGGCCATAGCCACGCAGCTGCAGTTTAATCAGACGGCTGATTGGACGGACATCGCGGGACATTTCAGCTGCAGGGGGTCGATAGAAGCCCCAGGTAAGTGGCGGTTTTTATTTATTAAAACAGCCAACAAATCTCCTTTTAATAAATAAGCAGCCAAACATTTCCATGGCCAATAAAATAATTTGGCACATTTTCTATTAAGCCTATTTGCACTGTGGTTCAATAGTTAACTTTAATTTCTCTCTACAACCATTTCTTCCTGCAGACTGAACGAACAGGCCAGTGAGGAAATATTGAAAGTAGAACAGAAATACAACAAACTTCGCCAGCCATTCTTTCAGAAGAGGTCAGAATTGATCGCCAAAATCCCAAACTTTTGGGTCACAACATTTGTCAATCACCCACAAGGTAATTTTTTTTATATTTTTAAAGGGTTAATAGTTTTGGTTTGTTTGCAACCAACCCTTGCTGTCTGTTTAATATTTAGACATAAGCTTGATGAAAGCTGCAGAATGTGTACCTGTGTTGAAAGCTCATTCGTTGTATAGGAAAGTTTACTTTTTTCATTTTCTTACTCAGATCGGATTGATTTGAGTAAATTTGTTGGGGGGGGGGGGGGGGGGGGGTTGGTTTATTTTTTTAATTTACTGATAGGATTGGCAAAGAGAATGAGTGTCCATTGATATTTAACATCTAATACAGTACTTGATCCAGCCATGCTTCTGGTAGAACTGTGTACTTAAAGGATACCTGAAGTGACACGTGATAGACACGTATATGTATAGATAGTGCTTAGCACGGAAATAACTGCTGTGTTCCTTTTTTCTTTCTCTGCCTGTAAGAGTTAATTATCAGGTATGTAAGTGGTTGACTCAGTCCTGACTCAGACAGGAATTGACTACAGTGTAACCCTCACTGATAAGAAATCCAACCATAAAACACTTTCCTAGCAGAAAATGGCTTACGAGAGCAAGAAAGAGATAAAAAGGGGAATTTCTTATCTGAGGGTCACATTGTAGTCACTTCCTTGTCTGAGTCAGGACTAAGTCAGCCACTTACATACCTGATATTTAACTCTTTCAGACGGAGAAAGAAAAAAAGGGACACTGCATAGTTATTTGTGTGCTAGGCACTGTACATACACATGTTTATCTCATCATGTCACTTCAGGTATTCTTTAAAGGGAACCTTAACTGAGATGGATATGGATGTATCTTTTTTTAAACAATACCAGTTGCTTCAGTCCTACTGATCCCGTTGGCTGCAGTAGTGGCTAAATCACACACCTGAAACAAGCATGCCACTAATCCAGTCTGACTTCATTCAGAGCAACTGATCTGCATGCTTGAGGGGCTGAGGCTAAAAGTATTAGAGACGCGGGGTCAACAGGAGAGTCGGGCAACTGGTATTTTAAAAAGGAAAAATCCATATCCTTCTCAGTTTGTTTTCTTTAAAGGATACCCCAACTGAAATGTGACATAAGATGGACATGTGTATGTACAGTGCCTAGCACACAGATAACTATGCTGTGTTCCTTTTTTTCTTTCTCTGTCTGAAAGAGTTAAATATCAGGTATGTAAGTGGCTGACTCAGTCCTGACTCAGACAGGAAGTGACTACAGTGTGACCCTCACTGATAAGAAATCCCCCTCTTTTACCTCTTTCTTGCTCTCAGAAGCCATTTTCTGCTAGGAAAGTGTTTTATAGTTGGAATTTCTTATCAGTGAGGGTCACACTGTAGTCACTTCCTGTCTGAGTCAGGACTGAGTCAGCCACTTACATACCTGATATTTAACTCTTTCAGACCGAGAAAGGAAAAAAAGGAACACAGCATAGTTATCTGTGTGCTAGGCACTGTACATACACATGTCTATCTCATTATGTCACATTTCAGTTGAGGTATCCTTTAAGGGCCCATTTCCACTAGCATGGAGATTTGGCTGCATCCGCAGTGTGTCCCCTGCAGGGAGATTGCACAGGGAATCGGTCATGGGGGATAATGCAGCAGCTGTCCGAATTGCTTGCCATAGCAATTCGGACTACATTGCAGCATTTTCCCGGCAGAGAAAGAAAAAAAGGAACACAGCATAGTTATCTGTGTGCTAGGCACTGTACATACACATGTCTATCTCATTATGTCACATTTCAGTTGAGGTATCCTTTAAAGAGAATCTGTACACTAATATTGTTACACTAAAAAGCATACCATTCTATTCCTTATTTTCTCCTGTGCCCCTCTGTGCTGTTTCTGCCACTCTCTGCTGCAATCCTGGCTTGTAATTAACAGTTTTAGGCAATGTTTACAAACAAACTAACCAGCTTCTAATAGGCTCAGCTAAGCATAGTGTGTGAGTATGCAGGGGGCCTGCAGAGGGTGTGTATCGCTTCTACCAATCACAAGCAGCCCTGCACATTCCACACAATCAAAGCCTTAGCCCGACAAACAGGACAGAGGAAAGATACATTGATTTATTACAGAGACAGTGTAATTCGGAAGAGCTGCAGTAAGCCCCAGCACATTAGAACAGGCATAGGAACTCATAGGATAGAAGAACTAAGGCTGAAAAAATTGTTAGTCTCTTTAAGGGCCCATTTCCACTAGCATGGAGATTGGGCTGCATCCGCAGTGTGTCCCTGCAGGGAGATTGCACAGGGAATTGGGTCATGGGGGATAATGCAGCAGCTGTCCGAATCGCTTGCCATAGCAATTCGGACTACATTGCAGCATTTTCCCGCGCGAGTGGCAGCAAACACCATAGCCTTGCATAACATGGCATCTGGGATTCGGCTGTGTAACTCGCACAACTGGAAGGGTCTCGTGGAAACTGTGGTGGCCCGGAAGTAAACCTGGGCCAGAAAGAAATAAACACACGGATCCTCTGAACACATATGAAGAGGTTGTTGGATATTCTGGTTGTGCTCCCCACCGTATACAAGTGGCTGCCAATGCTGCATCTTGTGAGTACAGCTGTCTGTTCAGCAATCTGCTTGTCCATGAGTCGCTCCATGTTACTGTGCAGACACATCCATACTTGCGCAGTGCGGCCGCAAATAGCTTTTTGATTTATTTCTGCCGGCGCAGGGTTGCAGAAACACTTTTTAAAATTGTTTCCCTTTTTTTGTTTAAAAAGCCATTTTCAAAGTAATTCTACAGTTAGCACACTAGGACATTTTACATTGCAAGTATTTTGATAAGCTGTAGTATGCTGGGCATACACGGCTTGACGCAGGCTTATCAAGTCGCTAATGGCTCAATTGATAACATCCGACGTGTCCGATGACCACGGGGATCGAGATTCCGTGCTCGATACCCGCAGGCGGGCTATGGCAGGGACGAGCGGGAATTGATCCGGGAATACACCGGACGAGTGGGGATGCAGCGGGAGTCGATCCGGCGGCTAATCGTGAATGCCCAGCATAACAGATGCAACTTTTTTTTTTTGTTCTCTGAAGGTGACCAATTCATGTATTTGAATAACTTCCTGGCAGGAAGTGGCAAGAGGTCCTGTGTATAGAACTGTGGCATCCCCTCAGACTAATGCCTCTGAAATTAATGTCTTTTTTTTTTTTTTTTTTTTTTTTTTTTTTTTTTTAAAGCCTTCATAATTTGATGCCATAAATCTTATATGGGCTAGTTTTGTGGATTTTGGGTTAATCCCTGAGATGGCAACACTGAAATGAGAATTTTGTAAAGTCTGACACAAAATGATATACTGTTGCCATAGTTTCGTGCTACCTTCATATGGATTATTTCCAAGCATTAGAAAATAGCTGCTGCAGACTGAAAGGGAATTTATTTATTTCTGGAAAGAAAATGGTTTGGTGTGTTCTGTGATCTATGGAGGCTGCAGTCTTGGCAACTTTATGAAATAAATGCTTGTTTAGTGCAATATATTGCTTGTTGTTTGCTTGAAACCAGAACGCAGGCATATGTACAACCGTTGTTTACTTGTTTTTCAAGTGAGTGATCAAGTATATTCTAGCCAGAGAATCAGCATTTCAGATAGCAAACTAGCATTTGTTGGGCTGGCAGCTTTCAAAGCTGTCTGAAAGGTGTGGTCTTCCTAACATTCCCATAACAGCAACATTAGTGGATCACTGTAAAGAGGTAAGGCCTGGTTCACACTGCAAGAGGTTTTTTTTTTTTTTTTTTTTGTTTAGTGCTAATGCAATGCTATGGGTGATTTTTATAAAATCACATTGCTCAAGTGAGAACAAACTCAAAGCAAGCGTTTAGAAGAAGCTCTTGCGATGTGAACCAGTCGTAAGGCTCTGTACTATGCAGCCTTAACTTCTTGGAATTTGTGGCCATTTATAACTTAACCACTTAAGGACCAGGGCTTTCTGCAGTGATCGGTGCTGCGTGGGCTCTCCAGCCCGCAGCACCGATCAGGATTGAGCCTTGGCGATCAGACTTCCCTAACCCCCCCTTTTCTCCACTAGGGGATGTCCTGCTGGGGGGGGGGTCTGATTGCCGCCAGCTGTTTGTGATCTGCGGGGGGAGTGGGGGGCTCTTCAAAGCCCCCCTCCGCAGCTTTTTCGGCGCTCTCCCTGCCTTTCTGTCCCTCCCTCTCCCTCCATTGGCTGCGCAGGACGGATATCCGTCCTGCGCATTGAAGGATAGGCTTCAGCCTATCATATGCCGGCGATACCCGGGCAATCAGAGGCCGGGGATCGCCGATCTACGTCACGGTGCTGCTGTTTACATTTCGCTGGCGAGACGCGATCGGCGGCTCTCCGGCTGTTCGCGGAGACAGCCTCCGTGAACTGGCATGGAAAATCCATGCTATACCACTAACGACCCGCCGACACCTATCGGCGTTAGGCGGTCTTTAAGTGGTTAATTGGATTGCATACACATCTAATTTTTTTTGTTGTTGTTTTTTTTGTAACGCTTATTTTGAATACAATGAACAGATTCTTTAGGTAAGCTCTTATGCTATATGGAGGTGTTAATATTGGCCAATCAATGTTTGATGTGTACACAACCACTGTAGTTTAGGTTGAAAAATGCTTCTTCATGCTGTCCCACACATCACATGTCCTTTGCATTGGTGGAAAACATTGGCAGGAGCATGACTGCTCGATTTACCTGGAAGTGCATTGACGTTAGCAGACTTCACTTGCGCTCAAGAGCCATTTAAGGCTTGTTTCACACTGTTAACTAAACGTTCATAGTGTGAACACAGCTTTAAGGATAATCAAAAAAGGCTGGTCAGAGATCCACTAAGCAATTACTGTAATGAGAACTTTTACTTTAACAAGTACGGTAAATAAGATGTAAGAAAAATGGGTTCTGGTCAGTTTTTTGATTTCTACTTGCAGACAGATATTTTTACAAAGCATAATACTTGGAACACAAGATGCAGTTTCCCGTTCAATCGAGGGGTGATCAGATTGGAAGTTGTATCGTGTGTACATGTCCAAACTTCTCCTGATCGATAAAGGAATCTATTGTCCGATAACGTTACAAATTATATTCCCTTTTTCTATTGTAAACAGATTGGATATGTCAAATAATCACCTGATTCCTGTCGATTGGACCGGAAATTGCATTGTGTTCCCAGCATAACAGCTCAGACAGCTGCAATATGCCGCAATGGCAACAGTACTTTGGAATACACACTACCAATATGCCTGCATAAACTTCCTGTTACTTTTAGCACGCCTATTCCAAATGAGTAAATGGAATCAGATTTTGACAAATCCATTGTTTCAGCTCAACACATAGCTGAAATTAAGTTTGCCATTGCAGTGTATAGCTATAGTGTATCGGTTTGTTTTTGTTTTTTTGGGCCCCCACTAGTGGAATTTGCTTTTAGATCACAACATAACTTATTCATGTCAAATAATTCACCATGTTTGCCAGCATATAAATGTACATGTTAAGTATAAAACCAAGCATTTTCACTTGGTAGAATCTAATCAAATGCATTCCTTTTTGCAGTCTCTGCGCTGTTGGGCGAAGAAGATGAGGAGGCGCTTCACTATCTCACTCGAGTGGAAGTGACAGAGTTTGAAGACATAAAGTCTGGCTACAGAATAGATTTTGTAAGTATTGTGAAGTGTGCAGTGTGTCCATCGGTGACCATTGTCGTGTGTGACTGCTGACGATATTTTCTCTTGCAGAATTTTGATGAAAACCCCTACTTTGAGAACAAAGTCCTCTCTAAAGAGTTCCACTTAAATGAGAGCGGAGATCCATCTTCAAAGTCAACAGAGATAAAATGGAAAGCTGGAAAGGTAATACACATTTTGCTCTGTATTTTTAGTTTTGACTTTCCACTTCTATTTGACGAATAGTTTTTAACCACTTCAGCCTACAGGGTTGAGATTTTTTTTTACATCTGAGCAACTTTCGCCTCCCATTCATTTGCCAATAACTTTATCACTACTCATCACAATGAATTGATCTATATCTTGTTTTTCCCGCCACCAATTAGGCTTTCTGTGGGTGATACATTTTGCTGAGAATTAATTTATTCTAAACTAATTTTAACAGGAATATTAAGAAAGAAATGGAAAAAAATCATAAATGCTCAGCTTTTGGCCATTAGTTTGAAATTAATACATGCTGCCATAATTAAAACCTATGTACTTTATTTACCAATTTCTCCCGCTTATTACACCATTTAAATTATGTCCTTAACACAACGTATGATGCCGATATTTAATTTGAAAAAAAGGTACTTTTTTTCAATTTGCGTCAATCACTATTTAGAAGCCCATAATTTAAAGAGAACCCGAGGTGGGTTTGAAGAATATTATCTACATACAGAGGCTGGATCTGCCTATACAGCCCAGCCTCTGTTGCTATCCCAAACCCCCCTAAGGTCCCCCTGCACTCTGCAATCCCTCAAATCACAGCCCTGCTGCTGACAAACAGCTTGTCAGAGCTGGCTTTGTTTCTCTATAGTGTCAGTCTGCTGCTCTCCCCGCCTCCTGCAGAACTCCAGTCCCCCGCCTGCATCCCTTCCCTCCCTGCTGATTGGAGGGAAGGGACGGGGGCAGGGACCGGAGCTATGCAGGAGGCGGGGGAGCAGCTGAGACTGACACTACAGATGTAAACACAGCCTCACAGCATGACTATGATTTATGATTGCATAGTGCAGGGGGGACCTTAGTGGGGTTTGGGATAGCAACAGAAACTGGGCTGTATAGGCAGATCCAGCCTCTGTATGCAGATAACATTCTTTAAACACACCTTGGGTTCTTTTTAATAAATCATATTGATCTACTCCTTTGACATGAATATTTAAAAAGTTTAGACCCTTAAGGTAACTATTTGGTTTTTTTGTTGTTGTAAACTTCTATTTTATATTTTATTAAAACTTGTATGTGGGTATTTTTTGGTGTGGGAGGTAAACAGGGGATTTTAAATGTTTCAAAATGTATTTATTCAATGTAAAGTGTTTGTTGGTGTAGTTTGCGATTTGGCCACAAGATGGCCACAGTCAAAAAATCCTGGGAGCGATCGATCTCGCTCCCAGGAAGAAGTATGAAGACGGGGAACTTTTTGATTTTAGAAAAGCCGCAGCGTCTGAAGAGACGCTGTCTGCTTTTCTCCAGGGGGAGGGGGGTCCGATCAGTGAAAGGAATTTATAACCCCTTTCATTGATCGCTGGGCTAATGGACCCCAGCGGGAGCGCACACAGCCTAACTGGACGAA
Organism: Hyperolius riggenbachi; assembly: GCF_040937935.1. Lineage (NCBI taxonomy): Eukaryota > Metazoa > Chordata > Amphibia > Anura > Hyperoliidae > Hyperolius > Hyperolius riggenbachi. The sequence continues at coordinate 247,093,915 of NC_090653.1, read as the reverse complement.
AATTTTCATCCGGTTAGGCTGAAGTGGTTAAGTCTGGCTGTACCTTGAACTGCTCTTTATGGGTTATGTTCATTTTGGCGTTTAGTTGGTAGTGTCGGATGAATGGGGATTGCAGCCATTGGTCTGTAGTGGTGGCATCAAATAAGTTCCATCCTTTCAGCTAATGTTCCTACCACAGTTTAAGGACGACTAATGTACCTAGCAAGGTGTGTTTGAGTCCTTAGGGAACTCATATGAATGTAGGGAGTTCATCAATTTTTAAATATAAAACAGGATATCTGAAAAGCATTCATACCTGATTATAACGTCATAGATACGTGATCAGATGTTACTACAAAAGGTGGCACTTGGTGAATGTTGGCTTATCATAAGCGAGGAGGTCGTAATAGTTATGAGAATTGCTGCTTGACTACACAGGCAGACGTGCAGGAAACAGGACTTCATATTTTTGCTGTGTATGAATAATGAATCGACGTGACACTAGTTAATTGTCCAGTAATGGTTATGCAGTGCTGAAAATATAAATGGTGACTTCATGTTTGCGGCTTATGCATTGCAGCAGTAATGTTTGAACTGACATGGCTACATACGTGCTCTAGACTTGGTTTGGTTGTCTATTATGCATGTGCACAAGCCTCAATTGAACTGAATTCTAAATCGGGTTATCCAGCTCAAATGCATTATATGTATTCCAGTTGCAGGTCAAGAATTGTAAAGTCATACATTACTCTGAGTGAAATACACCAAATTTCTTTTTCTATGTTGCTGTCACAGTAGGTTGTAAATAAAAAAAACCTGACAAATCAGTCTGGTTTTGTACTAGTTAATCTCCTCATAAGGGATTCTCTGTATTTCCTTTATTCTTTACAAAAACATTCTCTGGAATGTATCTATAGAGATGCATATGTTGCTTTCCCTTCACCCTACTTGCACATTTTATTTTCACAGTTAAACTTAGCCAATTGCTTTACAGTAAGTGCTTTTGAAAACTAAGAAAACTGAGAATCTCTCATAAGTAAATGGATTAGTCCAAAATAGATTAATCTGGTTTTTTTACTACCTACTGTAAGTGATAACATGGGGTCAAATTAATTTATACTTTATTGCATTTCAGTCTGAGACAAATGTACATCTTGTATGCATTTTACAAATTGTTCTCAGTTGTGGTCCTCAAAAATAAGTTCAGGCAGACCTAAGATACAGCACCTCTACTCCATTTGCACTCAGATACTGTGCTGTTTACACCGCCAGGGCCTTATTAGAGAGGGGATTTGGCTCTGCAAGACAGTGTGCTATACGGTGGAGTGACATGACCAATGGTTTTGAAAATGGGTAAAAGCATGTTTTCTTAGTAGTTGCACGTTTCCAGGCTTTCTGTTGGGGTTGGGATATGTTAAGCTTTTAAAACTCACAAAATTTGGACCTTTTTAGTAGGTCTCTTTATTGAAATATTGGATATTAATCTAACTTGTGTGGTTTCTTTTACCTAGGACTTGACGAAGCGTTCTAGCCAAACACAGAATAAAGCCAGCCGAAAGAGGCAACACGAAGAACCAGAAAGCTTTTTCACTTGGTTCACGGATCATTCTGATGCAGGAGCAGACGAATTAGGAGAGGTTATTAAGGATGACATTTGGCCAAATCCCTTACAGTACTACCTGGTAAGTGAAATCTACTTGCATCATTCGGTTGTGTCTGCTTTACAAGTAGCTCAGTAATTAGCTCAGTAATGCTGATGAATGTACTTTATTGGTTAGGTTCCGGATATGGAAGATGAAGAAGCTGAGGGAGAGGAAGATGACGACGATGATGAAGAGGAAGAAGGGTTAGAGGACATAGACGAGGAAGGTGATGAAGATGAGGTCGAAGGAGAGGAGGAGGATGATGAAGATGAGGAGGGAGAAGAAGCAGAGGTATGTACGTAAATCTTTTATTACTCTATTGCATACAAAGCACAGTACACACCATGATTCTCAAAATGAGCACAACAGAGTAGGGAAGAGCTACACTTAATGGCAGCATTACTTCCTAACAGTGCCTTGGTTAGCTATGATCGGTTTTAGAAATTTCAAGGATTCCACTGGAGCTGCACTGCTTGCAATTTCTCCTGCCCCATTTGACCATACTCCATTCTTTGCATTGGTGCATAGGTCAATGGCTAAGCATTACAGCTGAACTTACTAGCGATCTCCATGAATGTGGAGCCAGGTTGTGTGAAGCTACGTACACACCCGACTGGTGTAGCCATCTGGATCAAGCTCGATCCTTAGGGGGCTAATGCGGTGTACGATCTTTGTACGAATGATCCTGCGGCTGCAGTTGAGTGACTTGTTGTATATTTCTATGGGAAGGCACGATGGTAAGCCTCTGGGCAGTGTAGGGAGGGTGAATGATGCCCTTAAGTCAGTCGTGTAAAGACTAGACATACCGTAACTTCTGGGGAAACCTGTGCTAATGCTAGAAGATCCTTGGCTGAGATGGCCACCACGCCTGAGTTTAGTCCATCTTATGTACAAAGCTTGAGTGACAGAACACACCGTAATCTCTGTGATCTCTTCCACCTAGTGTCAAATCAATACCCCTCTCCTGGGACTACTTGCCTAGGATGCACCACTATGTATGATTTTATTCCTGGATATGTTGCTGCTCTCGTCCTGTTCTTTTGACCTTGTTGGGTTTAGAGGCATTTTTTACAAAGGGGTATGTTTTTCTCCATCAATTGGAAACTTACGAGAAACCTGATGCAGTGGAAAATTATTTATTTACTTTGGTCTTCTTCCAGCCCTCCCAGTCTTAGAGGTCCCTTGGCGTCCTTGCCCCAACCGTTGTTACGTCAGCCTGATTATAGTCCGCAATCTGGGTCCCAGCCACATGCCTCCTCTATTGTGCTCCTGTGGGCAGTAGCTTTCTGCGCATGAGCGGCTACGAGTCTTTACAAATTGCACATTTGCAGAACGCTCCTGGCCACGGGATCATGAGCAGGGAGTTGGTGACTGGGACAGCATATGCTGTGTAATGCACAGTTGTGCTGCCAGCAAAACAAAGGCGACCTGGATGATAACGAGGGACCTTAAAGACTGGGGGCCAGAAGCCCCAGATAAGTAACACAGGGCCCCACTTTTCTCACACGGAAATTGGGACTTGACCCTTCGAGTACCAGTTCAGGGTAGAGTGTTTTACAAGCACATCTGTTTCTATGGAGCACAAAGGGTAATTCCGTGCGGAGAGGGAACTGCTTTCGGGTGGGATGATTTGGCTGGCTGAATCTAGTTGATGCATCGAGGGACCCTGCTGTACACGTCAGATTTTTGGCCGCCATGCACCAGAACTTAGCGTGTGTACAGCAGCCCCTCAATGTGTGGGCAAGTGATCAGCCCAGTGGATTGTCTCGACTGCGCATATCCACTGTGCCTCTTTATCGTACCTTTCCCTCTGAACTACCGCATGAGGCATGAAGCCCCAATCCCTGCGGGTGGCGGTCATCATACATGTATGCAAGGCTTAAAGCTAGAAAACTACAGGGGCTTGTGAATCCAATTGCACTGAATATGGAAATTCCACAAACCTAAAATAGTTATCCTTTTCACTGTCCTTCACAAAACTGTATTAGAAACATTTAAGCTGCAATTGTATTTATTTTTTTAAAGTTGCTTACAACTTACATTTTTCCCTTTCCTTTGCAGGAGGATGAAGGAGAAGACGATTAAGCGATTGCATTGTTTGGATTCCACCCTTTTTTTCCTTTTTTTTTAATCCAATCCCTGGGAGCAAGATGCTGTTGTGTTTTTTTTTTTTTGTTTTTGTTTTTTTTCACTTATTTTTGCTTTCTTTTTATTTTGTGTGATCGGTCGCCTTGTTCTTGGTCCCTTCCCCCTTCTCTTTATACCATGGTTCATAATTTTATTTTATTTTTTGGGAGGGGGGAGAGGTAAGAACTGAGTAAAAATACAGTTGAAATCTCTAACCTAATTACGTTCCTAAGTCCATTCTCCTCAACACACAACCTGTAACATCATAGGTGTGCACAGCACCCTCGTGCCACTTGGCTGTGGGAGCTGAGGATTGTTAGACCCTGTGTGAATAGTGCATAGCAGTCTAGCCTTTCCATTTATATTTTCCCCCCTTCTGTGTATATTGGGCTCAGAGGTTACTGTTTCCATGCAGCAAACAGGTAGCAGTTACCAACATGTATCGGTCTATTTTTTTTTTTTTTCTTGTTATAAAAATGTATGAAAAATGGAAAAAAAAATACTGTGGGGGATAGTAAGAGGGGAGGGTTTTCAGAGTCAGCAGGGAGGGGGTGGGGGGGCAGGTTGGGCATTTTGGAAATAAAGGCTTTTCTCTGGCATGTTTGTGATGTTTTTGAAGACATCCATGCAGTTTAAGACACTTATTAAAAAAAAAGTTAAAAGCTGAAATAAATCTCCTGGATGGCTCACGGCCCTGACACAGAAACGGACATTGTCAATATTTTTTTTTTCTCTGGAAAGGAAATAATGCTCAGTTTTAAAACGTTAAAGTGTACAAGTTGCTTTGTTACAATAAAACTACATGTGTACACAAAGGGACTGCTGGTTTTCACTCAGACGCTGCTTTTCTTCCCTGCCTGTATGTTCTCACACTCAGTTTTTTTGTTTTTGTTTTACCTCTCAGGCTGATATTTAATGTTTTTTGATACAGGGCATTTTGTAGTAACTTTCAGAACTAACCAGCCAAGCCAGAGGCACATAGTCGCTGGTTGTGATCTAATTTGCAGCCAGCTAAAGCGCTCCACCAAAATGTGGAGGTTTTGTGGTAATTTTTGTAACTTGCTTGGCGAAGGTTTGTAGGCACTTAATCTGATTCTTAGTCTGTTTAAACCTGCATTCTGCTGTCAGATATTTGCCTGTCAATCAACACTATGAATAAAGTAATTGGTGTGATCTGTATGTCCATTGTCACAGTTTATACCCTTAGGACATCTTCCGGACACTAAATGAGTGACTAGCTAGAGAGTGTTTAAAGTGTATCCGAGATAAACTTACTCATTGCATAATTGTTCCTTTTCATATAGTTTTAGGACACTCCTCAAGCCAACACGGCTTCTCCAGTGCCTTGGCACTCTGAGACCCATGTAGCAAGGGCTTATGGGTGCTCAGTCTGATGAGGAGATTGCAGAGGAGAGGGGGGTGAAGTTTTCACAGGCTGAGAGCTGGAGATACAGATCAGCTTGCCTGTGTGTAATGTGACAGAGCATGGCTGCCCTCGTATCACAGGAATAAATAATCATAAACTGTTGAAGCTGATTGCAGCTAGATGTGCTGTGTAAATTATCTAAACTTTAGATAAGATATATAGACAAGTTACTGGTTAGTTAGTTTTTCATCTCGGATCCTTTAAAGAGAATTTTATCTAGAAGGATGCTTCATAGTGGTTTCTAAAATCTGTTAAAGGAAAACTTAACAGTTGCAATGTGTAATTCAGTAAGCAGTTTCTCTTGCTCTACTCCCCTGGGTTGAACTGGAATTTTGCACAGCGCTAACACTATTCAAAAGAATCATTTGTAAGCTTCAAACATTTGGAAGCTGCCATATTTTATTACCTTCTAAATAATACCAGTTGCCTGGCAGTCCACTGATCTTGACTGCCATGGTGTCTGATTCACTCACCTGAAACAGCATTTTTTTACGCATTGCGGAATCTTGTATGCATCTGGAAAACACATCGGCTCCATAGACTATTATGATGCTATTCCACGTATTTTTTTGTTTGGCAAAACACAGCGGAAGTGTGCTCACTGGCTAAAAGTATTAAAGGCAGAGGATCAGCAGGATGGCCAGGCAATGTCTAACCATTTCAGCCGCCCGGACTGCTCTGCTGCAGTGGTGTGCGCGATCGCACCCCCGTGCTGTTCCCCGGTAGTCCTGAGATCAGTTTCCAGTCACCGATCTAAGTCCCCAGTAGAAAAACCGACGGACTCTTATCGGAGGCCAGTCTTTCTGAAAAGTTTTCCGTCCTCATGCTTCCGGGAAGCGAGGAGGACATTTAAAAAAAAAACCTCAATGTGACCATCTTGTGGCAAAATAGTAAAACTACATCTACCTACGTTTACAAGGCATATTTACTCCCAACATTTAAAATTAACTATTTCCCAATACCAAAAAATTACCCAAATAAAATGGAAAAAGAAAATTACAATAAAAACAAGTAGTTACCTAAGTGCCTGAACTTTTTAAATATGCATGTGAAGGGGGGATACTATGAACATTTTTTAAAATTATAAGCTTGTAAATGGTGATAGACGCAAAACTGAAAAAATGCACCTTTATTTCCAAATAAAATATTGGTGCCATGAATTGCGATAGGGACATAATTTAAATGGTGTAATAAGCGGGACGAATGGGAAAATAAAATACATAGGTTTTCATTATGGTAGCATGTATTATTTTAAAGCGATAATGGCCGAAAACAGATTTTTTTTTTTCTTAATATTCCGGTTAAAATGCTTTTACAAAAAAAATTCTTAGCAAAATGTACCACCCAAAGAAATCCTAATTAGTGGTGCAAAAAACCACAATCTAGATAAATCAATAAATTGTGATTAGTGACAAAGTTATTAGCGAATGAATGGGAGGTGAAATTGCTCTGATGCATAAGTTGAAAAATCCCCACAGGCTGAAATGTTTAAAATTTAAAAACGGAAATTGTCAGCCTCCATATCCCTCTGACTTCAGGTTTGATTTTAGTCATGTAATTTTCTATGAAAAGCTGTAGTTTTGCCGATAATACCTGTACTGCTTTCTGAGGAGCAAGAATCTCTCCTAAAGTTTTTTTTGAAACTTATTCTAGAAATACTAATGCGTTTAAAGCCCAACTAATCTGAAACTTGCTGAGCAACATCTCAAAGCAACCATGTTGAGTAGTGGAAGGTATAAGCATTGCTTTTGGAGCCATACCTGTTCTGCAGTGGGGACAAGTGGATAAATGGAAGTGTTGAATGGCTTTATGCTATCTATGGGATGCAAATAAAGCAATAGTTCCTTCACTTAAAGTGGAGCTGAACTCTTGCTCAGGACAGACGGAAAACTTAGAGAAATGTACCCTGTATGTATTTAGAGAGTTTAGTGTAATTCCCCCTCATTTATGTCTAATCACTAGTTGTAATTTGATCTCCCCCTTATGTCACATGACCTATGGCAGATAAGCGCATTTGAAAGCACAGGCTGTAAACAATGTCTGCTGCTGTAAATCCGGAAGTAGAAATTGTGCAAATTATATTTTAGGATTCGTATAACAAATGTTTTTAAAGGTTATTATGCTGTTGTGTATCTTTTAGAACAGAGAGGAGTTCTGAGTTCAGGTCCACTTTAAGCCTAAAACGATGCAATTTTTGTGTCATCGTTCAATAATTTCCAGTATGTCCAATCTGCTTCTGATCGAGAAGGGGGATAGATTTTGAGATCTGTACACAAAAAAATCCCTTTCTTGGATCGGAAGCAGATTAGTCATGCTGGAAGTTAATGATCAGTTTATTTGATGTTAAAATTGCATTGTGTATCCAGCATAAATCCAGACAACATTTATTCCAGAGCATATTGCGCATTGTCTTACCACCTCCACCTTGTTTCAGTAAGTACTATGAATTCAACGCAAGGAATCATTCAGGCTTTCAAACTTAAATTTATTAAGCTTGTTACTATATATTAAAGTGACTCAGAGATTCAGACCAGATAAAGTACAGCTCTGATACTTACCCTGGGCTTCCTCCCGCCCCATTAACACATCTAAGTCCCACGCTGTCCTCCCGCAGTCTGCCATTCAGCCGCGGTTATCTGTTATGCATGCGCAGCCCTCATGCGCAGTAGACCTGGACTGCTGTCACTGAGGCTGGTAACAGCTCACCGCAGCTGAACGGCAGACCCGGGGGAGGATGGCGTGGGACTTGGATGTGTTTATGGGGTGGGAGGAAACCCCGGGTAAGTGTCAGAGCTGTACTATATCTTGTCTTGGAGTCTCTTTAAGTTACGAGGTCCAACCTGCTAATAAGGTTAGGCCCTGTAACCTCTGCAATAACGCGCTAAATGAATTGTTTTTTAAGCCTGCGGAGTGCCTCCTCCGATTCGATGAACAGTATCTTTTTCAGACCGAAACCAATGACGATAGTAACAATGTGCCGCGATGGTCATCCGATTACCTGGATGGACACACCGGATTTTTCATCAGATCAACTGTGACCAACAATTTTGCACAATAACTGTACTGCAGATGTCAATGGAAGCCTATGAGAACAGACAGCGCCCGGTCTCACCTGGCTGGTTGCATTATAAGTTTGCCACTGCCACAGAGGCGAACTGCAGGGAGAAGTGCTGGCATACAGATTGGAGCCCCAGTGGAAGCATGAGGCTCTCCATTGGATTGCAAATGACCAATGGTAATCCTCTCTCCCTAGGGAGGATTTTCATGTAGTGGACCAATAAGAATCCTACCTGGTGAAGGGAGGCTTACCATTGGTTGTCTGCAGTCCAGTGGGGAGTACCATAATGCTTTTGCCAGAGCTCTGATCTATCTATACCTGCGCTTCTCCCCTGCAGTGGACAGTCAGGGTAGTGGGATTTAATGGGATGGGTAGCTGCGCCTGCGGATCAAATGCACAACGGTGTGTCCGTGAACAAGGCGATGGACTACAGGATATGCTGTAAACACCTTTTTGAATCTGGTGCAATGTGAACCCAGCCTAAGCTCAACACACACCACACAATCTTGTAGTAGTATAAGAGCTTATCCAATCAATCATTCAAGGTATTTTCAATCTGTTGGCCCTTATACTACATAGATTTAGTAAATCTGTACAACCAAGATTGTATGGTGTGTTGAGCTTATGCCTCATCAGTGGTTATTTTGTTGATTAGATATCCTTACTGTTTTGACTGATGTGATTTTTAAAATAAATATAAAAGTCCAAATTTAAATTCCCCAACCCAGATTTGCTGAATTGATTTTTATTATGTGTATTAGGGCTGGTTCACACGGGTTTCTTCTGGATTTTTGCGTTCTCATTTGGGGTTTTGGTGGCTTTCCTGTCAGTGTTTTTGTCCCTGTAGGGGGACATGAAGAGGTGGCGGTAATCGACCCTGGATGCCTCATGAAGTGTCCAGGGTTGCCTGAAATGGGTAAAATTGGGATTGCGCAAACGCTGCTAAAAACATGATACAAGCACCCCCACTGTTTCTGGAGCGTTGGACGAGTCCTGGACCCTGTCTGTAAATGCATGCCTAGTGTGAACTGGTCCTAATTGTAGTGTCTAATAATTTTGTATACTGTATTTCTGCTGTGTGGAATTTCACCCACTCTGTCTTAAGAATTCGTAATTGCTTTTACCCAGTCCAGTCCTGTTAAGGTCTAAAAACTAAACTGAGAGGAACATGGTGGCTGACCTATTTTATTTCCTTTTAACCCCTCTTGGCGTTATGATTCTTTCCAGATTTTTAGGGTGTAAAAGTGGTGCAATTTTTTTTGCGCCCTTTCAGACCTTAAAACCTGAAAAAAAAAAATCATGCTGCCATTGATCTGCAGCAGTTGTTTACATCCACCTCCCTGACTATAGTGCTGCAGTCATGCCTTCATCCTCTGGGTGGTGCTGTAACTCTAAAGTGAAATTGCTGGCTGTGGTCATGACAGCTGGGGATCTCACCAGGAGGAAGCAGAGCTCCGGAGAAGAGGAAGAAGAATGGCAGCCAACGTTGGGATCCCCCGGGAGGTATGTAAAAATGCACACAGCCTCTGGCGGCTTCCCCGAGCAGAGGTCGAGATTACTGCTCTGAGCTTCGGTTTTCCACCCCTAGCTCAGGATTACTGCCTAGGAGGTTAAACATAAAACAGTGCCTGGTTGTCTTGCTGAGCTCTGCCTCAAATACTTTTAGCCATAGACCAATGGTGGCAAACCTGTTTGAGACCTAGTCTTGTCTCTCGTAAAGTGCCAACACGCCAATTTGAACAAAATGACACCCCCCCCCCCCCCTCCTCTCTCAGAAGAGATAACAAATACCAGGCCCTCAAACCTACAGTGACCATATTTTTCTGGGTTTAACGCGGGGTGGGAATTGGAAAATTGTATACTTACCTTCCGTAATTTTCCTTTCCTGGATCAAACGATGGTGGCATACTACTGGGTTTAGCCCCAACCCCTAAACCTGGAGGGAGGGCAGTCCACTACAAAAGCTTGAACCACTCCCCCCCTCGCCATTCTCGTAAAAATAAGTCCTTGAATGGACAAGGAGGGAGGGATTCGTATGCCGCCATCGTTTGATACAGGAAAGGAAAATTACGGAAGGTAAGTATACAATTTTCCAATTTCCTGGATCAAACATGGTGGCATACTACTGGGATATAAAAAAAATCACACACCAGGGAGGGATCTACTGTAAACATAAATGAATTTTATTTTGGCTGCAGAAATAACAGATTCTCCAAAACTTAGTAAGACAGGTAGGATTGACATGATAATGCGACATGAATGTGTTAACAGGACCAACTCACTGCCTTGCATATTGTATCAACTGACATCTAAGAAAACGATGCCCAAGAGGTTGCTATTCCCCTGGTGGAATGGGCTTGGATTTCCTTAGGTACTTGCAAACCCCTTAACCACCCTGGCGTTCTGATTAAATCGCCAGGGTGGCTGCGGGAGGGTTTTTTTTTAAATTAAAAAAAAACTATTTCATGCAGCCAACTGAAAGTTGGCTGCATGAAAGCCCACTAGAGGGCGCTCCGGAGGCGTTCTTCCGATCGCCTCCGGCGCCCAGAATAAACAAGGAAGGCCGCAATGAGCGGCCTTCCTTGTTTTGCTTACATCGTCGCCATAGCGACGAGCGGAGTGACGTCAGCCGCCTCCGATCCAGCCCTTAGCGCTGGCCGGAACTTTTTGTTCCGGCTACGCTGGGCTCAGGCGGCTGGGGGGACCCTCTTTCGCCGCTGCTCGCGGCGGATCGCCGCAGAGCGGCGGCGATCAGGCAGCACACGCGGCTGGCAAAGTGCCGGCTGCGTGTGCTGCTTTTTATTTGACGTAAATCGACCCAGCAGAGCCTGAGCGGCAGCCTCTGGCGGTGTTGGATGAGCTGAGCTCGTCCAGACCGCTCAGCAGGTTAACTGATAACACTGCTGAATGATCTTCACTAACCAGGCTGAAATCGTTCTGGAGGATACTGACTGCCCCCTTTTACACCCCTGATGGTTAATAAACAAGTTTCCTGAAGACCTAAACAGTGCTGTAGCTGCCATATAAGCTTTAAGACATCTTCCTATGTCCAAGGGATGTAAACCTTCATCTGAGGAAAAGGTTGGCAATGTGAGTACCTGGTTTATATGAAACGAAGTGGAGACTTTCGGTATGTGATGAAGGACCGGCCTAATGACTACTCTATCCGGGAAAAACTCCAGCAGATTGCCCGTACACCCCAAGGACTGAAGATCCGACACCCTTTTCGCTGATGCGATGGCCACCAGAAAAACCGCTTTCAATGTAATTTGCTCCACCGAGGCAGATTCCACCGGATGAAATGGACGAGAGGCTTATACTTCCAGAACTAAGGACAAGTCCCACTGCGGGAAAAAAGGCTTCCTTGGAGGACGGATCTTTGTGACTGCTTGTACAAACTGTATGACTAGTGGATGCTGTGCCCATTTCCTCCCCGTCAATGCGGACAAGGCTGATATCTGAACCTTAATTGCGGCCAGGCTCAAGCTCTTATCCATAGCGGATTGCAGAAATTCCAATATATTATGAATTAGTGGAACTCTAGGATCAAAATCCTTCTCTATTGAAAAACAGATAAACCTCCCAAATCCTATGGTAAGTATTGTTCGTAGTTGGCTTTCTTGACCTTAGTAAAGTCGTGACTACGTGGTCTGAACACCCCACACTCAAGAGTCTTTCCCTCTCAAGATCCATACCGCTAACCTGAGCTTCTCCAGGTCAGGGTAAAGTACCGTATTTTTCGGACCATAAGACGCAGTTTTTATTCCCCAAACAGAGGGGAAAAATGTGTGTGCGTCTTATGGTCCGAATGTGCTGCAATAGACCTTGCGCTTTTAAATGATTAATCATTTACCTCGTCATGTGTTGCAGGGACCCCGAGACGGAGTAGCAGACAGACGTGATTGGCGTCTCTTAGTCTTTCTTTCCCACCTGATTGGCTGCGGTGTCCCTTCAATGACCTGCCCACATAGGTTACGCAGCAACTCATAGTGCAGTCTGAGTGCTGCTCTCTGATTGGTCCTGGTAGCGGAGGTGTGCCAGTGACTCCCTTCGGATTGGCCCAGATGGCGGCGGTGTTTTCCACAATTGGTGCGCACCTAGCACAGTGAAGAACGATCCCGGAAAACTGCAGCCGCATTCTAAACATTCCTCTCTGATCGTTCCTGGGTTCCGCCTCCTGCCCGTCTGACTGGCATCTTCCGAGTCAGACGGGGAGGAGGCGGAACCCAGGAACGATCAGAGTGGAATGTTTAGAATGCGGCTGCAGCTTCCGGGATCGTTCTTCACTGTGCTACGTGCGCACCAATTGCAGCAAACACCGCCGCCATCTGGGCCAATCTGAAGGGAGTCACTGGCACACCTCCGCCACCAGGACCAATCAGAGAGCAGCACTCAGACTGCATGAATGTTTAGAATGTGGCTGCAGTTTCCCGGGATCGTTCTTCACTGTGCTACGTGCGCACCAATTGTGAAAAGCACCGCCGCCATCTGGGCCAATCCGAAGGGAGTCACTGGCACACCTCCGCCACCAGGACCAATCAGAGAGCAGCACTCAGACTGCACTATGAGTTGCTGCGTTACGAAACGCGGGCGGGCCATTGAAGGGACACCGCAGCCAATCACAAGTCATCAATCAGGTGGGAAATAAAGACCCCGGATACACCAATCATGTCTGTCTGCTGTTCCATCTCGCTGTCCGGACCACGGTATTCACCATTTCAAAAGCATGAACTGTTTGCCATAATTGAGTGATTGTATCCAAGTGCACCTGCCCCTGCATGTACATAAACTTTTACAGCTTCATGTGGCAGCCGTGCTGCAGCTCTATTCAGGCTGCATATTTGGGCATGGGTATTTGATTAGTATCATGTGCTTAAGCCCGAAGGGTTGAAATTTTTTTACATCCGAGCAACTTTCACCCCCCATTCATTTGCCAATAACTATCACTACTCATCACAATGAATTGATCTGTATCTTGTTTTTTTCGCCACCAATTGGGCTTTCTGTGGGTGGTATATTTTGCTAAGAGCCACTTTACTGTAAATGCATTTTAACAGGAAGAATAAGAAAAAAATGGAAAAAATTCATTATTTCTCAGTTTTCAGCAATTATAGTTTTAAAATAATACATGCCTCCATAATTAAAACTCACGTATTGTATTTGCCCATATGCCCCGGGTATTTCACCGTTAAAATTATGTCCCTATCACAATGTATGGCGACAATATTTTATTTGGAAATAAAGGTGCATTTTTTCCGTTTTGCGTCCATCACTGTTTAGAAGCCCATAATTTATTAAATCGTATTGATATACTCCTTTGACATGAATATTTAAAAAGTTCAGACCCTTAGGTAACTATTTATGTTTTTTTTTTATTATTATTATTGTAATTTTTTTTTTTTTTTTTTTTTTTAATGTAAACTTGTATGTGGGTATTTTTTGGTGTGGGAGGTAAACAGGGTTTTTTTTTAATATATTTATGTTTATTTGTAATTTTTTTTTCTTTTTAGGTGCAATTTGCTATTTGGCCACAAGATGGCCAGAATCAAAAAGTCCTGGGAGCGATCGATTTCGCTCCCAGGCAGAAGAAAGGAGCCCAGAGCTCAGAAAAGCCGCAGCGTCTGAAGAGACGCTGTCGGCTTTTCTCCGGGGGGGTCCGATCAGCGAAAGGGATTTATAATCCCTTTCACTGATCGGTGGGCTAACGGGCAGCAGCGGGGGCGCGCACGGGGGGGCCCGAGGGAGCGCGCGCAGCCCAACTGGACGAGAAATCTCGTCCAGTTGGGCTTAAGTGGTTAATTAAAAAGCGAACCTTAACTCAGAACCCTCTCTACTCTAAAAGATAACCAAAAGCATAATAACTTTAAAGAAAAACATTTCTTTGTTACAGCTGATACAAATCCTACAATATATCTTCCTTGTTTCTACTTCCTGCTTTCATGGAAACAGACATAGGGTTCACACCCTGTGCTTTCAAATGAGCTTATCTGCCATGGCAGTCAGGTGACACAGGTTCAGGTTGATCCTTGTATTCACTTGGTATTTGTGTGCTCGTATCCCTCACATTTTGCAAGCTGTTTGCCACCCCAGCTCCACAAGATGCCCCTGCACCATGGACGCACCAGGTATAGTATAATTATTTTTTCACCCATTTTTGTCCTCTAAACCTAGGTGCGTCTTATGGTCTTATAGTCCGAAAAATACGGTAGATCTCCTTGGGTAATTAAATCGGGAATAAGTGGTAGACTGTAAGGTTGAGATACACTGAGGCTCATGGCTAGGGAGAACCAAGGCCTTCTCGGCCAGAAAGGAAGAATAGTTATGATCGTGCATAACTCGGTTGAAAGTCTCTGGAGAAATTTTGGTATCAGTGGAAACGGAGGGAAAGTGTACCCCAGCTTGAAAGTCCAAACTTGAGACAGAGTCCACACCCGATGGTCGGGGATGATGGAATCGAGAGAAGAATCTCGGGAGCTTCATGTTCTCCGGAGCTGCCCAAAGATCGCACTGCGGCAACCCCCATCTTTTCACTATGTCTTGGAAAGTGTTTCTGTTCAAGGACCACTCGTGCGGACTGTAAAACTGTCTGCTTTTGTGATCTGCAAGTCGATTCTGGGGACCTGGAATGTAAAGTGCAGATAATCCCCTCAAATTCCTTTTGGGCCCATAACATTATGTGGCTGTTCTCTTGGAGAAGAGTCCGACTTGTCGGGCGTTTTGTCAATGTTTGTATAACTTGTTTAAAAATAAATATAAAATCAAAAATGTAAATGTAACGCTCCTGGGAAAATAGGAGGAGCTAAAATACAAACATACGCCTAACTGTGTGAGCTTGTTTTCCGAGGTTTTACAGTACTGGTTTAAACATGCAAATAAATGTGGACCAATTTATAAAAATATCAATTTAATATCGAATAAATATTACAATATCAAAACAATATAATATTGCACTTTTGATATAAAACAAAACTCATAAGGTCATTCTTATAATAAGCAATGAGCTGGATAATAATTTCAGTAAAACATCAAAATGTTATTATACTTATTCACCAATACAAAAGGCTTAAACCAATTAGCAGTCAACTCAAATACAGTGCAGAGTTATGACTCATCAAATATGGCCGTCGGCCCTGTTACTCAATTTACCACAGGGTCTCTGGAGACAAAATGGATGAATTGAACGACAACAAAATGGCTGTTATCAAAATCAAAATGGCTGCTATCAAAAACAAAATGGTGACTATCAAAAACAAAATGGTGGCTATCAAAAACAAAATGGTGCAGTCCAAAATCAAAAATGCGCTATCCAAAATAAACTGGCTGATGTCAGCTATACCATTCAATATAACAAATTTAGGATGACTCAGTGGATCTGACGACTGGGCGTTGCCCCACAATTTCTATGCAATCAACTATAAATGACAGGAATTTTACTTCTGTCTACACTTTAACCTCCGCTGGCCTGTGATACTACACAGAGCAAGCGGGTAAAATACATATAATTTTGGAATAAGATACCTATTGAGTCGTCCTAAATTTGGCTAGGTGTGGCTTGCACATGCTGCGGCAAAGTATCAAAATATCTAGAGGAGGTAGCTTGAAAGGTCTAGTTTTTTATCCAAGACTGAGTTAAACAGCCAGTTATCAATGAACATATGGTAGAACTTAGGTGAGTTGTTTCCAACTTGCAACTTTGGAAAAGCTCACCCCTTTTTAAAATATCAACCAATGAAATTCAATCAATACATCATATGTTCAGATAGTCTGCGCTGTAATAAGCCGTCTAACTAACAAGAAAATCAGAACTGGGTTCAAGTATAGTCACCAAGATGGCCTCTGGGCGTGTTCCTCTTAGGCGTGGCTGTGTTCAGATGGCATGAATCCTCTATGTCCTGGTCTGCTCAGATCTCTTGATGGTCTGATTCTTCTCCTCATTGAATGACCCCTCTCATCTTATTCCCCTCACTACCTATGGTCCTGCCCAGGAGATTAAATCTTCTAGCCTATCACTGGGCAGTGGGAGTGACCAATGGGAGCTTTCTGTGACTAATGTTTAACCCAAGTGTAATACTGGCTTTCACCCTTTGTAGGTGCTGTTGGCTAACTAATCACAGACTTACTGGGATATTTGGCAAACTAAAAACAAAAATCATGTTTTATTATAACCCAACAGTGAATAAATCAATGTTATAATTCCTCTATGGATAGCTGACCTTGCTGGAATCACTGGTTATTATTTATTATACAGTGGCCTTTTCTACCATATTTAAAATAGATTGGATTTGATCCAAAAATCATTGGCATGCTTAAAACCACCATGGATCTCTCATTATAACACATTGTGCTGTCTGCAGAGTTTTATATCTCTAACATCATTGTTTAATATACAACACTGGTAACCATATAACATTTCTATACCATTCTGGATATATTCATTCAGGGAATCTTTATATTAACACGTATACATTTTCAATAACATTTTCATATTGTTACTGGTTTGCCCAGCTATAAGAAAAATAAAGGTATTTCCTAAGCCTTGTGTTTGTGTCTGGACTTTGGAAACACAAATATTGCATAGAAACCTTGCATGGGTTTTGGTTTCACATTCAATGTAGCCAGGTTTGAGCCATTGTATACAGATATTAGTCCATTTTTAAACACACTATTGTCACTCAGACTCCTCTTGTTTGCTATCTTGTCAAGTGTTTTGACCTAAAACAAAGAATGGTCTGATATCATTGTTCCCAGTAAGGTGAATGGGATTACCCATTGCAAATAGCACATCAGCTGACTGCCTGTTGTTCAACATCTGACCTTCCTTTAGAGACACATACAAGTCAGCCTTGCATGGCAATATTACATCGCCATATTAAAATATGCTCTGCCTTTCTCAATGATCAATGTATATGTTAACCTATAATCACCCTACATTAAGAAGTCTTTGTCTTCTGTAACCTAAGGAAAGGAAATTATTAGGTCTATGTGTATCTGATCGTACACAGTTCAGTTTATTGGAAAAATGATATCCCGCCATATGGAAATCTCGACACATCCCCCTTTTCTTTTGGAATGTTCCAGTGTGTGATCATTTCAAAAGAACAACAAGGATTATTAAACGTTTTTCGTTGCTTCATTCCCGTGGGAACGCGTTGTGAATAACCTTTGTTTTGTATTGGTAATCCAAGTATGAAAGGGAAAAATGGACTTTAAAACATCGTCTTCATCACATTGAAGTTCATGTTTCACGCTTCAAGAAAAATAAACTTGGCAAATGATACTCCGGATGTAAACAAACAGGTTTCCTCTTGCTGCAAAGGTAGCAAACAGCAACTGTAACAGCGATGAACTGCTTTGGCCTTTGGTTCAAATAAAAGGATTTTCCGGATCTGCTTCAAGATTTGAATAACTCACTCCTGTGAGTATCTGGTGTGGAACAGGTATCAGACTTGCATCTCCATCAAATGGACCTCGGATACATCAGCTCGTCATTTAACGACACATCGCGGGTTTAGGCTCATCTGGACCCTCTAGGATAGGAACATCTATCTGGTCATGATGAATTCCGCTGTATCCGGTAACATCATGGATGCTGGATCTGGCACCACACTTGGCTCGGCACTCTTCCCCAAGATTAGGACTGCGTAAAGGATGGCAATCGTCAGGTGGGACATCTTTGCGCCGGATTGGAATCTTTGTGTCTATATGGATTCTAGTAGAGATTAACACATCGTTAGGTATACCTGTCAGGAGAAAAATAATTTGTTAGGACACATTTCAAGATTGCTCAATTCTCCGTAGCTGTGAGCTAGGGTGACATATACGCAACTGATTAATATGCACCCATTTTTCAACAAAGTCATCCCCCTTAGGGATCTTAACCTTATACACTACAGGAGACAACTTATCGGTGATTGGATATGGGCCCTTCCATGAAGGTAGGAGCTTCTTCTCCTTTACCTGGTCTCTTGCAAAATTATACAGATAAACCTTATCGTCAATCTGATACTCCTTTTGTGTAGTTTTGAGGTCATAGTACGTTTTCGTACTGACTGCGGCTTTTTCGATGTTTCTTTGAGCAAATGCAAAGGCATGCTGGAGGTGCTTTCGTAAGTTCTCCACATATTGATGTGCAGTAGTTGCATTCATCAAGTTATGATCTGAGGTTTTGTAAAGCAAATGCTGGGGTAACACCATCTTTCTACCAGTGAGCATCTCAAATGGGGAAAGTTTGGTTGCTGCGCTTGGAGTAGCTCTAATAGCCATAAGAACTAGTGGCAGCTTGACATCCCAGTCTTTACCTGATTCGCTAACAAATTTTTTCAGGATATTTACAATGGATTGATTGTAACGCTCCACTCCACCACTAGAGGCTGGTCGGTAAGCTATGTGTAGCTTCCGTTTTACCCCTAGGATTTCCCACATTTTGGTCATTACTTCACTGGTGAAGTGACTTCCGCGATCGGATTCGATGCGCTGTGGAAGACCAAATCGGGAAAATATGTGGTTAATGAGCAGTGATGCGCACACACTGGAACTGCATGTTTTACTTGGTAGACATTCTACCCATTTAGTGAACAGGCATGTTACGGTTAACATATACCGGTTTCCTTTTGAGGACGTTGTTACTGGACCAATAAAATCGATCTGGATGTCTGACCATGGCATAGCTATGCCTCTTTTCATCAGCGGTGCCCTGTGAGTGGGACCTTGTGGCTGGAATTGAGGGCATACCAAGCACCCTTGACAATATGTCCTGACATCCTGTAACATGTGTGGCCAGTAAGCGTAGTCTCTTAATAACTCATACGTTATTTTCTCTCCTCGATGACCAGCTGTCGGGGCATCATGAGCATGTTGCAACATCAAACCCCGATATGCTGCGGGTACTACCCATTGCGTAATACCATTTTTCGAGGTTCGTATCAGCAATCCATCCTGTAATGAAAATTGTGACACACCTTTCATCAGAATACGTAATTCTTCGTTGTCACTGCAGTCTTCCACGGTGATGGGATAATCATGTGGACTTCCAATATGTTTATAAAACAAACCAATAACGGGATCCCCCTTTTGGCTCGCAATGAGATCCTCATTAGGAGAATCTTGACTCCACATTGCTACACTGGGTTGAGACTCCTTTTGGGCCTGCCCCCTAGTGGTGACATTTACTTCGATAGTTCCCATGAGGTCATTGATATAGAAGATTTCACCATCAATGGCTGCTTTCTTAGCGAGGGAATCTGCTAGATCGTTCCCATCTTTATCGGCGCCAGGGTGTTTCGAATGACCCCTTACCTTTTTCCAATAAATGGTAAGGTCGTGGGTATTAACCAGTTCATCAATTTTACAAAACAATTTACCATGTTTGACTGGCTTTTTGTTACTCCTTGTCATGCTAGTCCTTTTCCAACTGGGAAAATATTCCACAAAACTGTTCCGAACATACTCAGAATCTGTTATCAAAACAAATTCCTTAAGGTCATGTTCGATAGCCATTTGTATAGCTTTATACACGGCAGCGAGTTCTGCGACCTGGCTACTTTTGGGACCAATTTTGTATCCCGCAGATATCTCTGGAAATATGTTATTCCATACGATACCGATACCTGCAACCAGCATCTTTTCATCTCCTTCTGTGTGAAAAGAACAGCCGTCAACATATGCACATGGTAGTGTCGAGATTTCCATATGGCGGAATATCGTTTTTCCGATAAACTGAACCGCATATGATCAGATACAAATAAACCTAATTAATTTCCTTCCCCTAAGGTACAGGAGACAAAGACTTTTT
This sequence comes from Hyperolius riggenbachi, assembly GCF_040937935.1. Taxonomy (NCBI): domain Eukaryota; kingdom Metazoa; phylum Chordata; class Amphibia; order Anura; family Hyperoliidae; genus Hyperolius; species Hyperolius riggenbachi. The sequence continues at coordinate 247,073,891 of NC_090653.1, read as the reverse complement.
AATGTATGGTGATTGTAGGTTAATATATACATTGATCATTGAGAAAGGCAGAGCATATTTTAATATGGCGATGTAATATTGCCATGCAAGGCTGACTTGTATGTGTCTCTAAAGGAAGGTCAGATGTTGAACAATAGGCAGTCAGCTGATGTGCTATTTGCAATGGGTAATCCCATTCACCTTACTGGGAACAATGATATCAGACCATTCTTTGTTTTAGGTCAAAACACTTGACAAGATAGCAAACAAGAGGAGTCTGAGTGACAATAGTGTGTTTAAAAATGGACTAATATCTGTATACAATGGCTCAAACCTGGCTACATTGAATGTGAAACCAAAACCCATGCAAGGTTTCTATGCAATATTTGTGTTTCCAAAGTCCAGACACAAACACAAGGCTTAGGAAATACCTTTATTTTTCTTATAGCTGGGCAAACCAGTAACAATATGAAAATGTTATTGAAAATGTATACGTGTTAATATAAAGATTCCCTGAATGAATATATCCAGAATGGTATAGAAATGTTATATGGTTACCAGTGTTGTATATTAAACAATAATGTTAGAGATATAAAACCATGCTAACAAAAACAATGTTTTATATAAGGAAACATGGTGGTTTTCAATATGTCACTATGATTTTGGATCAAATCCAATCTATCCGAAATATGGTAGAAAAGGTCACTGTATCCTGAATAATAACCAGTGATCCCATCCAGATCAGCTATCCATAAGATATGAAATGTTTATAACATTGATTCATTCACTGTGGGCTATAATAAAACACAATCAAAATGTCTTTAATTTTGCCACATATCCCATTAATAAGGTGATTAGTTAGCCAACAGCACCTCCAGAGGGTGAAATCCAACATTACACTTGGGTTAAAGATTAGTGACTGATCACTCCCACTGATCACTCCTACTGCCTTGTGATAGGCTGGAAGATTTAATCCCCTGGGCAGGACCATAGGTAGTGAGGGGAATAAGATGAGAGGGGATTCAATGAGAGAGATCAGACCATCAGGAGATCTGAGCAGACCAGGACATAGAGGATTCATGCCATCTGAACACAGCCACGCCTAAGAGGAACACGCCCAGAGGCCATCTTGGTGACTATACTTGAACCCAGTTCTGATTTTTCTTTTTAGTCATATGGCTTATCACAGCACGAATATCTGAACTTTTGATTTATTGACGATTGTCTTTCTTAAGTTTATAGTCATTTATAGCCAAAGGGAGTGCGTTCTTCCAGTGCACAGGAATTACTCATTCCGCATATTTGATAAAACCCATTCAGTGGGTATATTTTTCTTTAGATTGACACAATCAATCGTTCAAGAATCGCTGACTGTGAAATCCATAACTTATTTTTCTTTTTGGATAAAAGCTAGACCTTTCAAGCTACCTCCTCTAGATATTTTGATACTTTGCCGCAGCATGTGCAAGCCACACCTAGCCAAATTTAGGACGACTCAATAGATATTTTATTCCAAAATTATATGTATTTTACCCGCCTGCTCTGTGTAGTAACACAGGCCAGCGGAGGTTAAAGTGTAGACAGTGGGAAAATTCCTGTCATTTATAGTTGATTGCATAGAAATTGTGGGGCAACACCCAGTCGTCAGATCCACTGAGTCATCCTAAATTTGTTATATTGAATGGTATAGCTGACATCAGCCAGTTTATTTTGGATAGCGCATTTTTGATTTTGGACTGCGCAATTTTGATTTTTGATAGCCACCATTTTGTTTTTGATAGCCACCATTTTGTTTTTGATAGCAGCCATTTTGATTTTGATAACAGCCATTTTGTTGTCGTTCAATTCATCCATTTTGTCTCCAGAGACCCTGTGGTAAATTGAGTAACAGGGCCGACGGCCATATTTGAGGAGTCACATCTATGCACTGTATTTGAATTGACTGCTGAATGGTTTAAGCCTTTTGTATTTGGTGATTAAGTATAATAACATTTTGATGTTTTACTGAAATTATTATCCAGCTCATTGCTTATTATAAGAATGACCTTATGAGTTTTGTTATATATCAAAAGTGCAATTTTATATTGTTTTGATATTGTAATATTTATTCGATATTAAATTGATATTTTTATAAATTGGTCCACATTTATTTGCATGTTTAAACCAGTACTGTAAAACCTCGGAAAACAAGCTCACACAGTTAGGCGTATGTTTGTATCTTTAGCTCCTCCTATTTTCCCAGGAGCATTACATTTACATTTTTGATTTTATATTTATTTTTAAACAAGTTATACAAACATTGACAAAACGCCCGACAGTAGTGATTTGCAGTACTCCTCTTCATAGGATTTATATGGAGATAGAGATTGCTTTTCCAGAAAATCGTTTTCTGGTGGCTCATCTTTATGTTCCACATGAGAGCAATCATGGAGTTCAGCTAATCCTTGAGCAACTGGATTTTTAGTATCCTGTTTATATTTGATTTCCAATGGCCATCCCATTAGGGACATTGTCCATGCAGTTATCCTGCTGTTTGACAGGTTACCTTCTTTTATTTGATCACTTTGTAAATATTGTAGTGATTGGTGTGCAGTTTCTACAATGATCTTTTCACCTTGAATAAAACTTCTGAAATATTGCAAAGCCCACACAGTTGCTAATAATGCTTTCTCGCAATTATTAAATTTGACTTCAACTGGTGATAGTGATTTACTGGCATAAGCAATTATTTTATTCAGTCTTTCTTGCTTTTGGAAAAGAACTGCACTTACACTCTTGTCGGTAAAACCTGTTTCAACATAGAAGGGTTTACCACCTTCTGGATAAGCAAGGCATGGGGCCTGTATGAGTTTTGTTTTAAGCTCAGATACAGCTTGTTCATGGCACTCATTCCATTCCCATTGTACTCCTTTCTTTAGCAGCTGCAATAGCGGCTTTGTAATCTCAGCATAGTTATCTATGAACTTGCGAGAATAATTAATCATCCCCAGGAATGATCTCAGTTCCTTGAGATTTGTGGGAGACTTCGTATTTTTGACTGCTTCCACTTTCTTTTTCTGTGGATTAATTCCTTCTGCAGTAATTTCATGTCCTAGGAAATTTACCTTAGATCGGCACCATTGAGCTTTCTGTAGGGAAAGTTTAACACCTGCTTCTTTTAGTTGATTTAATACATATCTCAACTCTGAAATATGTTCCTCAAAGATTGTACTTTTGATAAGGATATCATCGACGTAAGTTAGGGTACCTCGTTCAGCTGCATCAGGCATTGCTTTGTGCATGAACACAGCAAATTCGTGGCCTGCGTTGATGTATCCGAAAGGCGTACGGGTCCACGCAAATTGTCTATTACCGAATGTGAAGGCTAGTTTGTATTGATCCCTTTCATCCACTTTAATTGTCCAATATCCTTGTGCGCAGTCAAGGGCTGTGAATATTTTAGACCCTTGGATTTGCGCCAAGCATTGGTCAATGTATGGTACAGGCCAACCCGACATGTAGACACGTTTGTTTAACTGTCTCAAGTCTGAGCATAGACGGAACTGACCATTCGGTTTGAGAACTCCAAGTACTGGATGATTGAAGGAACTGTGTACTGGGCGGATAATACCTTTCTTTTCCAGGTTCTTAACAATTTCCGATAATGACTCGTAGGCTGCTAGCGGAAGTCGATATTGTTTGATAAACACAGGGGGTGCATCTGGATCAGTCAGGATTCTCGTAACATGCAGGTTAGTCTCCCCACAGTCATAAGAGTCCTTGGCAAACATCTCCTGGAAATCCCAGAATAGTTGCCTTAGCTGCTGTCGTTCTGATTCATTAGAACATCCATCAGCTATAGAGAGTTGTTCTTCTACCCGTTCCTGAAATTCTGGGAAAATCTCAGGTTGACCTACCTCATAAGCTTCTTCAAGCCTATTAGTTAAGTCATTTGGGGTGTAACATGCTTGATCCTTACCCTGCTGGAGTGATTGATACTCACTTTCATTGATTTCATGGTTAAAAATCAATGATGTTTCCTCGACATGACATGTACCTTCCTCAGAACTGAAAGGATAAACAGAATGTATGCTGAACAATCCTTCAGGTGATGAGAAATATTGTTGGTCCACTATTTGTTCTTCTGTCAAATATTCATCAGGTATTAATCCAATGACTTCATTTTGGAATCCAAAAGTATAATATTCTGAGTCAATGGCTAAGCCAATCATTGTATCCTCCTGTAACGTGATACTATGAGGGCTCATGTTTTGCATGACCATGTATAATGGTTCCTGATGAATATTTATTAGGGGAATTGGTTTTACCTTCAACCCCAATTGTTGCATCCGATTGGATAAACAAATCAATGCATCTGCATTTCTCATCTTTTGCCCCTTCTTTACTTGAATGGGTAAAAGAAATGATTTGCAACCTTCAGGGACTTTTACTTTTTCAGCGACAGTGATATCCACTGCATATGGTATTCGCTGTCCCCATCTCAGGGCTTGTTCTCTATCCTGGAATTCCTCTGGGTTTCCGGATAATTTGGACCACAGAACATTATTGACCAGATCAACCTGTATGGCAAATCGGTGAATAATGTCGTTTCCTAAGTACATTTGGTACTGTGGCTCCTTTAACACATTGAAGACATGTTTTGCAGATTTGTTTCCTAGAGACACAGATAAAATGCATTTTGCAATCACATTATGACTTTGGTTATCGTTATCCAGATCGTGTATCCATTCCTGTGTGGAAATAAATTTGATGACCTGAGGGTCTGTAACCTGCTTCAGCAGTCCTAGGCCTATGTAGCTGGCCTCAGATTTGAGGTCCAACTTGGCATATTTTACCCGAGCAATATCATCTACCTGCACGGGAACCAGCACAGTATCATTGATTTTCTCGATTTCAACCAATGCCTGTGTATGCTTGGTTATGCCTGCCACTTCCTGGTTTCCCCCTTTAAAGGAAATAGTTAACACATCCTCTTCAAGGACTATCTTTTCAATCTTATCCTTTCGGATATTTATGATGTGAAAAGCAGTGTTAGCATTTTCCTCGGGTTTACCGTTTTTCAGGATCGTGACTTCTGGTATCTGACTGTTCCGGAAATGGATTTCAACAGAGTTAGGCCTTTCCTCAATCATATGGCAGCTGCGTTGCAATTGTGCATTGCTGGAGCGCTCAAAATCAATTGGAGTATTGACTTGAGCCCATATTGCTTCATTTATGAAGTCAATTATGGAATTTAGTCGTTTGAGCAAATCGATTCCAATGATCAATCTATCATATGGAAGATCAACAATCAAAGTTGGATGTTTAATGATCTTTTTACCGATCTTATATGTCAGCCAGGATGTGCCTTTTACTTGTAAACTATTACCACCAACGCTTATCAGCGCACCGTCAAAGGCTTTTAATCTTGGCTTCCTTTGTAATGAATCCAAGATCTGCTGGTAATAGTTAAAAGACAGAATAGTAACCTGGGAACCGGTATCCAGTAAACCTGGGATCGGTCCGATACATCCATCTTGTAGATGGGTATCGATAAAATACCGGCCATCTACCTGTTCAAGATTGCAAAGAAAATTGGAATGTTTTTCCATTTGTTGCTTCAGAGAATGATTTCTCTGCAGTGCCAGGGTATTAGGAACTTGTTCCTCCTGATTCTGCCTGCAAGGCATTTGGGTTCCCATGGATTCTACCACTGGGACAATCTGAACAGAGGGTACTTCACGCTCTGGCTCACATGACACAGTATCACACATTTGTGGTGAAATATCAAGCACATTAGACTTCCCTTCCTCGACCTGGGGTAGGTCGGTACATTGCACATCATTTTCATTACTCGTATTTAGTATTGCCATATCCATTTCCGTATAGTGATTTGTCTCGGTTTCCTTTAATTGGCAGAGCTGGGCCCTGCCTCCCCAGCTAAAAAATCCTCATGCTGTCTTCCTGCAGATCCCTGAGCCAACTTACCCATCATGTCACTCAATTTGTTCACTTGATCAACAAGCTGATCAAACCTATTAGGTCGGCGAGGGTTCTGGTTCCTGGGATCATATCTGTTCCCTGCGGGTGATCCACTCCTAGGTGAGTTAGGTGGTGATCTACCCCTAGGTGAATTAGGTGGGTGCTGTCTCCTTTCCCACTGCTGCCTGGGTCGGTTATCCCATTGTCTATATCTTTGGGGACGTCTGTACCCCTGGGGTTCTCTATATCCCTGGTAACCTCTATACCTTTGACTACCCTGGTTTCCTTGGTAACCCTGGTATCCTTGATACCTGCGATTGAACCGAGGACGGTAGACCTGGTTCTCAGAACCTGAGCTATCCCTATCTGACCCTTTAGGATTTTGTGGTCTGTTTTGATTAGGGTTTTGTTGCTGTCTTTGGCCCTGCTGGATAGGTACTTTTGCAGGAGGTATTTTCTTCTGTTGGGATTCAAGGTTTAGGTCCGCTTTCACTTTGGTTTCTTCTACTCTGTGCTCTGGGTACTTTCTGTTGTTCCTCCCACTTACGTTGGAACTCCCACTGATATTGAACAGCAGTGTCGCTGAGGTAACCATTTTCTCTAGGGAGTTTCCGAAGTCTAACTCATTGGCCATGCTTAACTTTATTTGGGTAGGCAATGCATCGTAATATGCCTGTTTAAAATCAAGAGACTCCCAGTTAGGATTCCGATATGCTAAACTGTAAGAGTTTTTTAGCACGGAAAGGAATTCTCGGGGGCTCTGATCGGGTCGACAAGTAAGTCGATACACATCTCGTTTTGCTTCTGAGATAGTGCGATACGGCCCAAACTCAAGCTTCACTTCGTGTGAAACTTCTTGCCATCTAATGATACCCCGCTCCTTAAATGAGGTGAAATAGTGGCGGTATCTGTCATCAAAAACCCATGGGAGAAATCTGATCCTGTCTGCTTCAGACAGATTTAAAGAATCCATAGTGGATTCATATAACTCCAAGTGGGATGCGATTTGTGCTGAACCCTTTTTAGTGAATTTTGGCACAGCGGTGTTTAAGAATTTTATGATGCTGGCCGAGCTCTGCTTTTCCTGGGAGTACTGATTATTTCCCCTATTTGACTCCCCCCTATACGTACCTTTCCCCCTTCTTGGGATAGGGCTGGATTCTCGCTTTCTCTCATCAGCCTCCAATTCATCTGAATCAATATCAGCAAGGGAGTCGTGACCTTTATGGGAATCATCATACCTAGGGGCCCTCATTTGCATATCTCTCTCTGGAGAGGAATCCAAATGTTGATCTTTAGGGACCCTTGTACTGTCATCGATTATGGTATTCATAGTCTTACATACCGTCTCCATACGATCCAACATGCCTTGCCATTTTAGGTCATATGGAGTGAGTATTGGCGGGCAAGGGCTGGATGATCTATCGAGTCTACCTGCCTGTTGGATTTTGAAGTACTGCTGTTGTAGTTCTTCAAAATCCTGTTTAAGTCTGCGATGCGCTTCACGATTCCGTTCGGCGTCTCTTTCCAGACTTTTGATCGCTACCTCCCTGTCTGAAATATCAATCATTAATTGGTCTCTATCAGCCCTTATAATTTGAAGATCTGATTCCACATCCCGTAACTGGGAGTTCAATGATTGGATGTTTCCCTCTGTTCCTTGCAATTGGGATCTCAACTGTACAATCTCTTTTTTCCTAGATTGTGCAAGAATATCTACCTCTAATAACCCATATAACACAGAGGGTAGGGCGCCTAACAACCTCTTCTTCAGTTCGGAATCCGAGGTTATTGTGGTCATACATGAAAGATAATGATCAACCATACCTTTAGATTGAAATATACAATCAGCTTCCTGTTTTACACTTTTCCTCATTCTGCCTATCCATTCATCTACTTCCTCATTATGTTTTAGTTGTATAAATATAAATTCCACAATTTTTCGGAACGTCTGTTCCAAATGCAGTTCTGAATCACTACCTGTAGCACTCATGATTCAATAGCCAATGCAATAAAACCAGCTCAATAAAACGTTTTTACACTGTTTAAACCAGTAATGGAAAGTAAACGGATCTCACTAGGGCCTCCAATCTTATGTCGGGCGTTTTGTCAATGTTTGTATAACTTGTTTAAAAATAAATATAAAATCAAAAATGTAAATGTAACGCTCCTGGGAAAATAGGAGGAGCTAAAATACAAACATACGCCTAACTGTGTGAGCTTGTTTTCCGAGGTTTTACAGTACTGGTTTAAACATGCAAATAAATGTGGACCAATTTATAAAAATATCAATTTAATATCGAATAAATATTACAATATCAAAACAATATAATATTGCACTTTTGATATAAAACAAAACTCATAAGGTCATTCTTATAATAAGCAATGAGCTGGATAATAATTTCAGTAAAACATCAAAATGTTATTATACTTATTCACCAATACAAAAGGCTTAAACCAATTAGCAGTCAACTCAAATACAGTGCAGAGTTATGACTCATCAAATATGGCCGTCGGCCCTGTTACTCAATTTACCACAGGGTCTCTGGAGACAAAATGGATGAATTGAACGACAACAAAATGGCTGTTATCAAAATCAAAATGGCTGCTATCAAAAACAAAATGGTGACTATCAAAAACAAAATGGTGGCTATCAAAAACAAAATGGTGCAGTCCAAAATCAAAAATGCGCTATCCAAAATAAACTGGCTGATGTCAGCTATACCATTCAATATAACAAATTTAGGATGACTCAGTGGATCTGACGACTGGGCGTTGCCCCACAATTTCTATGCAATCAACTATAAATGACAGGAATTTTACTTCTGTCTACACTTTAACCTCCGCTGGCCTGTGATACTACACAGAGCAAGCGGGTAAAATACATATAATTTTGGAATAAGATACCTATTGAGTCGTCCTAAATTTGGCTAGGTGTGGCTTGCACATGCTGCGGCAAAGTATCAAAATATCTAGAGGAGGTAGCTTGAAAGGTCTAGTTTTTTATCCAAGACTGAGTTAAACAGCCAGTTATCAATGAACATATGGTAGAACTTAGGTGAGTTGTTTCCAACTTGCAACTTTGGAAAAGCTCACCCCTTTTTAAAATATCAACCAATGAAATTCAATCAATACATCATATGTTCAGATATTCTGCGCTGTAATAAGCCGTCTAACTAACAAGAAAATCAGAACTGGGTTCAAGTATAGTCACCAAGATGGCCTCTGGGCGTGTTCCTCTTAGGCGTGGCTGTGTTCAGATGGCATGAATCCTCTATGTCCTGGTCTGCTCAGATCTCTTGATGGTCTGATTCTTCTCCTCATTGAATGACCCCTCTCATCTTATTCCCCTCACTACCTATGGTCCTGCCCAGGAGATTAAATCTTCTAGCCTATCACTGGGCAGTGGGAGTGACCAATGGGAGCTTTCTGTGACTAATGTTTAACCCAAGTGTAATACTGGCTTTCACCCTTTGTAGGTGCTGTTGGCTAACTAATCACAGACTTACTGGGATATTTGGCAAACTAAAAACAAAAATCATGTTTTATTATAACCCAACAGTGAATAAATCAATGTTATAATTCCTCTATGGATAGCTGACCTTGCTGGAATCACTGGTTATTATTTATTATACAGTGGCCTTTTCTACCATATTTAAAATAGATTGGATTTGATCCAAAAATCATTGGCATGCTTAAAACCACCATGGATCTCTCATTATAACACATTGTGCTGTCTGCAGAGTTTTATATCTCTAACATCATTGTTTAATATACAACACTGGTAACCATATAACATTTCTATACCATTCTGGATATATTCATTCAGGGAATCTTTATATTAACACGTATACATTTTCAATAACATTTTCATATTGTTACTGGTTTGCCCAGCTATAAGAAAAATAAAGGTATTTCCTAAGCCTTGTGTTTGTGTCTGGACTTTGGAAACACAAATATTGCATAGAAACCTTGCATGGGTTTTGGTTTCACATTCAATGTAGCCAGGTTTGAGCCATTGTATACAGATATTAGTCCATTTTTAAACACACTATTGTCACTCAGACTCCTCTTGTTTGCTATCTTGTCAAGTGTTTTGACCTAAAACAAAGAATGGTCTGATATCATTGTTCCCAGTAAGGTGAATGGGATTACCCATTGCAAATAGCACATCAGCTGACTGCCTGTTGTTCAACATCTGACCTTCCTTTAGAGACACATACAAGTCAGCCTTGCATGGCAATATTACATCGCCATATTAAAATATGCTCTGCCTTTCTCAATGATCAATGTATATGTTAACCTATAATCACCCTACATTAAGAAGTCTTTGTCTTCTGTAACCTAAGGAAAGGAAATTATTAGGTCTATGTGTATCTGATCGTACACAGTTCAGTTTATTGGAAAAATGATATCCCGCCATATGGAAACCTCGACAGACTCCTGGTTCCCCCCTGCCTGTTTATATAAGATACTGCCGAAGTATTGTCTATGCTCAGGAGTACCATCTTGTCCCGGATCTCGTGAGAGGATTTCAGGGCCAGAAAGGTTGCACGAAGTTCTAGCAGGTTTGATGGAACCCCGCACTGAGGCACATTCCATCTCCTTTGCACACAAAAAAATTGCGCAGAAAAAGTGGGATCCTTTGCACACAAGCTCCCTTGCAATGGGCTCCCCATCCTTCCTGACTGGCGTCTGTAGTTATTACTACTGGCTTGTCCTATACAATCTTATGGGAGTTCTCGAGATGTGTCGGTTCGAGCCATCATGCCAAGGACTTCTTCACATCCTGGGGTAAAATTAGTCTCTGTGACATATCCGCCTTGTTCCAATTCTTTAGGAAAAAATTCTATAGTACCCGAAAGTTCCAGTGAGCCCACTTGACCATGGGGATGGTTGTTGATAAAGACCCCCGGATGCTCAAGCACTGTGAGGCTGTCAGATAACTGCGAGAAAGAACCCATCTGATCTTCTGAATTAAAGATAACCTCTTCTGATCCGGTAGACACAACCTGTTCTGTGCCGTCATAAATCTTGTTTCCAGGTAGATCATATCCTGGGCAGGGGTCAATTGGCTTTTTGAAACATTTATAATCCATCCGAGAGACTGGAGGAAGTCCAAGACTATACTCTGATGTTGTAGAAGGATCTCCCGGTTCTGGTGTAGCACTAGGACGTCGTCGAGTTAATGAAACACTCGGATTCCTCTCAACCTGAGAACTGCAATAGCTGGTAGCAGTACCTTGGAAAAGGTTCGTGGCGCTGTGGATATGCCGAATGGAAGGCACTGGAATTGAAAGTGTTGCCCATTCACCGCAAATCTGAGATATCTTTGAAATCCTTTGGCAATTGGTATATGAAGGTAGGCGTCTTGAAGATCGATTGTACACATCCAATCCTGAATCTGCACTTGCTTCACAATTGTCTGTTGTCTTGAGTATCATCTTGTAATGACGAATATTTACAAACCTGTTGAGGAATTTTAGATCCAGAATCGTCCGCCAACCCCCTGAGGCCTTTGGGACCACGAACAATGGAGAATAGATTCCAGAGAAGTGTTGATGCCCCGGGACTGGGATTATTGCATTGTTTGCCTGAAGAGTACCTGTCTCTTTAAGGGTTGAACAGGAATCTTTTTTGCCACAAATCTTGTACGAGGAGGTTTTCTTTTGAAACTCCAAGAGTGTCTCCTTTGTATGGTTCTCTTTACCCATGGATCTTTCACAACATCCACCAGGCCGTCCAGAAGAGACCTAATCTGGCACCGACTGGAGATACCTGGGTGGATATCCCCTCAAAAGGACTTCTGACCTTGTTGGGAAGACTAAGAGACTTATTTTGACTTGCTAGCCTTGAGAAATGAAGACTAAGTGCCCGTCCAATTACGATTAAAGGGTTTCCCAGGCCTTTACGACCTTGCTTCTTGTAATCTATTTGTGTACGTCTTCTTAGGATGCTGAAAAGATTGTCGAGGTTTCTGATCCTGCGGAATCAATCCTGATTTTCCCCCCGTCACCTTGGCAATTGCTTCGTCCATCTCCGGATCGAACAGATGAATACCGTCGAAAGGAATCTTGCACCAGTTATTACAAGAGGACGGATCCGCCAACCAGGGTTTTAGCCATAGGGCTCTCTTCGCCGTTACATTGTACAGCATGGCTCTTGCAGAAGAACTTATCGTATCTATCGCAGCTTCCCCTATATAATCTCCTGCTAATTTAAGCTCATCTAGTTCCTTTATTATTTCCTGTTTCTCCAGATCGGAATTGACAGCTGTCTCGATGTTATTCACTCATACCTTCACAGCTTTAGTAAGAGAGGTTAGGGCAATTGCAGGCTTACAGGCTGCACCTGATGACAGAAAAGCCTTTTTCATGTCTAAATCAATTTTCCTATCTAAAGGGTCTTTGAAAAATACCGCTTTCTCCTTAGGCAAAGTAACATGTTTAGCGAGCCTCATAATGGAAGCATCTACAAAAGGGAGCGGAATCCACTAACTTTGAATCCTCCTCACTCAATGGATACAGTTTGGAAAACCGATTACTCAGAGAAGGTTTTTGGTCTACGTTTTTCCACTCCTTAATCATAACCTCCTTTATCACCTTCATTAACGGAAAGGAGTTTGGTTGTGTATTGATGGGGATAATATTTGTCTTGTTTATCCTCCGACTCTTTGTCCTTTTCCCACTCAATTGCGGATTTAATAGCGGTGAGAAAGGCAGGAACAAGGGCAAAGTCAAATCAAATCTGATGTGCTTCCGCCCCCTGCACTGACACCTCTTCCCCCTGAGGGACAAATACAGAAGCTGAGGCCGATTGGGATGTCGATAACTTCTGAAAGGTGTCTTGAACAGCCTGCTGAATGAAGCTCAACACCTGACGGTTGTTCGCTTCTTATCTCTCCTTAACTCCCCAAAGCATAGTTCGCAAACCATCTTATCAGGCATAGCTGGCTGCCCGCAAGACCAACAGAGAGTCTTGTCCGGCCTTACATGTCTCACAGGAGCAGGAGATACTGATTTATGATGCCTCCTTGAGGCACCTTCACTTGCACGATATCTCTGAGGGGAATCATTTTTAAAATAACGTCTATTAGATCTTCTCCTATAATAATCAGAAGCATCTTTTCTGTAGTAAAAGTCCTTTGAGGATATCCTCCTTGGACTAAGTCTGAAATAGTCTCTTGAGTAAGAGGAAACAGACGAATCTCTGCCTGAAGAATGTCTCTCTTGTGAGCGTCTTCTGGGCGATCTTCCACGTGTAGTGTGTCGGTAAGAAGATGTGCCCTCTTTAGATCTTGATCGATAGTCTGTTCATAGGGACTGGAGTCCTTTAAGACCCCCTTTGTCCCTGCAAACCTCCATGCGGACTGTGAAGACATAAAAAAAGAAAAAGGCTATGTGTTCACAAAAGACCTTGATAAGAACTATGAAAGGTCGCTGCACTCTTTTAAAAACCCCAGTGACACATATAAACAAAGGGATCACCCAGTGAAAGATATACAAATAAGGATGCATAGCGCACCCCATACCTGGGATCCTCAGACGCACTATTGGCTTGCATATTAAATACCTGAAAGCATAAACAGATGGCTGTAAATGTATCCACTTCATGCCAGCACGTAGTAAGCAATCCAGCAATCTCTGGGCAAATCAGGAAAATGCAATCCTACCTTCGCCCCAAATGCTAGTAAGTTTCTCCTTGAGTATCTCCTCTCCCTCGGATCAGACCTCAGAGGAGACGCCGAACGGATTTTTCCCTTGCCACTCCCAGCTCGGATCAGCCTCTTCTCCAGCTCTCCACGCTAGACGCCGGAAGAAGCCGCATCCATAAGCGCCAGGCGGCCAATCAGGCGGAGCCCGCCTCTTGCGAGTGTTGCAGAGCCAATCCGGTTGCAGCTCTATCTTTATCCTGCCGGTGGCTACATTCTTAGTCTCATTTAGAGACTGTGATGTGCACTCAGGCTGTGCGGGAGAGGCTGAACCCGCACAGCGTACTGCTCAAAGAGGTAGGGGGGAAAAAACGAGCAGGCCTGGGGGGGAAGAAAAAGTGAACTTGTCCAGCGAGGATAGGAAGAAAAGAATGGCGAGGGGGAAGTGGTTCAAGCTTTTGTAGTGGACTGTCCTCCGGGTTTAGGGGGTGGGGCTAAACCTAGTTGTATGCCGCCATGTTTGATCCTGGAAAGGTTGGTGGTGTATGTGTGAGGTGCGCTGAAAAATGGGCATGGCCATGACATTGTATGGGTGGAGCTAATGTAATGATGTAACAGCGAGGCATAAGAAAGCAGTGTTTCTGCCATGATGTGGTGAAATGAGGATTCGCATTATGGGTGTGCAGAAACTGTGTGATGCTATTTATTAGTATACCCGCTGTAACCCCAAAGCAGCAAATATAGCCAACTATGACCATAAAATAATAAATGCAGCAACAGTTACCCCAGACACCAGAAAATAAACGCAATGTGGGCAACATTTCACCAGAAAATAAATGCAATGAGTGCAGCATTTCACCAGAAAATAAATGCAATGAGTGCAGCATTTCACCAGAAAAAAGAATTTACTCACCTGACAGAAGTCTCCTCATCCGGCCAGCCTCTGGCGTGCAGCTCCCCGGATGATCCTCCTGCAGTCTCCCGCGCTGAATGCAATAGCAGGGCTTCGGGAAGATAGCGCCCAAAGCCCTCTACTGGAGACACAAATAGTCTCCAGTACAGGGCTTCGGACGCCATCTTCCCGTAGCCTTGCTCTGCCTGCTGGAAGACTCTGCAGGCTGGAGCGGGGCTTTGTGCTATGAACTAGAGCGGGGTCTATTAGACGCCGCGGCCAGTTAAATTTCCCGGGACATAGCGCAGCAGCGATGTCGTGCCTGCAGATGAGGCTACGCGTGCCGGGTCTGGCAAGCGTGCCATAGGTTCGCCATCGCTGCCATAGACCCTAAACAAGCATATGCAGGTCAAGTGTTTCTGATATTGGTGTCAGATCTGACAAGATTAGCTGCATGCTTGTTTCAGGTGTTTATTTCAGATGCTACTGCAGCCAAATAGATCAACGGTGCCAGGCACCTGGTTTTGTTTCCAAAGGAATAAATATGGCAGTTACCATATCTCAGTTCAGATGTACTTTAACCACTTCAGTACCAATGCTCACTGGCCCCTTAAGGACCAGAGACTACTGGTACCAAAATATCAGGGCTCGCAACATCACACTGCAGAGAATTAGCGCTGGTGCAAAACTCCCCACATCCATTCCCTGTGAAATTATTTCATTCCCCACTATCCACTTGGACCTAGAGGGGGGGGGATAGTATTTAACACGGCCGGGACTTGTGCAGCAGCAGGATAAGCCATACTGGCAGCATCCTGCGCCCAAGTCTCTTGGCGGTAAATTCTCTCATACGCAATAAATGTGCCTGATCAGTCTACTAGTGTAAGGCCAGCATAGAATAAACAACATGTCCTAAATAGGGTTAGTACTGTATATACCCAAGTATTTCCCCATTCTTTATGTTACTCCAGGTTAGACATGGCCTGAACGGTTCGCCGGCGACCTTGTTCACGCGAACATTGTGGGAACGCAAACTTAAGACGAGTTCGTCCTGCCCCCTATACTACATCATTGGGCTAAACTTTGACCCTCTACATCACAGTCAACAGACACATGGCAGCCAGTCAGGCTGCACTACCTCCTGGAGGCCCCCTCCCACCCCCTTATAAAAGGCAGCAGCGTCGGCCATGTTCTCACTCTGTGTGCTGCAGTGAGAGAAGGGAGAGACATTGGAGAGATAAGGAAAATGATAGTTAGGTGGTCTGTTAACTTGCTCCTTGCTGATATTTGTTGCTGAAAAGCACCACCAAAACAGCTTTTTTGAGAGCTAATGTTCTTGTGCTGTTTTTTTTTTGTGTGTGGCCCACTGACACTGCATATACAGCTGTATCTGTCGCAGATGGCCCTTGCTAATTGCAATACTGTGCCAGGCCCAGCACATTCAGGGCCTACCTTTTAACTGCACCTGTGTGTGTGACAGCTGCACATTGTATTGTAATACCAGTCACTGTATACCTTTCACTGCACCTGTGTGACAGCACGCAGTTTTATATACTAGTCCGTGTATACCTGTTCACTGCACCTGTGGGACCGCGCGCTGTTATACCAGCAATCACTGTATACCTTTTCACTGCACCTGTGTGAGTGCACATTGTATTAGTCAAGTCAGTGTATCCCTTTCACTTCATCCCCCCCCCAATATGGACAAAACAAGAGGCAGGCCACCCGGCAGGTTTGTTCGAGGTCGTGCTGACGTGATTTCATGCAGCCCTAGGCCAAAGTACAGTGTTCAGAAGGCACGTGCCATCAACTCCCAAGATTGAAGATTGTCAGGACGTAGTTGACTATTTAACACAGAACACCTCATCTTCCGCAGCCACCAGCGCTACTACAAGCACCACATCCGCTCCATTTGACACTTCGCAGGATTTATTTGATGGGGAATTAACTGATTCACGGCTATTATTGTTACAAAAAGATGAAGGCGCTAAGCAAGTTACACCACCTCATATGTCTGAGTTAGGCGTCACTATGAACGTAAGGTGTGAGGATGATGGAGTACCTGCTGTTGGTGCAGTTTATGAGGTGTCTGATACAAGCGACGCTGTGGAGGATGATTATGATGTTGACGATAATGATGATACTGCCATGGATGTCACGTGGGATCCGAATAGACATGATGAACAGGGGGACAGTTCAGAGGGGGAGTCAGAAAGGAGTAGGAGGAGACGAGTTGCTGAAAGAAGCAGGGGGAGCTCGTCATCAGAAACAGCTTGTGGCAGTGTCCGGCGGCATGTATCGCCACCTATGGACAGCCAGCCAACATATCCTTCAACGTCAGTTGCTGACGCCACCATAAAAATGCCATCATCCCAGGGCTCAGCGGTGTGGAATTTTTTTTTGTGTGTCTGCCTCAGATAAGAGCAATGCCATCTGTACTCTCTGCCACCACAAATTGAGCCATGGAAAGACCAATACCCGCGTAGGGACAACTGCCTTACGAAGACACATGGCGAAAAAGCACAAACTGCAATGGGAAGACCACCTGAGGAAAAGCAGCACACAAAAGCAAAGCCACCCTCCTTCTCTTCCTCCTTCAGGTGGAACATCTTCACCCGCTTTCTCCCTTGCACCTTCACAGCCACCCTCCTCCACTCCGCCTCTCACCTTGAGCGGTTCCTGCTCCTCTGCCCACAGCAGCAGCCAGGTGTCCGTGAAGGAAATCTTTGAGCGGAAGAAGCCAATGTCTGCCAGTCACCCCCTTGCCCGGTGTCTGACAGCTGGCTTGGAACTGTTAGCCCGCCAGCTGTTACCATACCAGCTGTAATACTCACGTTGCTCTGTTGTCCCGGTGTCCCTCGGTTCTCGCACGCGCTCGCACACTTCCGGCTATGGATTGTTGTCTATGGCTAGGGGTGTGCGCAGGGTCGTGCGCGGGTGCATGGTGTGTCGCGCACGCATGCGCGGGACGCAGTGCAGACCGCGCGTAAGGTCACACTCGTGCGCCGGAAATGACGCACGGGAGCGCGAGCGCAGGCACGGAAGTTTTGGCGCCAATTTCAGGTATAAAAGACCTCCCCCAGCCAACGTCCTGTGCTGTTTGTTCTAACAGCTAGTGTGAACGCCTTCTCTGGAAGTACCTGCTCTTGATCCTGTTTACCGTTGACAACCCGGCTTGTTTGACTCCTCTCGATCTCCACACCCTTGGCTTGACCCTGCTTACCTCGGATTACTCTGTCTGCTGCCTGCCTCGACCTCGGCCTGTACCTCGGATTACTCTGTCTGCTGCCTGCCTCGACCTCGGCCTGTACCTCGGATTACTCTGTCTGCTGCCTGCCTCGACCTCGGCCAGTACCCCGGATTACTCTGTCTACCGGATAACCTCATCATCTCCATATTGTGGTATCAGTTCTCTCAACCACTAGTGAGGCTATCCCAGTTTGCGACCTAGTGGGCACTAGGCTGCGAAATCCAGGGCGACCCCCTCGGGTCGTTACTGGCGAAGACCCGTGGTCACTTAGACCCCGCATCTGGGCAAAACCTCGTCCCTAGTGGAAGGGTCAACTGGTCTCTGGACTTTCTCCATCTCAGCCACTCAGCCTAACAGATACAAACAGCAAATAAGATGAATACCACTGGAGATGAATCCCCGATTGACCAACTCTGTCGGCAAATTGCTGAACTAAGTATTTCAGTCCAAGGGGTTCAGCAGGACTGTTTTCAGCTCCAGACCCAGGTGAGGGACCTAGCGGCAACTCCTCCACCTGCACCAGTTGTAACCCTGCCTGTTCCGGAACGGGAACCTAAGATCCCTTTGCCAGCAAGATTTTCAGGAGACCGCCAACAGTTTAGAGTGTTTAAAGGGGCCTGCCTCCTCTTTTTCTCTCTTCAACCCCGCACCTATTCTACTGAGACCATTAAAGTTGGTACCATCATATCCCTGCTCCAGGGGGAACCTCTGGCCTGGGCCTTGCAGTTACGGGAAAATCAGGATCTTGCCGTTAACACTGTTACCAGTTTCTTTACAGCTTTGGCCAAACTGTATGACGACCCTGGTCGGGCAGAATCTGCTGAGGCTGCCTTGCGTGCTCTCCAGCAAGGCAGAAGGCCGGTGGAAGAATACATCACTGATTTCCGGCGATGGTGTGGGGATACGCAGTGGGATGACGCTGCTCTTAAGAGTCAATTCAGACTGGGACTCAGTAGTCAATTGAAAGACGAAGTGGCTCGAGTAGGAATGCCGGCAACGCTTAAAGACTTAATTAAACTGGTCATACCCAGTGACAGACGTTTCAGAGAAAGGCGACAAGAGAAGAAGGGAATTGTCCGTCCCACTTGGGGTACACCCTCTGGCATACCGTCTCTCCCTCCAACTCATAATGTTCCCTCCATGTCTCAAGATCCTGAGGAACCAGAGCCGATGCAAATCGGGTTAGCCAGACTCTCGTTGTCCTCAGAAGAATGGCAGCGCCGCCGCACCTCCAATTTGTGTTTATACTGTGGAGCTTCAGGTCACTTCCTCAACACCTGCCCTGTGAGGCCATCAAGTAAGGAAGTCGAACTCACTGGATCTTTCGCTAAGAAAGCTGTTGGGATCTCCTCTCATGTTCCTTTGTTTTTATCTCTACAGGGCCCAAGAGGAGTGACAAGAATTAAAGCCATCCTGGATTCCGGGGCCTGCTCTTGCTTTATTGACTCTGAGCTAGCTCACCAACTTAACCTCCCCATCCGGAACAAGAGTCAGGCCCTTCCTATACAACTAGCTGACGGGTCCTCCATCTGCTCCGGACCTATCACACAAGAAACCTTACCTCTGCTGGTCTCACTCTCGACCCCCTCTGAACATCAAGAGTACTTGACCTTTGATTTGCTTCCATCTCCGCTATTCCCCATCATCCTTGGCATACCCTGGTTGCGAGCTCACAACCCTGAGATAGACTGGACTTCAGGTTTGGTGCAGTTTACCTCCAAATACTGACAACGCTTCTGCCTACCTCATGTTGGTCATCTCTTATCCCTTAAACACATTAATAAAGACCTGATTCCTACTGCATATCAAGACTTCTTGGATGTGTTTGATGAGAAGGCGGCGGACTCTCTTCCTCCACACCGCATCTATGATTGCCCTATTGAGCTTCTTCCTGGAGCTGAGATTCCATTTGGTCGTATCTACCCTTTATCTAATCCTGAAACTGAGGTACTCAAGAACTATATCAATGATAACCTACAAAAAGGCTTTATCTGTCCTTCAACTTCTCCCGCGGGTGCAGGCATCTTCTTTGTGGATAAGAAGGATGAGTCTCTCCGTCCTTGCATAGATTATAGAGACCTTAATAAAATCACAATCAAGAACCGTTATCCTCTGCCGCTCATCCCTGATCTGTTCCAACAGTTCCGTTCAGCCAAGGTGTTTACTAAACTGGATCTCCGTGGTGCCTATAATTTAGTAAGAATACGGGAGGGAGATGAATGGAAGACGGCCTTTCGCTCCAGATTCGTCCATTTTCAATATACAGTCATGCCATTCGGGCTGTGCAATGCCCCTGCTACTTTTCAACATCTGGTCAACGACATTTTCAGAGATTTCATTGATTCATTCATGATTGTGTACTTGGATGACATCTTGATCTTTTCCTCCTGTATCAAAGAACATAGGAAACATGTACGAAAGGTCCTCAATAGACTACGGGTGCATGGACTGTTTGCCAAAGCCGAACAATGTGAATTTGGAAAAGCAAATATTCAATTTCTAGGTCTCTTCATTTCTTCGGAAGGAGTCTCGATGAATCCTCAGAAGGTTTCTGCCATCTTGGAGTGGCCAGCCCCCTCAGATAAGAAAGGGGTTCAGCGATTCATCGGATTCGCTAACTTTTATCGCAGGTTCATCAAGAACTTCTCTGCCATTGTGGGACCCATCACCCGATTAACTAAAGCTCATTGTACCTTTTCATGGACACAGGAAGCCCAAATAGCTTTTGAAAAGCTCAAGAGACTCTTTACCTCTGCCCCTGTTTTAAAACATGCCGATCATACCCAACCCTATATTCTAGAAGTGGAACCGCTGCTGGGGCAGTGCTTTCTCAGCGGTTTGGTCCCAAAGCCTTGCTTCACCCGATCGCGTTCTTTTCCAGGAAGTTAAGTCCAACTGAGAAGAATTATGACATAGGGGACAAAGAACTTCTGACAATTAAGTTGGCTCTGGAAGAGTGGAGGTATCTTCTTTTTTTTTTTTTAAAACAATGTTCTATTTGGGTTTTAACTTTTTTTTTTTTAAAGGTTACAAACACTTCATATTGAGCAAGACGTCATGAATTCAGAAAAAAACACAGTTATTAGTTCTAGAATATACTGAACACATCAATAACACCTTTTGATTTACTTATAAAGAGGCTAATTTTCCATTGTAACCTTTTCCCCTCCCTCCCCCCCCCCTCTCCCTTCCCCGTCACCGTTTCTCTGAATGTTCGTGAAGATTGTCTATAAAGGTTGACCCTCTAGTATGCTTGGTGTTTTGTACCGACTCTTTTGTATACCCTTTGTTGCACCTTGGGTGTATGGTATATATGCGGAATTTTTAGACCTTGAGTTTTCCCAAATTGCCTTGTAAGTCTCTGATTGCATACCATGATGTATATTTGTATGGGTCCATTATGTTAATGATCTCTTGGCTCGTGAAGGTGGATGTAATGAACTTTTCCCAGGTTGCAAAGAATTTTTGGGAGGATTTCTCTTTATGTAGCTTTGTTTCCAGATTGTCCAGATGAAACAAGTGCATTAGTTCTTCCTTGAGGTCCCAGGTTGTAGGTGCACTAGAATAAATCCACTTGTTGTAAATTACCTTCCTTGCTGCTATTAGTATAAGGTGAGAGAGTTTGGAAGGTGGTTTAGCCATTGTTGTTATTGATGTTGTTGGTGTCTCGGCCACATAATTAAAAAGACATAGTTGGGGAGATAGTTCAATAGAAATGTTGCAAATACTTTGTATATAGTTTTTAACCTTTTTCCAATACCGATTGATCACATTACAAGACCACATACAATGGTATAATGATGCATTTGGTGTGGAGCATTTGGGACATTCAGCTTTATAGTGTAATGGTGGGTTTCTGTATTTTATATTGAAAGTGTATTTGGCTCGGTGTATAAGCTTATAATGGGATTCTCTCCAATTTTCGCTTAATACCAGGGATCGAAATAACTTATTACCTTCTATTATGGCTGTCCCTAAGTCTATAGATTCTACATCCTTCTGCCAGCTATGAAAGTTGTTTTTTGCTTTGGTTTCTATTCCTAGCCCCTGCAGGGTTTGGTGTAGTTCTGCTAGTGTTTTCTTCCCCCCCTGTGGCTGTAAATAGCGATCAAAGGGGTCCGCGCTCATAATGGACTTGACATCTGTAGTCTGTGAGTTTATGAAAGATTTCAGTTGCGCATAATAAAGAAAATGGTGTTTGGGGATCTTGTACATGACTCTTATTTCGGAAAATGAGTGCCATCTATTATTCTTGAAGGACCACAAGTTTCCTATTTTGTCAATCCCTTGCTTTTCCCATTCTAAAAACCCCTTATGTGCTATGCTTGCTGGGAAAGCTGGGTGCCCCCAGAGTGGCATATATTTAGATAGGTGATATGGCCTATTGAAAAGTTTTCTTACTGCCTTCCAGGTTGCCCATGTGTCAATTATTGTCTTGCTACTTTTAAGTCAAAGTCGTGTGGGTAATTGTTTGTAAGGGGTATGTAAGACTGCCATGGTGGTCCATGGTTCCAGGAAAGCTTCTTCCAAATGGGTATTGGAATAAATGCTTGTTTTCATCACCCAGTCTCTTATGTGACAGAACAAGCATGCAAGATTATAAAGGCGTACATCTGGAAGACTCAGGCCCGCCCGATCTTTGGGTAGTTTCAATTTGGCTAGGGCTATTCGCGGCTTATGACCCGCCCACAGGAATTTTATGGTCAACCTATCTAATTCTTGTATGTCTTTGTGTTTTAACAAAAGAGGGATGGTTTGTAATGGGTACAGCAGTCTCCCAAAAATTACACTCTTGAGGACTCCAGCTCTTCCCATCAAGTTCAAGGGTAGATTGGTCCACCTTTGCATTTGCTGCTTTATACTTTGAAGTAAGGGGTCGTAATTGAGGGTATATATGGAATGGGGGTCCCTTGTCATTTTTATGCCTAGGTATCTAACCTGTGATTTAATTGCTATCCCCTGTTCTCTTGCTACTATAGTTGCATCGGCCCCGCTTGTCAGGAATAACAGTTCACTTTTGTCCCTATTGACACTGAAGCCACTCAAGCCACCTATTGCTTGTATTGTGTGAAATACTTTTGGGAGATCTTCTCTTGGTTTGGCCAGGAATATCAGTATATCGTCCGCAAAAGCTGCTTGGTTCACCACGTCACTTCCCAGTTGTATCCCCCCCACTGTTTTATCTAGTACCCTCAATAATGGTTCCAGGGCCAAGTCAAATAATAGGGGTGAAAGGGGGCACCCTTGGCATGTCCCTTTTTCTAGAGGGAAGCTAGGGGATATAAAACCTGGTGTGTAGATATGGGCTCTAGGGTTTATGTGCATGGCTTGTATTAGGTTTATGAATGCCCCCGAGATATTCATTTTTTTTAAGACTTGCATGAGCCATACCCAGCGCACATTGTCAAAAGCTTTTTCAGCATCCAGTAGCAGTATAGCTTGATTACGACATGTGGCTGGGTATGACTTTGCATAATCCAATACTGTGAGAACCTTTCTTATGTTCATAGTTGCGGACCTAGATCTAATGAACCCAGATTGGGATGGACTTACTAATTTGTGCATTATGTCTGCTAATCGGCTGGCCATAATTTTATTTAGAATTTTAATGTCCTGGTTCATGAGGGAAATGGGCCTGTATGCCTCTGGGAGTAACGGGTCTTTGCCCGGCTTGGGGAGAAGTTTAATGTATGCTGTTTGGGAAGTGGGGGGGGGAGTACTCCTTTTTTGATGATAAAATTAAACATGGTCTGTAGTGGCTTAACTATTTCTGTGCATAGTAATTTGAAGAATTTGGCTGAGAGGCCGTCAGGGCCCGGGGATTTATGATTAGTGAGATGCTTAATGGTGTCATTTATTTCGGCCAAGGTGATATCAGCATTTAACAATTCTAGATCGGCCTCTGATAGCTTAGGCAAAAAGATGTCCTTCAGCAGATCGTCTGTTTTTTTTATGTCTTCATTTGTGGGCTTATCTGTATATAAACTTGCATAAAATCGCTGTAAACATGCGTTAATGCTTTTGGGATCGGTCACTATGCTTCCTTTTGTGTCTTTTATGGCTGGTATTTGTGTCTGAGATCTCTCCCCCCTTATGATGTTACTAAGCAGTCTGCCAATTTTGTTGCCATGCCTGCGGTACTTTAGCTCAGTATATGATTTTGTCATGTCCTCCTTGGCCCTCATCCATCTGTCTGCGTCTGCTTTGGTTTTAAGCCACTGCTGGCGATTGTTGATTGAGGGATTTTGTTGATAGTTTTTGAGTGCTATTCTGACTTTTTCTACTGCGCTTTTGTATTGTTCCTGTGTCTGTTTTTTTTTCCTCCTACATATGCCATGATTCTACCCCTCATAACTGGTTTGGCCGCTTCCCAAAATAGTACTGGGTCTGACATATGTGCCCTGTTATCCTCGCTATACTCAAGCCACCATTGTCGCAGCATTGCTGCAAAATTTTCATCTCCATATAGATAAGTAGGAAATCTCCAGATAATATCTGTTCCCCGTGGTATGGTTTCCCTCAATTCCAACTGGACCGGACTATGATCAGAAATTATCATGTCCAATATCTCTATTGATTGTATTTTGTTTAACACAGAGCTTGATACCAATAGGAAATCTAGACGTGCCCACATGTCATGTGAGTTTGAATAAAATGAGTATTGCCTATCATACGGGTGATGTAGCCTCCAAATGTCTGTGAGCTGTGTTTCTTTGACAAAGGAGCATAAATTCTCAATTTTTTTAAGATATGTGGAGGTTAATTTAGCATTTAGTGTTCTATCCTCTGTGGCGTCCATTATAGTATTAAAGTCTCCCCCTACGATCCAGCTGGAAGTGGGGGAACCCATAAGTACATCATATATGCCCGAGAGACATTGCTTATCAGAATCAATCAGAATCAATTTATTTATTTTCGCCAAGTAAGTTTGCACCTACAAGGAATTTGTCTTGGCAGTTGCTTAACAAACACAAACAAAAAACAATACAAGGACAGACAGTGTGAATATTACAAGTTAAGGACATTATAAGTATAGTGGCAGTAAGCAATGTGAGCATTGTTCATGTTTAGTTCTGTGCTGATTACTTTCAGTCCTAGCAGCTCTAACGTGGTTCAGCATTAAGTATGGCTACCGCTTGAGGAAAAAAACTGTTCCTGTGTCTGGAGGTTTTGGTAGCGATTGACCGGAATCTTACTCCTGAAGGCATGCGCTGGAAGATGGAGTGAGCTGGGTGAGAGGGGTCAGAGGCAATTTTGTCATCATTTGGGCCATAATAGTTTACAACCTGTAAATTTTCGCCTTGTATTTGTCCCCTTATTGCCACCCATCTCCCATCGTCATCATGTTTGATTTCTTCAAGAGTACATGATAGGTTTTTATGAATAAGAATCATAACCCCTGCCCTTCTGCCTTTTGCGGGGGAGCCATAGATTTGTCCCACCCACCCCCTTTTTAAGAATCTAAAATGTTCCTGTGCCAGATGCGTCTCCTGTAGGAGTGCAGTTTAGTTAGGAGGGGGGCAGATGAGAGGGAATATCCTGCACGCTGGTGCCCCCTGCTGGTCATATAGCCATTGTCTATATGCCACTGAAGCCCTCTCCAACTGACTGGCTGACTTGCTCAGCTTCTGCTTGATTGATCACTGCAAGCTAGGTGTATTATATGTGTGCATTTCTCATTGGCTTATAAGCAGCCTGCAGGCTTTATAAAGCAGCAGAGAACTGTTTGGGAGTGAGTTTCTCCATTTGTGTGTTTGGTAAGTTTTAGAGCAGTAGGAGACAGGCCTTGGGGGTGGCAGCTCCAAGGGTTTGGCTGCGCTCACATATGGTGTTAAATGCTGGTTCTGGGGCCCCGGGCAGTGAGAGTTCCCGGGGCCCCAGGCTGGCTCATGCACCATTGTTTTTAATTTTATTGTAGTATCCCATGCAGTTTAGTTAGGAGGGGGACAGATGAGAGGGAATATCCTGCACGCTGGTGCCCCCTGCTGGTCATATAGCCATTGTCTATATGCAACTGAAGCCCTCTCCAACTGACTGGCTGACTTGCTCAGCTTCTGCTTGATTAATAACTGCAAGCTAGGTGTATTATATGTGTGCATTTCTCATTGGCTTATAAGCAGCCTGCAGGCTTTATAAAGCAGCAGAGAACTGTTTGGGAGTGAGTTTCTCCATTTGTGTGTTTGGTAAGTTTTAGAGCAGTAGGAGACAGGCCTTGGGGGTGGCAGCTCCAAGGGTTTGGCTGCGCTCACATATGGTGTTAAATGCTGGTTCTGGGGCCCCGGGCAGTGAGAGTTCCCGGGGCCCCAGGCTCATGCACCATTGTTTTTAATTTTATTGTAGTATCCCATGCAGTTTAGTTAGGAGGGGGGCAGATGAGAGGGAATATCCTGCACGCTGGTGCCCCCTGCTGGTCATATAGCCATTGTCTATATGCAACTGAAGCCCTCTCCAACTGACTGGCTGACTTGCTCAGCTTCTGCTTGATTAATCACTGCAAGATAGGTGTATTATATGTGTGCATTTCTCATTGGCTTATAAGCAGCCTGCAGGCTTTATAAAGCAGCAGAGAACTGTTTGGGAGTGAGTTTCTCCATTTGTGTGTTTGGTAAGTTTTAGAGCAGTAGGAGACAGGCCTTGGGGGTGGCAGCTCCAAGGGTTTGGCTGCGCTCACATATGGTGTTAAATGCTGGTTCTGGGGCCCCGGGCAGTGAGAGTTCCCGGGGCCCCAGGCTGGCTCATGCACCATTGTTTTTAATTTTATTGTAGTATCCCATGCAGTTTAGTTAGGAGAGGGGCAGATGAGAGGGAATATCCTGCACGCTGGTGCCCCCTGCTGGTCATATAGCCATTGTCTATATGCAACTGAAGCCCTCTCCAACTGACTGGCTGACTTGCTCAGCTTCTGCTTGATTAATCACTGCAAGCTAGGTGTATTATATGTGTGCATTTCTCATTGGCTTATAAGCAGCCTGCAGGCTTTATAAAGCAGCAGAGAACTGTTTGGGAGTGAGTTTCTCCATTTGTGTGGTAAGTTTTAGAGCAGTAGGAGACAGGCCTTGGGGGTGGCAGCTCCAAGGGTTTGGCTGCGCTCACATATGGTGTTAAATGCTGGTTCTGGGGCCCCGGGCAGTGAGAGTTCCCGGGGCCCCAGGCTGGCTCATGCACCATTGTTTTTAATTTTCCTGTAGGAGTGCTATCTCTGTTTTCAATTTTTTGAGATGACGTAGTACCATGGATCTCTTACGCGGCGTTCTGAGTCCCTTCATATTCCACGCAGATATTCTAACCACCATGATGACAAGATGGGAGATATGTGGCAACCTTCAGCATTTTTTTTAGCATTGCACTTTTTTAATTCCTCCAAGAAACGGTGACTTATCCCTCCCCCCTTAACCAACCCTACCCCAAACATTCCCCAAAGATATAACTCAACGTATATATGGCAGCGCCAGAGTCTTCCTGGCGAGGCTATTACCGCCATCTTGCTTATTTCAAACCTACAAAGCGACTCCACTTCTTCCTTTAATGGAGGATAGCTGTCCACAGAGCGTTTTAAGTTGTTCAGGATATTTATTTCCTACCGAGTTACTTAACTATATCCATCCCTTGTGGGACATGCGTGTATGCTTTTGGCTATAGTCTATAGACGCATCACTCGTAACAGTTCCTGGTTTAACATTTTGTTTTTAACTTTCCAAAACAAGGTTATGGCATGTTGAATTGTCAGTGCCCCCTTTTATATTCTCCTGTACCTTATCCTGTGCCATCAGGCTGCGGGGGTGGTAATGCAGCAGCAATGGCGGCAGTGTCCTTGCTAAGGAACAAGGACTCCGCTTCCTTAGGGGTTTTCAGAACATGGGTAACACCCATGTCGTCCGTAACTTTTAAGATGGCCGGGTACATCACGGTAAACTTCCATTTCCACTGTACACATTCACTACATGCGTCATTGAATTTTTGCCTGAGCTTTGACACTTCCAGTGAAAAATCGTTAAACAGTCTGACAGTAACCCCCTGGTGTTCTAATTTCTGGTTTTTTTGTCGATATGCCTGAAGGATGGCTGTTTTATCTGCGTAATCCAAGTATTTTATCATAACCACTCGAGGCTTTATTTTTAGAGCTGCGTCATTCTGTGGGCCCACCCTGTGTGCTCTTTCCACCTTGCAAAGTGTAGGGATACCCAGGATTTGCGGTATGTCCTCCGAGCAGAATTTGTGTAGTGAGTCTGCGGGGAACGATTCGGGTAGGCCCACCAATCGTAGGTTGCTGCGCCTGGATCTATTTTCTAGGTCTTGCACTTTAGCATGCAGGTCTTTATTCTCTGTGAGTACCTTGTCTAGCTTTTTGGACTGTTTAGAGCTATCATCCTCCATATCTGAGATTCGTTTTTCTGCCGGTGTTATGCGATGTGTATGTGCCTGCAGGTCCTTATGGACTCTCTTCAGTGACTGTTGCACAGCTCCCTGTATCATTTGCTCTAACTCAGGCTTAAGCTGCTTAACCACTGCTGCAGCAATCTTTTTATAGTTTACGGTGGACTCACCCCCGCTGTCTCCTTCTTCGTTTTCTGAGTCCCACTCGTGTCGGCGCTGCTCCTCTTCCGTCCAGTCTGAAAGCTGGGAAGGTGTAGGGGACTTTGCTCTCCCGCCTGTTTTGTTCCTGTTTTTTGGCGGCATCTTGGGCTCTTGCGCAATATCTCCCAGCTTACAGCCAGATCGGGTAAGATATTTGTCCATATCCCTTTCGGGTGTTCCGCGCTACTGTTCGGGGGGATCCCCTGCTGTGTCTTGTGCAAAGCGGGCACCTTTGCTGGGTGTAAGATCGGCAGGTCTGGGAGTGCAGAACGGAGCTCTGCCTTCAGCCTCCTCTCATCGCGGCGCCGGAACCGGAAGTCGGAGGTATCTTCTTGAAGAAGCTTTGCATCCAATTCTGGTCTACACAGATCATAAGAACTTAGAATACCTACGTACTGCTAAGAGACTCCGCCCTCGACAAGCCCGGTGGGCACTTTTATTCTCCCGGTTCGAGTTCCATATTACTTATCGCCCTGGTTCTAAGAATAGCAAGGCCGACGCCTTATCTCGCATGTTCTTTGAAGAAGAAACGATACCGACTCCCAATACTATCCTGGCACCTAAGAATTTCTTGCTTATCCAGTCAGACCTCCTTCTCCGGATCAAACAGGCTTCAAATTCTCTTTAATCTGATCTGACTCAGGGGTGTCATTTTCAAGAAGGAATATTTTTTCATGAAGACAAAATTTTCGTCCCACAAGATCTGAGACTGAAAGTTTTACAAATGTTCCATGATCACAAGCTGGCCGGACATTTTGGGTACGCTAAAACTCTGGAAATGCTGCAGAGAAGCTTTTGGTGGGCAAAAATAAAAGCTGATTGCCCTAACTACGTATCTGCATGTCCTACTTGTGCTAGATCTAAGACACAGCGATCTAAACCTTGGCGGTTACTTTCTCCATTGCCTATTCCAAACCGTCCCTGGGAGATGATTGCGATGGACTTTATTGTGGAGTTACCCCCTTCTGCTGGCAATACTGTTATCCTTGTGGATAACAGTACCTTCGCTGTTTTACTTCATCTACGCAAGACGATTGGTCCTCACTATTACCATTAGCGGAAATTACCATTAGGGAATGCTCGCAGGCGCCCTCCACACCCAGCACTCCCCATTGACTTGCATTACACGTGGCACAAGTCGCAACTTACGCATGCGCATTGGCGGCAAGCGGCATGACGCACTCGGCGCACCGCTCCGCCTTCTCCAGCAAACACCTTCCTCCCCAATAGCGTCCGTTCACATCACTCCCCGGATCCCACCCCCTCGCCTACCCTATTGGTTGTTCAACCCAGCTACAACCACGCCCACTCTCTCCGGTCACGGCCTCGCAAACGCTTCCTGTACACCACATATGTCTATTTAAAGGTCCAGAGCGGGCATACGAGCACAGAGGTGCCAAGCCTTATCTGGACCTAGAGCTGGTAAGAGACATCTGCTTATATACTATTTACTGAAATACTTTATCCCCTCACATGTCTTATACCCTAACTACCGAATACTTTCCTCAATAACCCTCCTCCTCTTCACCTTTTTTTCCCTAAACTTACATTTCTTACCTCTCCTATCTCCCAAAGTTATATCACTATAATATGTGCCTAATTTCCCCCCCCCCCCTCCCCCTTACCCCGATCCACCTCCAGTCCAGCTAATTTTCCCTACGCGATCTGTGCAGCGGACCTAGTTGTGACACCTCTACGGCTTGCAGGCAGGCCTGCTGCCACCTCTCCTTCTCCTCCTGCTACATCCTCTTCGCTGTTGTCCTCTTCCTCCTCCTTGGCTGAGTGGCAGTGCTACTCTAATGGTGCTGCGATCTCCTCTCCAGCTACACACCCCCAGCTCCCCAGGGCCTATGCTGCATGCCAGGTATGACGGTGTCACGCCATCTTGGACATGTCTTGCCTCAAAGGCGAGAGTCACACTGGAGCAGCTCTCCTGGCTGCTCTGAACAAACAGATGGATCAGTGGTTGACCCCGAACCAACTGGAGATCGGCAATGTGGTATGTGACAACGGCAGCAATCTCATTTCGGCTTTGAGTTTGGGAAAGTTGACACATGTGCCCTGCATGTCACATGTGCTGAATCTAATACACAGGAGGCCTTGAAGCAGGCCAGGAAGGTGTGTGGGCATTTCAGGCAGTCCTACACGGCCATGGCACCCTTGGCCGATATTCAGCAGAGAAACAACATGCCGGTGAGGCGCTTGATTTGCGATAGCCCAACTCGCTGGAATTCAACACTCCTCATGGCAGTCAGCCTGCTACAACAGGAGAAAGCCGTCAACCAGTATCTGTACAACTACAGTGAAAAGTCATGCTCTGGGGAGCTGGGCATTTTCTGGCCGAAGTACTGGATATTGATGCGTAATGCCTGCAGGCTCATGCGTCTGTTTGAGGAGGTGACAAACCTGGTCAGTCGCAGTGAAGGTGCCATCAGCGACTTGATCCCATATGCTTATTTCCTGGAGCGTGCCGTGCGCAGAGTGGTGGAACAAGCTGTGGAGGAGCGTGAACAGGAAGAGGCGGAAGAGTGGGAACAATCATCAACAGAACCAGATGTTTCCTCAACACCTGCGGCAGCACAGAGGAGGGGGGAGGAGGAGGAGGAAAAGTCGTGTGGGAAAGAGGAGTCAGATGAGGAAGGTGTTTTTTTTTTTTTTTTAGGAGGAGGCGGAAGAACAACCGAAGCAGGCGTCGCAGGGGACTTGTGCTGCTCACCTTTCCCGTGGTATTGTTTGTGGCTGGGGGGAGGAGGAGAACTTACCTGACATCACTGAGGAAGAGCAAGAGGAGATGGATAGTACATCGGCATCCAACTTTGTGCAGATGGCGTCTTTCATGCTGTCCAGCCTGTTGAGGGGCCCCCGTATAAAAAAACTCAAGGGGAATGACCTGTACTGGGTGGCAACGCTACTAGACCCTCGGTATAAGCACAAAGTGGTGGAGATGTTACCAAATCACCAGAAGGCAGAAAGGATGCAGCACTTGCACAACAAGCTGGCAAATATGCTTTACAGTGCATTTAAGGGTGATGTCACAGCACAACGGAATAAAGGTGCCACTGCCAGTAATATTCATCATCCTCCCATGTCCAGGTAGGCAAGGACAGGATGCGCTAGCGATCTCATGGTAATGTTGGACATGCGGACATTCTTTAGCCTCACTTAACCCTTCCGGATCCACCCTCCACTAACGCCTCGACCCGCAGGTACCCGACTACCTGGCCTCAACTGCGGATGTAGACACTGTGAGTAGCGATGAACCCCTGGACTACTGGGTGCACAGGCTTGACCTGTGGCCAGAGCTGTCACAATTTGCCATCCAACTTCTGGCTTGCCCTGCCTCAAGCGTCCTGTCAGAAAGGACCTTCAGCGCAGCTGGATGCATTGTCAGTGAGAAGAGAAGTCACTTAAGTCAAAAAAAGTGTTCAGTACCTCACCTTTATCAAAATGAATGAGGCATGAATCCCGGAGGGCTACTGCCTGCCCGAGTCAGTCCCCACACCCAGCATCTCTGCCTGCACGCCGTGTGATTGCCTGCCCCATGATTAAGTTGGTCCCCAGTGCCCAAACAGCATCTCTGCCTGCAGGCCGCTTGACTGCCTTCTCCACCACCACCAACAGGGTCCAGGACTCCAGGTGGATTCCTGAATTTTTAAGGCCGCTGCTAGCAGCCGCCGCTGTAATTTTTCTGGTGCGTGTACATGCCTGCCTAATTTTTCTGGCTGCACTGCGGCTGCAACAACAAAACAAAAGGCATGTAAAAGGCATGTACGTGTGTCAATTCCCCTTCGTGATCGTTACCTTGCCGCGGTGAAGGGGCTTGCGCATCACAATGAAGCAATGACCGGCTATATGAGTGTGTTGGGGGCACACCCAAGATAATAAGGTTGTTGCTTCATTGTGGACAGACCAAATTAGATCAGCTGGACAGTCACTGTTGTTCTGTCATTGAACTACCTCAGCCCGACGACCATATGGGCTTGAAAACCGCCATCGCCTGCACTCTCGCACCAGTCCGGCACGGCCATCACTACACAAATAGCTGTTTGTGGGGCATTACACAGTGAGTTTGGTGTGCCAGTGTGAAGCAGTACACTAATTACACTCTGATTGACACTGATGTATACACTGATGTATACATTGACACTGATTGATGTATACACACGCAAGATGTTTTCAAGCACTTTAGGCCTCCAGCTTAGCATTGCAATGTGATTTCTGCCCTTAAAACCCTGCTGTGCGTCAAATCCCGGACTTTTGGCATGTATCCCACTCCGCCATGCCCCCCTCCAGGTGTTTGACCCCTTGAAACATCTTTTCCATCACTTTTGTGGCCAGAATTATTGTTTGAAGTTTTGAAAGTTTGCCTGCCCATTGAAATCTATTGCAGTTTGCAAAGTTCGCAGGTTTGCAAACTTTTGCAGAAGTTCGTGTTCCGTGTTCGAGGTTCCGCGAACCTAAAATCGCAGGTTCTGGCCATCTCTACTCCAGGTACATTTAAAGGAAACCAGAGACGAGATTTAATAAAACTTTTATACATACCTGGGGCTTTCTCCAGCCCCATCCGCACGGATCACTCCCACACCGCCATCCTCAGTCTTTTCCAGCTCCAGTACCGGGTCCCGTAAGTTCTGCCAGTCGCGGACAGTCTGCGCAAGAGAAGTGCACTCTACGTACAGTATTTCTTTACTTACTCACAAAACTAACATCTCAGTAACTACTCTTCGTTACATTAAAAAAAAACATGACATACATTGTTCATTGTTTTAGTTTTCTCACCTAGCAAAGCAGGTCTTACCTACTAAATCATACTGATTTTTTTGTTTTGTTTTGTTTTTTAGTATTAAAGAGACCTGTGCAACAACAAGAAAACAATAAATAAACAAACCTCCCCCTAAACTAGCAAGAATGTTCAACTTCTAAATAGGGAAGTCAATGAGATGCAAATCATTCTGAGTTGATGTCCGATTTAGAAAATTCTGTGTGGAAATGTATGCAGCTTGAAAATGGACCAATTGAATTCCATTAGAGGGTAGGAACACACTAGGCAGAATCATATATGCGTTTTCCACTATATGCTATGGAAAACGCATATGCAATTTGGCCTAGTGTGTTCCTACTCTAAAGGTGCGTACACACATGCGACTATAGTCGTTTGTAACGATCGTTCCCCGATCTTTACCAACGACGATCGTTACAAAAAACGAACCACCGACTATTAAGACAAACGACAAACGAGCCAAATCGCTACAAAAGAAAGTTCTGTCTCGGCGGATTTTAACCAACGACGATCGTTTGCAAAAGTAGTACATGGTTGGAAACGATCGTTCGTACTAGGCTTGACATGCGCATTTCACTATTTCTCTGTGAAACTTCTCATTTTTATGCGCAGGCGCAATAGTTGCTTTACGTGATGTAACGTTCGTTCTAACGATCAGATCGTTACACACCTTTTAAAACTAACTTTACTTAGGTCGTTCTTTCATCAATTAAAAGTTCGTTCGTCGTTCTCAACGAACGATCGTTGTCGCATGTGTGTTCGTAGCATAAGGCCTGGAACCCACTGAAATCAGCAAACGCGAAACGCTACCGCTAGAGTTTTGTCTGAGCGGTTTGCAAGCGGATTCATGCGCGTTTTCGGTCGCGTTTTGCAACATTGTATTTGTTTGCTCAGCGGTTGTGTAGCGTTTTGCGTTTCGCGCTTTTATCCTGATTGGTCCTGTTAATTATTTTTCATTTTGTTACAGTGTGCTGAACCGCAATACGCTAGCAAAACTGCTCAGTTTAGGTTTTGCTGAGCGTTTCCGCTAGCGTTTCAATACTTTACATTGAAGCGCTAACGCTCCCAAAATGCTGCAGGTCCTGCGTTTGCGTTTCTGGGAAACGCAAACGCTCCTGTGGAAGTTGCCCCATCCATTAACATTAGCCCAGAGTTTTGGCAAAGTGCTAGCGTATTGCAGCGCTGCCAAAACGCTGCCAAAAGCGCTCCTGTGGGTTCCAGCCCTAATGGTGTGTACACAGTTGAAAGATAAATGAAAGATATCAGACCAATTTTACCACCTTCCATGTAGTATGAGAGCCATACACTACACAGTCTATTCTATGGAGCTGAACTCCCCATCAGAAAGGAATCTTTGCAAGATGCTGCACACAAAGATGCTGTAGACATTCAAAAGATCAGTATCTGCAAAAGATCTGTTCCTGCAAAATGCATTCATAGTCTATGATATCTGCAGATCATCATACACACCTTGTTTAACTGACATTCATCTGCAGATCAGACAATCATCTGCAGATCTGAAAATCCATCCTGGTGGATCTGATCTGCAGATAAATGTCTGTTAAACAAGGTGTGTATGATGATCTGCAGATCTCATAGACTATGAATTCATTTTGCAGGAACGGATCTTTTGCAGGAACAGATCTTTTGCAGATACTGATCTTTTGAATGTGTAAGCAGCATCTTGCAAAGATTTTTACCTGATGGGGAGTTCAGCTCCATAGAATAGACTGTGTAGAGCAGGGGTCCTCAAACTTTTTATAACGGGGGCCAGGTCACGGTCACTCAGACTGTTGGGGGGCC
The DNA here is from genome assembly GCF_040937935.1 of Hyperolius riggenbachi. Lineage (NCBI taxonomy): Eukaryota > Metazoa > Chordata > Amphibia > Anura > Hyperoliidae > Hyperolius > Hyperolius riggenbachi. The sequence continues at coordinate 247,039,000 of NC_090653.1, read as the reverse complement.
GGAACTATTATTTGTAGTGAAAATAAAACATCAAAGAAAGTACCTGTTTCTGGGTGGCATGCGATGCAGCTGGTCTGGGTTGCTGCCTTGCTGGGTGGCAGGCAATGCAGCTGGTCTGGGTTGCTGGGTGGCATGTGATGCAGCTGGTCTGGGTTGCTAGGTGGCATGTGATGCAGCTGGTCTGGGTTGCTGGGTGGCAGGTGATGCAGCTGGTCTGGGTAGCAGGTGATGCAGCTGGTCTGGGTTGCTGGGTGGCATGTGATGCAGCTGGTCTGGGTTGCTAGGTGGCATGTGATGCAGCTGGTCTGGGTTGCTGGGTGGCAGGTGATGCAGCTGGTCTGGGTAGCAGGTGATGCAGCTGGTCTGGGTGGCAGGTGATGCAGCTGGTCTGGGTGGCAGGTGATGCAGCTGGTCTGGGTGGCCGGTGATGCAGCTGGTCTGGGTTTCTGGGTGACAGGCGATGCAGCTGGTCTGGGTTGCTCGGTGGCAGGTGATGCAGCTGGTCTGGGTGGCAGGTGATGCAGCTGGTCTGGGTGGCAGGTGATGCAGCTGGTCTGGGTGGCATGTGATGCAGCTGGTCTGGGTGGCAGGTGATGCAGCTGGTCTGGGTTTCTGGGTGAAGGCGATGCAGCTGGTCTTGGTTGCTCGGTGGCAGGTGATGCAGCTGGTCTGGGTGGCAGGTGATGCAGCTGGTCTGGGTGGTAGGTGATGCAGCTGGTCTGGGTGTCTGGGTGACAGGCAATGCAGCTGGTCTGGGTGGCAGGTGATGCAGCTGGTCTGGGTTGCTGGGTGGCAGGTGATGCAGCTGGTCTGGGTTTCTGGGTGACAGGCAATGCAGCTGGTCTGGATTTATGGGTGACAGGCAATGCAGCTGGTCTGGGTTGCTGGGTGACAGGCAATGCAGCTGGTCTGGGTTGCTGGGTGACAGGTGATGCAGCTGGTCTGGGTGGCATGTGATGGAGCTGGTCTTGGTGTCTGGGTGGCAGGTGATGCAGCTGGTCTGGGTTGCTGGGTGGCAGGTGATGCAGCTGGTCTGGGTGGCATGTGATGCAGCTGGTCTGGGTTTCTGGGTGACAGGCGATGCAGCTGGTCTGGGTTGCTGGGTGGCAGGTGATGCAGCTGGTCTGGGTGGCAGGTGATGCAGCTGGTCTGGGTGGTAGGTGATGCAGCTGGTCTGGGTGTCTGGGTGACAGGCAATGCAGCTGGTCTGGGTGGCTGGGTGGCAGGTGATGCAGCTGGTCCGGGTTGCTGGGTGGCAGGCAATGCAGCTGGTCTGGGTTTCTGGGTGACAGGCAATGCAGCTGGTCTGGGTTGCTGGGTGGCAGGTGATGCAGCTGGTCTGGGTGGCAGGTGATGCAGCTGGTCTGGGTTTCTGGGTGGCAGGTGATGCAGCTGGTCTGGGTGGCAGGTGATGCAGCTGGTCTGGGTGGCAGGTGATGCAGCTGGTCTGGGTGACAGGCAATGCAGCTGGTCTGGGTTGCTGGGTGGCAGGTGATGCAGCTGGTCTGGGTGGCAGGTGATGCAGCTGGTCTGGATGGCAGGCAATACAGCTGGTCTGTGTTGCTGGGTGGCATGTGATGCAGCTGGTCTGGGTTTCTGGGTGACAGGCAATGCAGCTGGTCTGGGTGTATGGGTGACAGGCAATGCAGCTGGTCTGGGTTGCTGGGTGGCAGGTGATGCAGCTGGTCTGGGTGGCATGTGATGCAGCTGGTCTGGGTTTCTGGGTGACAGGCGATGCAGCTGGTCTGGGTTGCTGGGTGGCAGGTGATGCAGCTGGTCTGGGTGGCAGGTGATGCAGCTGGTCTGGGTGGTAGGTGATGCAGCTGGTCTGGGTGTCTGGGTGACAGGCAATGCAGCTGGTCTGGGTGGCTGGGTGGCAGGTGATGCAGCTGGTCCGGGTTGCTGGGTGGCAGGCAATGCAGCTGGTCTGGGTTTCTGGGTGACAGGCAATGCAGCTGGTCTGGGTTGCTGGGTGGCAGGTGATGCAGCTGGTCTGGGTGGCAGGTGATGCAGCTGGTCTGGGTTTCTGGGTGGCAGGTGATGCAGCTGGTCTGGGTGGCAGGTGATGCAGCTGGTCTGGGTGACAGGCAATGCAGCTGGTCTGGGTTGCTGGGTGGCAGGTGATGCAGCTGGTCTGGGTGGCAGGTGATGCAGCTGGTCTGGATGGCAGGCAATACAGCTGGTCTGTGTTGCTGGGTGGCATGTGATGCAGCTGGTCTGGGTTTCTGGGTGACAGGCAATGCAGCTGGTCTGGGTGTATGGGTGACAGGCAATGCAGCTGGTCTGGGTTGCTGGGTGGCAGGTGATGCAGCTTGTCTGGGTGGCATGTGATGCAGCTGGTCTGGGTTTTTGGGTGACAGGCGATGCAGCTGGTCTGGGTTGCTGGGTGGCAGGTGATGCAGCTGGTCTGGGTGGCATGTGATGCAGCTGGTCTGGGTTTTTGGGTGACAGGCGATGCAGCTGGTCTGGGTTGCTGGGTGGCAGGTGATGCAGCTGGTCTGGGTGGCAGGTGATGCAGCTGGTCTGGGTGGTAGGTGATGCAGCTGGTCTGGGTGTCTGGGTGACAGGCAATGCAGCTGGTCTGGGTGGCAGGTGATGCAGCTTGTCTGGGTTTCTGGGTGGCAGGCAATGCAGCTGGTCTGGGTTTCTGGGTGACAGGTAATGCAGCTGGTCCGGGTTGCTGGGTGGCAGGCAATGCAGCTGGTCTGGGTTTCTAGGTGACAGGCAATGCAGCTGGTCTGGGTTGCTGGGTGGCAGGTGATGCAGCTGGTCTGGGTGGCAGGTGATGCAGCTGGTCTGGGTGTCTGGGTGGCAGGTGATGCAGCTGGTCTGGGTGACAGGCAATGCAGCTGGTCTGGGTTGCTGGGTGGCAGGTGATGCAGCTGGTCTGGGTGGCAGGTGATGCAGCTGGTCTGGGTGGCAGGCAATACAGCTGGTCTGGGTTGCTGGGTGGCATGTGATGCAGCTGGTCTGGGTTTCTGGGTGACAGGCAATGCAGCTGGTCTGGGTGTCTGGGTGACAGGCAATGCAGCTGGTCTGGGTTTCTGGGTGACAGGCAATGCAGCTGGTCTGGTGGGAGCTGCCGGCCTGGTACTGGCTGGTGGTAGCTGCTGGCTTGGTACTGGCTGGTGGTAGCTGCTGGATTGGTACTGGCTGGTGGTAGCTGCTGGCTTGGTACTGGCTGGTGGTAGCTTCTGGCCTGGTACTGGCTGGTGGTAGCTTCTGGCTTGGTACTGGCTGGTGGTCTGGTACTGGCTTTACTGGCTGATGGGAGCTGCCGGCCTGGTACTGGCTGGTGGGAGCTTGTGGCCTGGTACTGGCTGGTGGTAGCTGCCGGCTTGGTACTGGCTGGTGGTAGCTGCTGGCTTGGTACTAGCTGGTGGGAGCTGCTGGTTTGGTACTGGCTGGTGGTAGCTGCTGGCCTGGTACTGGCTGGTGGGAGCTGCTGGCTTGTACTGGCTGGTGGGAGCTGCTGGCTTGGTACTGGCTGGTTGGAGCTGCTGGCTTGGTACTGGCTGGTGGTCTGGTACTGGCTGCCGGCCTGGTACTGGCTGGTGGTAGCTGCTGGCTTGGTACTGGCTGGTGGTCTGGTACTGACACGCGGCCCGGGACTGGCTGGTGGGAGCTGCCAGCCTGGTACTGGCTGGTGGTAGTTGCTGGCTTGGTACTGGTTTTTGGGAGCTGCTGGCCTGGTACTGGCTGGTCTGGTACTGACTGGCGGCCTGGTACTGGCTTGTGGGAGCTGCTGGCCTGGTACTGGCTTGTGGGAGCTGCTGGCCTGGTACTGGCTGATGGTAGCTGCCGGCTTGGTACTGGCTGGTGGTAGCTACTGGCTTGGTATTGGCTGGTGGTCTGGTACTGGCTGCCGGCCTGGTACTGGCTTACGGAAGCTGCTGTTAACCTGGTACTCGCTGGCAGAAGTTTCAGCAGGCCTGGCACTAGCTGGCGGATGGTAGTTGCTGCTGGGCAAGATTTGGGCAACTGGCCTGGTACTGTGCTGCTAACCCTGCACTTGAGCTGCCAAGAGCTGCTGCTGGCCTGGCAGGCTTGCTGTATTGCAGCTGGACCTGCTGGTGTAGTGGAGGCCTCTGTAGTATTGCAAACTCAGTAATTGAAGCTTTGGCAGACAGTGAAAAAAAGTATGGTACTGTACTAGCAGATTCCAGGCTGCTAGTATAAAGAAGGGATTCATTGTGATGTCCGAGATAAGAAACACACACACACACACTGCTCAATAGCGTGGAACACACTGCTTGATCGTGCCACAGCGCGCTCCGAATGGCTCCAGCACGTCCCAATCCTGCGCACATCACCGCCCCTTTGGCTACCATGGTAACCAGAGCCCAGCACAGAGGACGCTAAACGGCTCCCGTCATTGCGTAGAATCGCCCGCTTGGTCACCATGGTTACCCGACCAGACGCTGCATGCAGAGGCCGGGATTGGATCTCAGAACTCCGGCCAGCGGCGGTCTGATGTAGCGGTGATCTGGCGGGCGGTAGATCTCGGGCCAGCGGCGGTTTCATGTGGAGATGGCAGGCCGGTAAGCAGGAGAGAGGTGGCGGGCCGGTAAGCAAGGGAAGGCGGGCCGGATGTGGCCCGCGGGCCATAGTTTGAGGACCTATGGTGTAGAGTATGGCTCTCATACTACGTGGAAGGTGGTAAAATTGGTCTGATATCTTTCATTTATCTTTCAAGTGTGTATGTAGCATAAGGCCTGGAACCCACTACAAAACGCTATCGCTAATCGCAATCGCTAGTGTTTTGTATGAGCAGTTTGTAAGCAATTTCCTGAGCGTTTTAGGGAGCGATTGTAAAAAGTGTATCAATTTGCCAGCGGTTGTGTAGCGATTAGCGATTTAAAGTCTGATTGGTCCTTTCAATTAATTTTGTTACAGTGTGCAGTAACTTAAAAACGCTAGCAAAATCGATCCGTGCAAGTTTTGATGAGCGATTACGCCAGCGATTATATACTTTACATTGAAGCGCAAACGCTAACAAAATGCTGCATGTCTTTCGTTTGCGATTTTGCTAATCGCAATCACTTCTGTGGAATTTGCACCATCCATTTACATTGGCAGAGCATTTAGGGAAATCGCTAGCGATTTATCATGCTCCCTAAACGCTCAAAAAATCGCTCTAGTGGGTTCCAGCCCTAAGGCCTTATTTACAGTATAGACGTTTTTGTAAAAACTTAAGCGCAGGCGATTTTCAAAATTGCCTTGAAAGCGCTTGTGTAGTGATTCTCTATGAGAGATTTCATATATGAGCGGTTCGTTTGCGATCCACTTAGGAAAGTGGTGCTTGGGCCATTTTTGAGGCAATTTGCCTCAATGGAAGGTATAGGGAAAACGCTCACAAAATTGCTTTGGCAAGTGATTGCGTGAGCGGTTTGAAAAAAAATACATTGTATTTATTGTTTCCAAATTTTTTTCCGGATGAAAAGATGGAAGCGCTCTGCAAAATCTCTTACCAAAACGCCCACAAAAACGAGCGAATGCGCAGAAAATCCCCGCAAAATGCTTAAAAAGAAAAGGGGAAAAAAAGCCCACCGCTAACGGACACGTGAACCGAACGCAATGTGAACAAGGCCTGCCTAAGAGGGATTTGATTGGCCCATTTTAGATCTGCATAATCCTGGATAAAGTCAGATTGATTTGCACCCCATTGACCATCACTGCTTTTTATTTTTAATTACAAAGCTGACCTGAACATTTTCCAGTGGTAGCGATTCCATATTTTGTCAGTGGTTGTAGTCCTGTCAAGTTTTTGATTCTCCCTTTTGATATCCAAAGTTGTTGTTCTGTTCGAGATTGCAAGGCCAAGGCTGTACAGACGAGTCACTAGCTTGCAGGCTAGCCAAGTGTTCTGGTGCTATGCTGGAAGTAGGGGAGACCAGTGATCAGCCAGATCCATAAGTCAGGCTGGCCGAGGCATCGGGTGGTATAACGGGTCGCTGCGCTCAGATTGAATCCTCGGTAGAAGCTAAATGGTTAAGAATCCTTTTGCTGTGCTGAACACGGTTGTGTGACAAACAGCTTTTTCATGCACTTTTAAAATGCTGTTTGCATTTGAGCCAATCCCACTAGGATATCTAAAGACATACCTGCCATATTACAGGTAGGATAATTATACACTCAGTAAGAAGTATCCTCCTGAGTGACTGTTGGTGTTAAGGAGACCCGTCTCAGAGCATGTTTATCAAAGACTCTGCAATGCTCTCATACGGCAGGACGGTGTTATCCAGCATTAGGGGGCATGGAGCATGACTGGGGTGTTATATGGTCAATTGTAATATGGGATGAAACTAATATTAACTGGAAAAAAAATAAAATAAATCATCCAACAAGAAATTTAGCTTGCCTATCCTGTTGTTTTTAGCGTTTCCTGTCAGATTTTAAAAGAATCTGTAAGGATCCAGCCGGCACCATCCAGTATATATAATGCTCTTTTATTTTATTAAATGGCCGTCATATAAATAGCGACGTTTCGGAGCAGTGTGCCCCTTTATCAAGCCATGACAGCCTCAAAGTGCAATGAGTAACAGACATCTTATATAATACATCATTAATTTCAAATTAGCGAATCATGAAGCCCCAAAGTTCAAGGAGCCACTCGTATTCCGCCTAATCAAATGCGGACCTGATCGGAGACTTGTTCTAAATATAGTGAGCCAATGGACATAGAGCACTCACCAGCGTCATGTCCACGACGGCGTACACACCAAAATAACTCAGCCCCCTCCCGACGTCAGGAAGATGTATCCACCCATCGGTGAGCGGACCTGATGGGGAACGCCGACAGAGCGAGGCAGGATGCAACGTCATAACGTTGCCAGGGAGACGGGGTAGAAGCACAAGAGGCGTGCTTCCAAAGTGGCAAGATGTAAACATTGCCTACGCAAGCCGATCACGTGGGACCCGCCCACCAATCAGCTTGCCTTCCGTCTCCCTGCATAGCTAAACGGCGATGGCCGTATTGCTATGGTGATGTAAACAGGGGCTGGAGGTGTGTAAAGCCGTGATGGCACAGCGCTGGTGGCTGCGAGCCTCATGCTATTAGTAATTGATCAACATATAAGCATTCAAGCCACAGTCGTGATCAGAGACATATGCTATTGGGAACATAGTAAGCGGTATATCTGAGAAAAAATATAAGGAGAAATCAAAATAAAGTGAATATAAAAGGAAAGATAAAAGCAGAGAAAGACATAAATTAGATAAACGGTGTCAGATCATATTCTCTGTTCAAACCACGTGGTTCAATAGTATCAAGGGTACGTATCCAGTACGCCTCGCGGAGCAACAGCTGTCTTTGTCTATCTCCACCACGTTTTAACAACGGTACGCTGTCAATAATCTGACAGCGTAATTGGCTAACGTTATGATTATTTCTAACAAAATGACAGGCAACTGGTTGCTCAACGAGGCGCTCACGGATTGCATGTTTGTGAGCAGATAATCTGGTTTTAAATTTCTGTGTCGTCTCTCCCACATATAGTAAGCCACATGGGCACTTAAGAATATAGACAACGTATCTAGAATCACAGTTGTAGACATCCTTAATATTGAACCTTCTACCAGATCTAGGATGCATAAAGACATCACTCCTAATGACCGAGCTGCAGTGCACACAGTTCAGGCAAGGGTACATGCCTTTCCGAGACCCCTCAGGGGGACGTACCAACGTCCTCATATCAGCATGAGTCAGCTTGTCCCTAAGTGTAGGGGCCCGTTTATAAGAAAAGAGTGGAGGTTGATGGAACTCAGGGATATGAGGAAAGGACCGGGCAAGAGCAGACCAATGTTTTTTAATTATACTGGCAATATTATTGCTATAAACATTAAATTGTGTCACAAATGGTATGCGGTTGCCCGTCCCACCTCTCACTCCCCGGGTGGTACGTGTTGCCAAACTGCGTGCCTCTGCAACCAGGCCAGCAGGATAATGTCTGTCCAGAAATGTTTGTGTTATCTCATTGAATCTATGCTCTCGTCTGACCTCATCACCCACTATACGGCCCACCCTCTGAAATTGGGACTTGGGGATCGATTTGATTGTATTTTTAGGGTGGAAACTATCAAAGGACAAAATAGCATTCTTGTCCGTGGGCTTAACATACAGATCAGTACTAAGGCTATCTCCAGTGCGCATAACCATGGTATCTAAAAAATTAATTTGATACATATCACAGTGGGAGGTAAGTCTAATTGCTTTACACTGGCCATGTAGCTCCCCCACAAATTGATCTAGGGTCCAACGTGGCCCCGCCCACACGCAAAACACATCATCAATGTATCTGAGCCAACATTTGGCATATTTCTTAAAAAAATCATTATTATAAACAAAAGTCTCTTCATAATCATTCATGAATATGTTTGCGTAGGACGGGGCCACATTGGACCCCATCGCTGTTCCTTGTACCTGTAGAAAAAAATGGTTATTGAACACAAAATAGTTGCAGGTGAGTACAATCGTTAATAGATCAATAATGAACCTGATCTGTCTATCATCAAAATCCGAAGCAATAAATAACGCATGTCGGTCCGCCTCCACACCCCCATCATGAGGGATGGAGGTGTAGAGGCTCTCCACATCGAGCGTCACTAACAGACTATCCCCAGGTATATCATCTAAGTTGGAAATGTGCTCTAGGAACATTGACGTGTCCCTAAGATATGACTTCTGTGCCGCAACAAATGGTCTCAAGAGGAAGTCCAAATACTTAGCAATGGGGGATAGAATCGAATCTATGCCAGCCACAATGGGTCGGCCAGGTGGATGTTGTAGCCTTTTGTGGATCTTGGGGCAGAGATATAAACATGGAGTTTTGGGATATTCCATCCGGAGGAATTTAGCAAGTTTGTCATCAATGATGAATTGCTCAACAGCTTGATCCAAAACGGCATCAATTTTCCGTTTGATATCTGTGATTGGGTCACCTGATAAACGGGTGTAGGTAGTTTCATCATTAAGTTGTCTGGCTGCCTCATTAAGATAGTCCAAAGTGTCCATGACTACTACTGCACCCCCTTTGTCCGCGGGCTTTATGGTTATAGAATTGTTGTCAGACAGTTCTTTCAATGCTCTCCGTTCGTCTGGTGTGAGGTTATGTCGAATCCTAAGGCCCATATGGTTAGATCGCAGGAGTTCATCTACCTCTTTTTGTACTGTAGTTGCGAAAACATCAATCACCTGACATGATGGAGGACTGAAGCGACTAGGAAGTCTGAGAGAGGTATCCCCCAATCGTAGCATACTTGGATCGTCCTGTTGAGAACCACCAGCCGAGGCCACAAATCTAGGTTGAGAAAAATAGTGTTTCAGCCTAAGACGTCTGAAAAAGCGCTGAAGTTCTATGTCAAGATTCAGAGGGTCAGGCCAATGAGTAGGAGCAAAGGAAAGTCCCTTATTTAATAGCATATGTTGTGACTCAGATAGTACATAAGAGGAGATGTTAACAACTAAGTTGTGGACGGGCCTTGTTTCTGTCTGGGCCGCTGACGCAGCCTGTCCCTTATGCCGCCTGTGTCTGCCCCCCCTCCTTGTTCGTCCTGACTGGACTGGTTGTCCGTAGAATCTTCGGGAGTGCTGACCGGAAGAAAATCCGAAGAGCCTCCGAGGTTGGGGTCAGTTGGTGGCATACTAGGTTTTGGTTTGCCTTTAGGATTACGTGGTGGACGTGGTTTAGGTAAACGTTTGTATGGTTGTTGCCAAACTTACACGTACCCTGTGGTATAGTCTGCCTCGTCCCTCTGGAATTTCTGGCGTTTGACAGTCTCTATTTGAGTTTGTACTGTTAGACAATACTTAGAGAAATCATCTTCATATTTAAGCCATTGTTCATCCGTGAATATGTTCTGTAATTTAGATTTTAATTCCATAATTTGTTTTTCCAATTTGGGTAGCTCCAGTTGGATACGTGACATGGTTAGTGTTATGGCATCAAAAGAGGCTCGATTCCATATGAGGGTCCATGTGTGGCAGAAAGCAGTATCTGTAGGGAACATGATGGGGGCAACATGTGCTCGAATGCCTCTAGGAATACGTCCCAGCCTATCGATCCCCAAGTCCCAATTTCAGAGGGTGGGCCGTATAGTGGGTGATGAGGTCAGACGAGAGCATAGATTCAATGAGATAACACAAAAATTTCTGGACAGACATTATCCTGCTGGCCTGGTTGCAGAGGCACGCAGTTTGGCAACACGTACCACCCGGGGAGTGAGAGGTGGGACGGGCAACCGCATACCATTTGTGACACAATTTAATGTTTATAGCAATAATATTGCCAGTATAATTAAAAAACATTGGTCTGCTCTTGCCCGGTCCTTTCCTCATATCCCTGAGTTCCATCAACCTCCACTCTTTTCTTATAAACGGGCCCCTACACTTAGGGACAAGCTGACTCATGCTGATATGAGGACGTTGGTACGTCCCCCTGAGGGGTCTCGGAAAGGCATGTACCCTTGCCTGAACTGTGTGCACTGCAGCTCGGTCATTAGGAGTGATGTCTTTATGCATCCTAGATCTGGTAGAAGGTTCAATATTAAGGATGTCTACAACTGTGATTCTAGATACGTTGTCTATATTCTTAAGTGCCCATGTGGCTTACTATATGTGGGAGAGACGACACAGAAATTTAAAACCAGATTATCTGCTCACAAACATGCAATCCGTGAGCGCCTCGTTGAGCAACCAGTTGCCTGTCATTTTGTTAGAAATAATCATAACGTTAGCCAATTACGCTGTCAGATTATTGACAGCGTACCGTTGTTAAAACGTGGTGGAGATAGACAAAGACAGCTGTTGCTCCGCGAGGCGTACTGGATACGTACCCTTGATACTATTGAACCACGTGGTTTGAACAGAGAATATGATCTGACACCGTTTATCTAATTTATGTCTTTCTCTGCTTTTATCTTTCCTTTTATATTCACTTTATTTTGATTTCTCCTTATATTTTTTCTCAGATATACCGCTTACTATGTTCCCAATAGCATATGTCTCTGATCACGACTGTGGCTTGAATGCTTATATGTTGATCAATTACTAATAGCATGAGGCTCGCAGCCACCAGCGCTGTGCCATCACGGCTTTACACACCTCCAGCCCCTGTTTACATCACCATAGCAATACGGCCATCGCCGTTTAGCTATGCAGGGAGACGGAAGGCAAGCTGATTGGTGGGCGGGTCCCACGTGATCGGCTTGCGTAGGCAATGTTTACATCTTGCCACTTTGGAAGCACGCCTCTTGTGCTTCTACCCCGTCTCCCTGGCAACGTTATGACGTTGCATCCTGCCTCGCTCTGTCGGCGTTCCCCATCAGGTCCGCTCACCGATGGGTGGATACATCTTCCTGACGTCGGGAGGGGGCTGAGTTATTTTGGTGTGTACGCCGTCGTGGACATGACGCTGGTGAGTGCTCTATGTCCATTGGCTCACTATATTTAGAACAAGTCTCCGATCAGGTCCGCATTTGATTAGGCGGAATACGAGTGGCTCCTTGAACTTTGGGGCTTCATGATTCGCTAATTTGAAATTAATGATGTATTATATAAGATGTCTGTTACTCATTGCACTTTGAGGCTGTCATGGCTTGATAAAGGGGCACACTGCTCCGAAACGTCGCTATTTATATGACGGCCATTTAATAAAATAAAAGAGCATTATATATACTGGATGGTGCCGGCTGGATCCTTTCGACTGTTACACTCAGGTGGTATCTGAGTCTGCCGTGGCACATCCACATACGAAATCCTGGGGTTGTGCTTTTCTGCATCGTTTCTACAAAAGAATCTGTAAGGAAATAATTTACCCCTTTGGTGTATACCTGGAGAGGGGGAAGCCTCTGGATCCTAATAAGGCTTTCCCCATCCCCCTGTGTAGCCTAGATCATAGCGCCTTTAGCATGCAGCGATATTTACCTTTGGGTTCCAATGCAGGTGCAGTACCATTTTCCCCCTTGGGCTCTGGGAGAAATAGCCTAACCTGATCAGGTCTGGTCTACTGCATAGGTGTGTGTGTTTGGAAGATTTAATTTCTTTCTGGTCATAGTGTCCTTCTGTTATCTGAAATGGGAATTATTTGTTATTTGCAATAAGCTTGTTAGTGTAGCTAAAAAAACAAAAACACTTCCTACAATCTTGTTGGAACTGCACAATTCAACAAGGGCACAGAGACTGGGTAAAATAATTAAAAATTAGGGGGTATATACAGACCTTTTTTTTTTTAGAAAAGGGGGGGGGTTTACATTCCGTATATATTTGGGTTACTAACTATTTTTACACAATTTTTTTATATTTGGATGTTAGAACCTCCTTTTAGGCTTCTTTCCCACCAGGACGTTGCGTTTTAGGGGACGTTATGGTCGCATAACGTGCCCCTAACGCAACGCCTGGTGGTGTTGGAGCAGGACGCTACCAAGAGCCGTGTTAAAAGCAGCTCTTGGTGCACCTGCTCTGTCGGATGCACTGCTGAGACCACCAGCCAGTCAGCGGCCGCTCCTGGAAGTAAACACTGCAAGTGCAGTAAATATAAAGTAGCCATGCGCCTGGCTACGTAGCGGCCTCTCCCCGCCTCCTCTCCGCCTACAAAATAAAAAAAACCACCCATACTGAGCACGTGCAAACAGTCTAACACGGCTTAAGCCGCTAGAACTCACAGTATGCTGCACTTTAGACGAACGTTTACGTTACGTGCAGCGTTACTGTAACGCAACGTGGGCACTGTGAACAGCCCATTGATTTTTCATTGCTGTGCAGTGAGGTGCGTTACAGGCTGCACTAACGTGCGCCTGTAACATCACACTGTGAAAGCAGCCTTAAAACGGAACTTCAAGAAAAAACCTAGAGGGCTGGACAAAGGTGAGCCGTGGAGGAAAGACAAAAGAGAAAAGATATCAGGAGTCAAAATGTGCTGCAACCTGCAATGACCAATAAGGCTTGCAGGGGAAGTCCGGCCCCTCCCCCCCCCCTTTGAGATTGTGCTCCCAGTGTTTAGGTAAATCCTAGAGATAAAAACTAAGCTAAAAAATACATCTGCCTAACAGGTGTGATGAGTAACAATTTCATAGTTGGAGATGCCTAAAAATATATAAAATAGTTTAAAAAAAAATCTAAAAAAAAGAGGTGTTATTGGGATACCTCTTCTATGGAACACAGCCACGAAAGCAGCAAGTATAACTCAACTCAATTTTCAAAAGTTTACTAAACAATAGTAGGGCCAGAAAATGTGTTTTTCAGACATCTTCCGCTTCATTGGCTCAATGAAACCTCAAAAAAGTGCCTACTGGGCAGCATAGATCAGGTTCTAGCGAACACTTTCCTTCCAGCGCAGTAGACTTGGGCGCACAGTGAGTAACTTCAGAGCCGAAGTTACTTATAAAAACACTATATTTCGGTCTCCAGCAATTGCTGGAAGCCAAATTATTTCATTCCCCACCATCCATGGCGGCCTGGAGGGGGAATAATATTTAACGTCGATTGGAATTTGTGCAGGATCAGGATAAGCCATACAGGCTGTATCTTGCGCCCGAGTCTCCTGCGCCGATTCCTCTCGTACGTGGTTCTAGAGGCTTAGATGCGGGACATTCCAGAGAAACGTGTTGTCTGACCCTGCTTTTGTGCAATAATCTTTTAAAAATTCAATATCACTAATATAAATGCGGAAGTTTGGATGTTTGTTACTCAATCACACAACAATGGCTGAACGGATTTGAATGAAATTTGGCACACACATAGTACATTACCTGGAATAATTTAAAGGATACTTTTGATCCCCATAACCAAAAAAGTGGGCAGAGGCAAATACAACTTTCACTTGGAAAATGTAAACTGCAGCCATTCTTACACTGGTAAGGGGAGGGTTCTCAAACTTTGCACAGTTGTTCACTGGGTGACTGGGATTAATATTCAGAAAAGTGGGTGGAGCCTACAAAACCCAATCAAAATTCACCTATTAATATTCAAGGGGAATATTTAATTGCTGACATTCTTTCACTGTTAATGGCACAAGCCTCAAACCTGGTACAGTTGGTCATTGGGTGACTGGGGTTCAAATTCAGTAAAATGGGGTGGAGCCACAAACAGCCAATCAGATTTTTTTTATTTCAATGCAAATTATTGATGCCAAAGACCGCAAAGCTCACAAACTAGGTCATTGAGTAATTGAGCAATTGTGTGTTAGGGTTAGAAAAAGTGGGCGGAGCCAACACCAGCCGTATACATACCAGGAAACACCGCATCATCAACTAGTTGCTGTCACTTACAGTAGGTAGTAGAAATCTGACAGAAGCAACAGGTTTTGGACTAGTCCATCTCTTCATAGGGGATTCTCAGCAAGGCTTTTATTCTTTACTAGCTGATTGCCCGGCGTTGCCCGGGTATGTATTTGGCTGGTGTTAGCTCCGCCTACTTTTTCTAACCCTAACACACAATTACTCACTGACTAAGTTTGTGAGCTTTGCGGTCTTTGGTATCAATAATCTGCATTGAAATGAAACAAATCTGATTGGCTGTTTGTGGCTCCACCCCCTTTTCTGAATTTGAACCCCAGTCACCCAATAACCAACTGTACCAGGTTTGAGGCCTGTGCCATTAACAGTTCAAGAATGGTAGCAATTAAATATTCCCCTTGAAAAGCAACAGGTGAAGTTTGATTCACTTTTGTGAATATTAATCCCAGTCACCCAGTGACCAACTGTGCAAAGTTTAAAAACCCTGCCATTAACTGTGTAAGAATGGCTGCAGTTTACATTTTCCCAGTGAAATTTGTATTTGTCTCCACCCACTGATGACCCGGCGTTGCCCGTGTATGTATTTGACTGGTGTTGGCTCTGCCCATTTTCTAACCCTAACGCACAAACACTCAATGACCATGTTTGGGGTCCTTGGCATCAATTTGTATATTCCCATAGAAATTAAACAAATCAGATAGGCTGTTTGTGGCTCCGCCCCTCTACAGCATTTGAACCCCAGTCACCCAATGACCAACTGTAGCAGGTTTGAGGCATCTGCTATTAACAGTGTAAAAATGGCAGCAATTTAAATATTCTACTTGAAAATCTACAGGTGAATTGTGATTGGCTGTTATAGGCTCCACCCACTTCCCTGAATATTAATCTCAGTCACTCAGTGACCATCTGGGCAAAGTTTGGGAACCCTGAAATAAACAGTGTAAGAAGGGCTGCAGTTTACACTTTCCCAGTGAAATTTGTTTTTGGCTCCACCCACTTTTTGTAACCTGGACACAAAGTCACTACTCAATGCCCACGTTTGTGAGTTTTGGAGTCCTTGGCATCAATAATTTGTATTTTCCAATTAAATGAAACAAATCTGATTCACTGTTTGTGACCAAGTTTGTGAGCTTTTGGTTTCCTGGCATCAAAATTGTGCTAATGGAATCAGTTTATCCAGCAAAGAAATCTGGCTGTTTTTGGCTCCGCCCCTTTACTGAATTTGAACCTCAAACGCTTAACGACCGACTGTAGCAGGTTTGAGGTCTCTGCTATTAATAGTGTGAGAATGGCTGCAGTTTCAATATTCCCCTTGAAAATCAAAAGGTGAATTTTGATTGGCTGTTGTAGGCTCCACCCACATTTTTGAATATTCATCCCAGTCACCCATTTTCCAATTGTGTAAAGTTTGGGAACCCTGCAATGTAAAAAATGAAGTGGTTGGCACCGCCCACGTTTTCTAACCTTGACATACAGTCACTCAATTATCAAGTTTATCAGCTTTGGGGTCCTTGGTATCAATACTTTGTATATTCCTAATGAAAAATAAACAAATCTGGCTGTTTGTGGCTCCGCCCCCTTCCTGAATTTGGACCCTAGTCACCCAGTGACCAGCTGTACCAGGTTTGAGGCATCTGCTTTTAACAGTATAAGAAAATGGTAGCAGATTCAATATTCCCTTTGAAAATCAAAAGGTGATTTTTTATTGGCTGTTGTAGGCTCCACCCATCTTCCAAAATCTTAATCTGTCATCCAATGACCAACTGTGCAAAGTTTGAGAACCCTGCCATTAATGATGTAAGAATGGCTGCAGTTCATATTTTCCCAGTAAAAGTTGTTTTGGCTCCGCCCACTTTTTGTAACCTTGACACACAGTCACTCAATGACCAAGTATGTGAGCTTTCAGGTTCCTGGCATCAAAAATGTGTGAATGGAAGCAGTCTATCCACCAAGGAAATCTGATTGGCTGTATGTGGCCCCGCCCTTTTAGTGAATTTGGACCCCAGTCGCCCAATGACCGAGTGTAGCAAGTTTGAAGCCTCTGCCATTAAAAGTGTAAGAATAGCAGAAGTTTAAATATTCCCCTTGAAAATGAATAGGTGAATTTTGATTGGCTGTTGTAGGCTCCACCCATTTTGTTGAATCTTAATCACATTCACCCAGTGACCAAGTGTGGCAAGTTTGAGAGCCCTGCGATTAACAGTCTAAGAATGTCTGCAGTTTACATTTTCCCATTTAAAATGAACGGCTGAAATTTGATTGGCTGTTTTATGCTCCGCCCACTTTTCCTGGATTTGTAACCTCGGTCACCAAGTGACCAACTGTGCCATGTGTGGGGACTCTGGCTTGATTACTGTGAGAATGGCAGCCTTTTACATTTTTTCCATTGACTTGAATGGGGGAAATCTGATTTGCTGTTTGTAGCTCCGCCCACATGTGCAGGGGGGCCGCGAGACCCCCAGAACATATCATCCAAGGTAGTAAGGGATCTGTGTACCAAGTTTCGTTCAAATCGGTCAAGTCGTTTTCGTGTGATCGCGGCACACACACACGCACGCACGCACGCACGCACGCACGCACACACACACACACACACACACACTTTTATATATATAGATTATATATACTGATTAAATCGCCAGGGTGGCTGCGGGAGGGTTTTTTTTAAATTAAAAAAAAACTATTTCATGCAGCCAACTGAAAGTTGGCTGCATGAAAGCCCACTAGAGGACGCCCAGAATAAACAAGGAAGGCCGCAATGAGCGGCCTTCCTTGTTTTGCTTACATCGTCGCCATAGCGACGAGCGGAGTGACGTCATCGACGTCAGCCGACGTCCTGACGTCAGCCGCCTCCGATCCAGCCCTTAGCGCTGGCCGGAACTTTTTGTTCCGGCTACGCTGGGCTCAGGCGGCTGGGGGGACCCTCTTTCGTCGCTGCTCGCGGCGGATCGCCGCAGAGCGGCGGCGATCAGGCAGCACACGCGGCTGGCAAAGTGCCGGCTGCGTGTGCTGCTTTTTATTTCATCAAAATCGGCCCAGCAGGGCCTGAGCGGCAGCCTCTGGCGGTGTTGGACGAGCTGAGCTCGTCCAGACCGCTCAGCAGGTTAAAAGCAACTGAAGTGATAGGTAACTGGAGGTTGCCATATTTATTTCCTTTTAAACAATACCAGTTGCCTGGCAGCCCTGCTGGTCTATTTGGTTGCAGACATGTCTGAATTAGACCAGAAATAAGCATGCAGCTAATCTTGTCAGATCTGACAATGTCAGCAACACCTAATCTGCTGCAGGCTTGTTCAGGGTCTATGGCTAAGAGTATTAGGCCTGGAACCCACTTGAGCACTTTTTTTTAGCATTTAGGGAGCGCTTTCAACCACTAGTGATTTCCCTAAACACTCTGACAATGTAAATGGATGGGACAGAGCATTTCCATTCAAATGAATTGTATAGGAGCAGGGAAATCACTCCCAAAATCGCTTGCAAAATGCTATCACAAATCGCTAGGAAAAACAAAAGTTTGCTTTCTTAAAACAGAAAGAATTTGCGATAATTCAGGTTGGAGTGAGCTTGAGATGTCTCCCAGTGCACCACTGCTGAATATATGCAAATTAACCATTGTACCCTTAGAAGCTAAACACACCTCCAGAACAGCTGGAATGCAATGATGTGTCAGCTTGTTAATTTGTACAGAGCCATAATAATCCAACATGCATACAGACTGTTTCGGATTGTTGGATCCGCATCAGTGCATGGCATGGATCGCTAGGGATTGCGATAGCGCTTTGTGCTTTTTAATGGGTTCCAGGCCTAAAGCCCCACCTACACCATACAATTTTTGTCGGATTCGATTTGATTCATTGATTCGATTCGATTCAATCCAGGAGCGTAGCAATAGGGGGTACAGAGGTAGCAACCACATTGGGGCCCTTGGGCCAGAGGGGCCCGAAGGGCCCTCCATCAACTGCAGAATTAGCTCTCTATTGATCCTGTGCTCATAATAATCCCTTCTATAGATACTTTGAATAGTGGTAATCATTAACAAACTGTTCCCCATCCCCTTCTTGCACCTCTGACGCTGTAGCTGTCATTGGCAGATTTTGCTGTGCCGTATCAATTGTTATGTACAGGGAGTGCAGAATTATTAGGCAAATGAGTATTTTGACAACATCATCCTCTTTATGCATGTTGTCTTACTCCACGCTGTATAGGCTCGAAAGCCTACTACCAATTAAGCATATTAGGTGATGTGCATCTCTGTAATGAGAAGGGGTGTGGTCTAATGACATCAACACCCTATATCAGGTGTGCATAATTATTAGGCAACTTCCTTTCCTTTGGCATAATGGGTCAAAAGAAGGACTTGACAGGCTCAGAAAAGTCAAAAATAGTGAGATATCTTGCAGAGGGATGCAGCACTCTTAAAATGGCAAAGCTTCTGAAGCGTGATCATCGAACAATCAAGCGTTTGATTCAAAATAGACAACGGGAAAAACCAAGGCGCAAAATAACTTGCTGATGAACTGAGAAAAGTCAAGCGTGCAGCTGCCAAGATGCCACTTGCCACCAGTTTGGCCATATTTCAGAGCTGCAACATCTCTGGAGTGCCCAAAAGCACAAGGTGGGCAATACTCAGAGACATGGCCAAGGTAAGAAAGGCTGAAAGACGACCACCACTGAACAAGACACACAAGCTGAAACGTCAAGACTGGGCCCAGAAATATCTCAAGATTTTTCTAAGGTTTTATGGACTGATGAAATGAGAGTGAGTCTTGATGGGCCAGATGGATGAGCCCGTGGCTGGATTGGTAAAGGGCAGAGAGCTCTAGTCCGACTCAGACTCTAGCAAGGTGGAGGGGGAGTACTGGTTTGGGCTGGTATCATCAAAGATGAACTTGTGGGGCCTTTTCAGGTTGACAATGGAGTCAAGCTCAACTCCCAGTCCTACTGCCAGTTTCTGGAAGACACCTTCTTCAAGTAGTGGTACAGGAAGAAGTCTGCATCCTTCAAGAAAAACATGATTTTCATGCAGGACAATGCTCCATCACACGCGTCCAAGTACTCCCCAGCGTGGCTGGCAAGAAAGGGTATAAAAGAAGAAAAACAAATGACATGGCCTCCTTGTTCACCAGATCTGAACCCCATTGAGAACCTGTGGTCCATCATAAAATGTGAGATTTACAAGGAGGGAAAACAGTACACCTCTCTGAACAGTGTCTGGGAGGCTGTGGTTGCTGCTGCACGCAATGTTGATGGTGAACAGTTTAAAACACTGACAGAACCCATGGATGGCAGGCTTTTGAGTGTCCTTGCAAAGAAAGGTGGCAATATTGGTCACTGATTTGTTTTTGTTTTGTTTTTGAATGTCAGAAATGTATATTTGTGAATGTTGAGATGTTATATTGGTTTCACTGGTAAAAATAAATAATTGAAATGGGTATATATTTGTTTTTTGTTAAGTTGCCTAAAAATTATCCACAGTAATAGTCACCTGCACACACAGATATGCCCCTAAAATAGCTAAAACTAAAAACAAACTAAAAACTACTTTCAAAAATATTCAGCTTTGATATTAATGCGTTTTTTGGGTTCATTGAAAACATGGTTGTTGTTCAATAATAAAATTATTCCTCAAAAATACAACTTGCCTAATAATTCTGCACTCCCTGTATAGAGTGCTTGGGGGCCCCATTGTAAAACTTGTATTGGGGCCACAGTTCCTTAGCTACCCTACTGATTCAATCCGACATGTCCGATTGGGATTCGATTCAATTTGCCATTGAATCCCGATCGGACATGTCAGATCGAATTGAATTAATTAATCGAATCGAATTGGACAAAATTGTATGGTGTGGATGGGGCTTTAGAGGAAGAGGATCAGGAGGATAGCTAGACAACTAGTAGTGCTGAAAAGGCAATAAATTTGGCAGCCTCCATGTACCTCTCACTTTAGTTGTCCTTTAACCCTTTAACTGCCAAGCACTTACTAGGTACCTTTTGGCACGCAATGGTTCCAACTGCAAACAACGTACCTAGTACGTTTTTTGGCATTTGGTCCCCGAGGAAGCAGTGGGGAGGGGGCCGTCTTCATTCCTCCCTCTCTATGAGCCCCCTCCTGTGCTTCCCTGCAGAGCCGGAGCAGCGGTTGGTGTGTAATTAACTCACCCGATCGCTCGCTCCATGCAATGTCCCCCACCGGCAGCCGGCTCCTCTCTTCTTCCTATTTCCCTTATTTCCCTACATGAAGCGTGATTACTACACATCATACAGAGATCGGGCGGCCAGAGGGGAGCCTGCTCCCAGAGGGAACACCGCATGTAGCAAGCCATCGGGTGAGTTAATTACACACAGCACCACTCCAGCTCTGCAGGGGGCCATAGGAGAGGGAGGGACGATGATGTCGGCCCCCCTCCCCGCAGTGGCACCTATACTTGCTACCTATACTGTACCTATACCTTTACCTACTACCTATTCTGGGGGTACCTATACCTACTACCTATACTGTGGAAACTATACCTGCTACCTATAATGGGGCACCTATTCCTGGCTACTTGTACTGGCGGCACCTATACCTGGCTACCTATACTGGCTGCAAAATCAGAATGTATACATTGGTTCAAATCTGTAGATAAAATATTTTGAATATGGATATCGATTTCTTACATTGGTATGAGTTTAGTGATATTTAATGTCATAATTCTTTTTCAGCCTAAACAATCTGCATCCATTCTGCTTGTCTTTTCCCTTAGGAGATTATTTACATATTCTCTTTAAAATAACTTTTAAGCATTCTACAATTGAAAAAGTTGGTGAAAAGGTGCTATCAAAATTATTGTGAGCATTTTCTTGCTTGCCAGTGGTTTAATAAAATGCATTTTATAACAAGGTGCGGAAATATCACCTAGGATAAAATGCAGAAGAAAAAGTGAGTTGCATATGGGCCTGGGTCTTATGCTGGGAATACACGATGCGTTTCTGCCGCTCGATTCTCCACTCAATCGTTTTTGCTGCTCGATTCTCTTATTTTCCGCTCATTTTTCTTTTCTTTTTCCATTCACTTCTATCAGAAATCAAGGGCCAAAACGATCGAACGTGAGATCGGACATGTCGGAAATTATCTATAGAACTATCCATCTGCTGCAAAAAAACATCGTATATTCCCAGCATTATGGCGCCCATACATGCCACAATTTTTTCCATCCAATCTTACCATTTCTATGTAGTATAAGGGTAAATTAAGTGAATATACTCAAAGGATAATTTAGGCAGTTCCCTTATATTATATAGAAACGGTAAGATTGTTGGATTAAATAAATTGTACCATGTATGGGCACCATTAGTTATGTGTCGACTGAGTAAACAAAAGGTCTTATTTGTTTGTCATAAATCAGCTAACATCCTCTCAAGACCCAATTTGATGCCTTTTTCCACAAGCAGTTGATAGGCAGTGAAAAAACTGTTGAACTCTCACAACTGCGTGCGGCTGCCTGGCAACTGCTCACAGCTGCTTGGTAACTGCTTACTGTTGTTTGCTAGCCGCTCACTGCTGCCTGGTAACTGCTTACTGAGTGTGCAGTTCAGCCGCCTGTGGAAAAGGGCCCTTAGCTTCCGCCTGTGATCAACTGTGATAATCAGTTTGATTAGTTCAGCATAAAAAGTCAGGAGATGTCTCACCCAAAGTGTCAGATCCTCTCGGGATAAGCACAGGCCAAATGTGTTGTTCTCCTACTTACCCCTATCCACTCAATGCTGCTTTGGTGCGTGGGATTGTTGTCCCCTCTCCCATAGCAACAGAATGGCTATCATTCATGAACAGGCTGTCGCTAAAGAGAATCAGTGCGGGAAAACACCGCTGGCAGTGTGGGTGGGCATTCATAAAAAAGTATCCATGTGCGGAAGCAGTGCGGAGATTCCCCCGAACTAGGCTGGCGGTAGGCAGGCGGTAGGCTTGCGGAGACACGGAAGCAGCCGAGTTGATACATTTCTCCGTGTTCCGCTCTGCTGCTGCTGCCTGGGAGATCTGTGTGTCTACATTCATTTACATTGGTATCGCCAAATCAGAGGGAGCGGAACTTCCCGAACTCACACCGCTTGCGGTGATCTTTATGAATGAACATTTTGCTACATTTGTACCGATAAACACCGCACAAGGCGGTGATTTATCACTCTGCTCGGTAGTGTTATTTTTCCATGCGGAAAGAGCCTTTATGAATGCTGACTTTGCTAAGTGGTCGGTAAAGTCAGCTGTTTTAAGCATTTCCGCATGCGGAAATGCTTTATGAATGATAGCCAATGTGTAGCTAGTCTGTAGGCTAGCAACGTATCTGTACAGAACTCAGCCCCGAATTGTAGCTGGCATGTGTACAGCAGTACAGCAGCCCCAATGCTACTGCAAGAAATCTGAAGTGTTGGATCATCTCGGGCTTAGCTCAGGCCAAACTTATTGTTCTCCTCCTTACCCCTATCCTCTCAATGCTGCTCTGCTGTGTGTTGCATAGTTGTCCCTCCTTTTCCTCCCACAGCTAAGAATGTGTATCTAGTCCATAGGCTAGTGACGTATCTGTACAGAATTCAGCATCAAATTGTTGCTGGAGAGATCGAGCACTGCAGGCTACAGTGTGCGCACTTCAAGTTTCAGCCAGGCAACAAAACTCAGTTGTAACGTGGGCAGCATAGGCAAACAGGCAGAGGAAAAGGTAATAGCAGCAAAAATATCTTGGTCGGTAAACAGGCAGCAGGTAAGGCAGGCAGCACGTAAGATCAGGACAATGTGGAGTCAACGACAGGAGCGGGAGATACCATAAGCTAAAGTCGAGGAGGCTATTAGTGATGGGCGAACATCCAGATGTTCGGGTTCGAGAACGTTCGGCCGAACGGTGTCCCGATGTTCGGTACGTTTGTGCCGAACACCAAACATAATAGAAGTCAATGGGGACCCGAACTTTCCTGCTTTGCAAAGCCTCCTTACATGTAACATAGACCAAATTTTCAGGGTATGTGGACAGGGGGGGTGGGTATAAGAGGAAACTATTTTTTTACGAAAGGACCTTATAGTTTTTGAGAAAAACGATTTTTAAGTTTCAAAGGGAAATTGTCTTTTAAATGCGGAAAATGTCAGTTTTTTTTGGCACAGGTAACAACAATCTTGTATTATTTTCAAAGCAAAGCAATGAGTTTTGTCGCCATGCAGTGATTAATAAATAGAAATGGGATATTACGGAAAGTGGCAACGCTAAGCCATCACAGATCTTCATGGTCCTTGGTCGGGGTCGGACTCGGGGAGTGTTGCGTAGTCATTTCCAATCCACGATTGATTCATTTTAATTTGTGTCAGCCGGTCTGCATTTGCTGTGGAGAGGCGGATACGCCGATCTGTAATGATGCCTCCGGGAGCACTGAAACAGCATTCGGACATAACGCTGGCTGCAGGACAAGCCAGCACCTCTATTGCGTACATTTCCAGTTCGTGCCAGATGTGTAGCTTAGAGACCCAATAATTGAAGGGTGCAGATGGATTGTATAGATGTGGTCAATGCGCTCCTCTAACAGGTATTTCCTGATGTATTCCTAAGGGTAATAGATATTGTACAATCCTGTATATAGTAATGGATCGCTTCACCATGGGGGGGTATCACCACCCTAAATAGATACTAAGGGTAAAAGGTGGAGCGCTCTACATTACATATACCATATGGCTCATACCACTTTAACAGATGGACCCAACTGCCTTATCAGACATTATAAGTAATACATTTCACAGTTCTATTGATGTTATTTGCATCTGATCCAATCCTCCTGTAGGAAAAAAACAGATAGACTTGTAGGATATCTACTGTCCCCCTGCAGAAAAAAGCCACAAATATTCCCCTGCAGACCAACACACTTGAGTCATATATTGTTAATCTTCCTGTTATCAGGCTATGATGTCCTTATGGTACAAAAGTTCCAACACCGTTCCTCTTATTCCCTTGATCTCTCCTCCTGCTAAAATACTCTTACCAGCAATCGTGGCTGATTGAATCACAGATCAGCAAATTGACATATATATGATTGTAGCTCCTCACATCCAGACCGCCTCCTCCTGGATTAAGCTCAAAGACACAGAGATAACATAGCGTGATACAGCTTTGACTGATCAAGCCCTTACACCAAAACAAACTCCACGTGTGAATCCCCACAAGTGTCCACACCTCTGTGAAAATAGATGAATTGCTCGCTCACCGAACGTAATGGCTGATCCTCATGCTGACCAGCTTATATGGCATTTTCATCACTTTGGTAGTAGGGATGTTGATACCTTTGAGACTCAAAGACAGGCCAACATAGCGTAATTCCGTATTTAATGAATAAAATCACAAGTAGTGCACTTACAAGATAAAAGATTCAATGCGCATAAAATACATAGGACGTCCACACCGCCACCTTCCTCCTTTAGCGTCTCCACACTCCACGCCTGAGGCCCCGCCCTACCGGTTTCGTCGACGAGCGGAGTGACGTCATCGACGTCAGCCGACGTCCTGACGTCAGCCGCCTCCGATCCAGCCCTTAGCGCTGGCCGGAACTTTTTGTTCCGGCTACGCTGGGCTCAGGCGGCTGGGGGGACCCTCTTTCGTCGCTGCTCGCGGCGGATCGCCGCAGAGCGGCGGCGATCAGGCAGCACACGCGGCTGGCAAAGTGCCGGCTGCGTGTGCTGCTTTTTATTTCATCAAAATCGGCCCAGCAGGGCCTGAGCGGCAGCCTCTGGCGGTGTTGGACGAGCTGAGCTCGTCCAGACCGCTCAGCAGGTTAAAAGCAACTGAAGTGATAGGTAACTGGAGGTTGCCATATTTATTTCCTTTTAAACAATACCAGTTGCCTGGCAGCCCTGCTGGTCTATTTGGTTGCAGACATGTCTGAATTAGACCAGAAATAAGCATGCAGCTAATCTTGTCAGATCTGACAATGTCAGCAACACCTAATCTGCTGCAGGCTTGTTCAGGGTCTATGGCTAAGAGTATTAGGCCTGGAACCCACTTGAGCACTTTTTTTTAGCATTTAGGGAGCGCTTTCAACCACTAGTGATTTCCCTAAACACTCTGACAATGTAAATGGATGGGACAGAGCATTTCCATTCAAATGAATTGTATAGGAGCAGGGAAATCACTCCCAAAATCGCTTGCAAAATGCTATCACAAATCGCTAGGAAAAACAAAAGTTTGCTTTCTTAAAACAGAAAGAATTTGCGATAATTCAGGTTGGAGTGAGCTTGAGATGTCTCCCAGTGCACCACTGCTGAATATATGCAAATTAACCATTGTACCCTTAGAAGCTAAACACACCTCCAGAACAGCTGGAATGCAATGATGTGTCAGCTTGTTAATTTGTACAGAGCCATAATAATCCAACATGCATACAGACTGTTTCGGATTGTTGGATCCGCATCAGTGCATGGCATGGATCGCTAGGGATTGCGATAGCGCTTTGTGCTTTTTAATGGGTTCCAGGCCTAAAGCCCCACCTACACCATACAATTTTTGTCGGATTCGATTTGATTCATTGATTCGATTCGATTCAATCCAGGAGCGTAGCAATAGGGGGTACAGAGGTAGCAACCACATTGGGGCCCTTGGGCCAGAGGGGCCCGAAGGGCCCTCCATCAACTGCAGAATTAGCTCTCTATTGATCCTGTGCTCATAATAATCCCTTCTATAGATACTTTGAATAGTGGTAATCATTAACAAACTGTTCCCCATCCCCTTCTTGCACCTCTGACGCTGTAGCTGTCATTGGCAGATTTTGCTGTGCCACAGTTCCTTAGCTACCCTACTGATTCAATCCGACATGTCCGATTGGGATTCGATTCAATTTGCCATTGAATCCCGATCGGACATGTCAGATCGAATTGAATTAATTAATCGAATCGAATTGGACAAAATTGTATGGTGTGGATGGGGCTTTAGAGGAAGAGGATCAGGAGGATAGCTAGACAACTAGTAGTGCTGAAAAGGCAATAAATTTGGCAGCCTCCATGTACCTCTCACTTTAGTTGTCCTTTAACCCTTTAACTGCCAAGCACTTACTAGGTACCTTTTGGCACGCAATGGTTCCAACTGCAAACAACGTACCTAGTACGTTTTTTGGCATTTGGTCCCCGAGGAAGCAGTGGGGAGGGGGCCGTCTTCATTCCTCCCTCTCTATGAGCCCCCTCCTGTGCTTCCCTGCAGAGCCGGAGCAGCGGTTGGTGTGTAATTAACTCACCCGATCGCTCGCTCCATGCAATGTCCCCCACCGGCAGCCGGCTCCTCTCTTCTTCCTATTTCCCTTATTTCCCTACATGAAGCGTGATTACTACACATCATACAGAGATCGGGCGGCCAGAGGGGAGCCTGCTCCCAGAGGGAACACCGCATGTAGCAAGCCATCGGGTGAGTTAATTACACACAGCACCACTCCAGCTCTGCAGGGGGCCATAGGAGAGGGAGGGACGATGATGTCGGCCCCCCTCCCCGCAGTGGCACCTATACTTGCTACCTATACTGTACCTATACCTTTACCTACTACCTATTCTGGGGGTACCTATACCTACTACCTATACTGTGGAAACTATACCTGCTACCTATAATGGGGCACCTATTCCTGGCTACTTGTACTGGCGGCACCTATACCTGGCTACCTATACTGGCTGCAAAATCAGAATGTATACATTGGTTCAAATCTGTAGATAAAATATTTTGAATATGGATATCGATTTCTTACATTGGTATGAGTTTAGTGATATTTAATGTCATAATTCTTTTTCAGCCTAAACAATCTGCATCCATTCTGCTTGTCTTTTCCCTTAGGAGATTATTTACATATTCTCTTTAAAATAACTTTTAAGCATTCTACAATTGAAAAAGTTGGTGAAAAGGTGCTATCAAAATTATTGTGAGCATTTTCTTGCTTGCCAGTGGTTTAATAAAATGCATTTTATAACAAGGTGCGGAAATATCACCTAGGATAAAATGCAGAAGAAAAAGTGAGTTGCATATGGGCCTGGGTCTTATGCTGGGAATACACGATGCGTTTCTGCCGCTCGATTCTCCACTCAATCGTTTTTGCTGCTCGATTCTCTTATTTTCCGCTCATTTTTCTTTTCTTTTTCCATTCACTTCTATCAGAAATCAAGGGCCAAAACGATCGAACGTGAGATCGGACATGTCGGAAATTATCTATAGAACTATCCATCTGCTGCAAAAAAACATCGTATATTCCCAGCATTATGGCGCCCATACATGCCACAATTTTTTCCATCCAATCTTACCATTTCTATGTAGTATAAGGGTAAATTAAGTGAATATACTCAAAGGATAATTTAGGCAGTTCCCTTATATTATATAGAAACGGTAAGATTGTTGGATTAAATAAATTGTACCATGTATGGGCACCATTAGTTATGTGTCGACTGAGTAAACAAAAGGTCTTATTTGTTTGTCATAAATCAGCTAACATCCTCTCAAGACCCAATTTGATGCCTTTTTCCACAAGCAGTTGATAGGCAGTGAAAAAACTGTTGAACTCTCACAACTGCGTGCGGCTGCCTGGCAACTGCTCACAGCTGCTTGGTAACTGCTTACTGTTGTTTGCTAGCCGCTCACTGCTGCCTGGTAACTGCTTACTGAGTGTGCAGTTCAGCCGCCTGTGGAAAAGGGCCCTTAGCTTCCGCCTGTGATCAACTGTGATAATCAGTTTGATTAGTTCAGCATAAAAAGTCAGGAGATGTCTCACCCAAAGTGTCAGATCCTCTCGGGATAAGCACAGGCCAAATGTGTTGTTCTCCTACTTACCCCTATCCACTCAATGCTGCTTTGGTGCGTGGGATTGTTGTCCCCTCTCCCATAGCAACAGAATGGCTATCATTCATGAACAGGCTGTCGCTAAAGAGAATCAGTGCGGGAAAACACCGCTGGCAGTGTGGGTGGGCATTCATAAAAAAGTATCCATGTGCGGAAGCAGTGCGGAGATTCCCCCGAACTAGGCTGGCGGTAGGCAGGCGGTAGGCTTGCGGAGACACGGAAGCAGCCGAGTTGATACATTTCTCCGTGTTCCGCTCTGCTGCTGCTGCCTGGGAGATCTGTGTGTCTACATTCATTTACATTGGTATCGCCAAATCAGAGGGAGCGGAACTTCCCGAACTCACACCGCTTGCGGTGATCTTTATGAATGAACATTTTGCTACATTTGTACCGATAAACACCGCACAAGGCGGTGATTTATCACTCTGCTCGGTAGTGTTATTTTTCCATGCGGAAAGAGCCTTTATGAATGCTGACTTTGCTAAGTGGTCGGTAAAGTCAGCTGTTTTAAGCATTTCCGCATGCGGAAATGCTTTATGAATGATAGCCAATGTGTAGCTAGTCTGTAGGCTAGCAACGTATCTGTACAGAACTCAGCCCCGAATTGTAGCTGGCATGTGTACAGCAGTACAGCAGCCCCAATGCTACTGCAAGAAATCTGAAGTGTTGGATCATCTCGGGCTTAGCTCAGGCCAAACTTATTGTTCTCCTCCTTACCCCTATCCTCTCAATGCTGCTCTGCTGTGTGTTGCATAGTTGTCCCTCCTTTTCCTCCCACAGCTAAGAATGTGTATCTAGTCCATAGGCTAGTGACGTATCTGTACAGAATTCAGCATCAAATTGTTGCTGGAGAGATCGAGCACTGCAGGCTACAGTGTGCGCACTTCAAGTTTCAGCCAGGCAACAAAACTCAGTTGTAACGTGGGCAGCATAGGCAAACAGGCAGAGGAAAAGGTAATAGCAGCAAAAATATCTTGGTCGGTAAACAGGCAGCAGGTAAGGCAGGCAGCACGTAAGATCAGGACAATGTGGAGTCAACGACAGGAGCGGGAGATACCATAAGCTAAAGTCGAGGAGGCTATTAGTGATGGGCGAACATCCAGATGTTCGGGTTCGAGAACGTTCGGCCGAACGGTGTCCCGATGTTCGGTACGTTTGTGCCGAACACCAAACATAATAGAAGTCAATGGGGACCCGAACTTTCCTGCTTTGCAAAGCCTCCTTACATGTAACATAGACCAAATTTTCAGGGTATGTGGACAGGGGGGGTGGGTATAAGAGGAAACTATTTTTTTACGAAAGGACCTTATAGTTTTTGAGAAAAACGATTTTTAAGTTTCAAAGGGAAATTGTCTTTTAAATGCGGAAAATGTCAGTTTTTTTTGGCACAGGTAACAACAATCTTGTATTATTTTCAAAGCAAAGCAATGAGTTTTGTCGCCATGCAGTGATTAATAAATAGAAATGGGATATTACGGAAAGTGGCAACGCTAAGCCATCACAGATCTTCATGGTCCTTGGTCGGGGTCGGACTCGGGGAGTGTTGCGTAGTCATTTCCAATCCACGATTGATTCATTTTAATTTGTGTCAGCCGGTCTGCATTTGCTGTGGAGAGGCGGATACGCCGATCTGTAATGATGCCTCCGGGAGCACTGAAACAGCATTCGGACATAACGCTGGCTGCAGGACAAGCCAGCACCTCTATTGCGTACATTTCCAGTTCGTGCCAGATGTGTAGCTTAGAGACCCAATAATTGAAGGGTGCAGATGGATTGTATAGATGTGGTCAATGCGCTCCTCTAACAGGTATTTCCTGATGTATTCCTAAGGGTAATAGATATTGTACAATCCTGTATATAGTAATGGATCGCTTCACCATGGGGGGGTATCACCACCCTAAATAGATACTAAGGGTAAAAGGTGGAGCGCTCTACATTACATATACCATATGGCTCATACCACTTTAACAGATGGACCCAACTGCCTTATCAGACATTATAAGTAATACATTTCACAGTTCTATTGATGTTATTTGCATCTGATCCAATCCTCCTGTAGGAAAAAAACAGATAGACTTGTAGGATATCTACTGTCCCCCTGCAGAAAAAAGCCACAAATATTCCCCTGCAGACCAACACACTTGAGTCATATATTGTTAATCTTCCTGTTATCAGGCTATGATGTCCTTATGGTACAAAAGTTCCAACACCGTTCCTCTTATTCCCTTGATCTCTCCTCCTGCTAAAATACTCTTACCAGCAATCGTGGCTGATTGAATCACAGATCAGCAAATTGACATATATATGATTGTAGCTCCTCACATCCAGACCGCCTCCTCCTGGATTAAGCTCAAAGACACAGAGATAACATAGCGTGATACAGCTTTGACTGATCAAGCCCTTACACCAAAACAAACTCCACGTGTGAATCCCCACAAGTGTCCACACCTCTGTGAAAATAGATGAATTGCTCGCTCACCGAACGTAATGGCTGATCCTCATGCTGACCAGCTTATATGGCATTTTCATCACTTTGGTAGTAGGGATGTTGATACCTTTGAGACTCAAAGACAGGCCAACATAGCGTAATTCCGTATTTAATGAATAAAATCACAAGTAGTGCACTTACAAGATAAAAGATTCAATGCGCATAAAATACATAGGACGTCCACACCGCCACCTTCCTCCTTTAGCGTCTCCACACTCCACGCCTGAGGCCCCGCCCTACCGGTTTCGTCGACGAGCGGAGTGACGTCATCGACGTCAGCCGACGTCCTGACGTCAGCCGCCTCCGATCCAGCCCTTAGCGCTGGCCGGAACTTTTTGTTCCGGCTACGCTGGGCTCAGGCGGCTGGGGGGACCCTCTTTCGTCGCTGCTCGCGGCGGATCGCCGCAGAGCGGCGGCGATCAGGCAGCACACGCGGCTGGCAAAGTGCCGGCTGCGTGTGCTGCTTTTTATTTCATCAAAATCGGCCCAGCAGGGCCTGAGCGGCAGCCTCTGGCGGTGTTGGACGAGCTGAGCTCGTCCAGACCGCTCAGCAGGTTAAAAGCAACTGAAGTGATAGGTAACTGGAGGTTGCCATATTTATTTCCTTTTAAACAATACCAGTTGCCTGGCAGCCCTGCTGGTCTATTTGGTTGCAGACATGTCTGAATTAGACCAGAAATAAGCATGCAGCTAATCTTGTCAGATCTGACAATGTCAGCAACACCTAATCTGCTGCAGGCTTGTTCAGGGTCTATGGCTAAGAGTATTAGGCCTGGAACCCACTTGAGCACTTTTTTTTAGCATTTAGGGAGCGCTTTCAACCACTAGTGATTTCCCTAAACACTCTGACAATGTAAATGGATGGGACAGAGCATTTCCATTCAAATGAATTGTATAGGAGCAGGGAAATCACTCCCAAAATCGCTTGCAAAATGCTATCACAAATCGCTAGGAAAAACAAAAGTTTGCTTTCTTAAAACAGAAAGAATTTGCGATAATTCAGGTTGGAGTGAGCTTGAGATGTCTCCCAGTGCACCACTGCTGAATATATGCAAATTAACCATTGTACCCTTAGAAGCTAAACACACCTCCAGAACAGCTGGAATGCAATGATGTGTCAGCTTGTTAATTTGTACAGAGCCATAATAATCCAACATGCATACAGACTGTTTCGGATTGTTGGATCCGCATCAGTGCATGGCATGGATCGCTAGGGATTGCGATAGCGCTTTGTGCTTTTTAATGGGTTCCAGGCCTAAAGCCCCACCTACACCATACAATTTTTGTCGGATTCGATTTGATTCATTGATTCGATTCGATTCAATCCAGGAGCGTAGCAATAGGGGGTACAGAGGTAGCAACCACATTGGGGCCCTTGGGCCAGAGGGGCCCGAAGGGCCCTCCATCAACTGCAGAATTAGCTCTCTATTGATCCTGTGCTCATAATAATCCCTTCTATAGATACTTTGAATAGTGGTAATCATTAACAAACTGTTCCCCATCCCCTTCTTGCACCTCTGACGCTGTAGCTGTCATTGGCAGATTTTGCTGTGCCACAGTTCCTTAGCTACCCTACTGATTCAATCCGACATGTCCGATTGGGATTCGATTCAATTTGCCATTGAATCCCGATCGGACATGTCAGATCGAATTGAATTAATTAATCGAATCGAATTGGACAAAATTGTATGGTGTGGATGGGGCTTTAGAGGAAGAGGATCAGGAGGATAGCTAGACAACTAGTAGTGCTGAAAAGGCAATAAATTTGGCAGCCTCCATGTACCTCTCACTTTAGTTGTCCTTTAACCCTTTAACTGCCAAGCACTTACTAGGTACCTTTTGGCACGCAATGGTTCCAACTGCAAACAACGTACCTAGTACGTTTTTTGGCATTTGGTCCCCGAGGAAGCAGTGGGGAGGGGGCCGTCTTCATTCCTCCCTCTCTATGAGCCCCCTCCTGTGCTTCCCTGCAGAGCCGGAGCAGCGGTTGGTGTGTAATTAACTCACCCGATCGCTCGCTCCATGCAATGTCCCCCACCGGCAGCCGGCTCCTCTCTTCTTCCTATTTCCCTTATTTCCCTACATGAAGCGTGATTACTACACATCATACAGAGATCGGGCGGCCAGAGGGGAGCCTGCTCCCAGAGGGAACACCGCATGTAGCAAGCCATCGGGTGAGTTAATTACACACAGCACCACTCCAGCTCTGCAGGGGGCCATAGGAGAGGGAGGGACGATGATGTCGGCCCCCCTCCCCGCAGTGGCACCTATACTTGCTACCTATACTGTACCTATACCTTTACCTACTACCTATTCTGGGGGTACCTATACCTACTACCTATACTGTGGAAACTATACCTGCTACCTATAATGGGGCACCTATTCCTGGCTACTTGTACTGGCGGCACCTATACCTGGCTACCTATACTGGCTGCAAAATCAGAATGTATACATTGGTTCAAATCTGTAGATAAAATATTTTGAATATGGATATCGATTTCTTACATTGGTATGAGTTTAGTGATATTTAATGTCATAATTCTTTTTCAGCCTAAACAATCTGCATCCATTCTGCTTGTCTTTTCCCTTAGGAGATTATTTACATATTCTCTTTAAAATAACTTTTAAGCATTCTACAATTGAAAAAGTTGGTGAAAAGGTGCTATCAAAATTATTGTGAGCATTTTCTTGCTTGCCAGTGGTTTAATAAAATGCATTTTATAACAAGGTGCGGAAATATCACCTAGGATAAAATGCAGAAGAAAAAGTGAGTTGCATATGGGCCTGGGTCTTATGCTGGGAATACACGATGCGTTTCTGCCGCTCGATTCTCCACTCAATCGTTTTTGCTGCTCGATTCTCTTATTTTCCGCTCATTTTTCTTTTCTTTTTCCATTCACTTCTATCAGAAATCAAGGGCCAAAACGATCGAACGTGAGATCGGACATGTCGGAAATTATCTATAGAACTATCCATCTGCTGCAAAAAAACATCGTATATTCCCAGCATTATGGCGCCCATACATGCCACAATTTTTTCCATCCAATCTTACCATTTCTATGTAGTATAAGGGTAAATTAAGTGAATATACTCAAAGGATAATTTAGGCAGTTCCCTTATATTATATAGAAACGGTAAGATTGTTGGATTAAATAAATTGTACCATGTATGGGCACCATTAGTTATGTGTCGACTGAGTAAACAAAAGGTCTTATTTGTTTGTCATAAATCAGCTAACATCCTCTCAAGACCCAATTTGATGCCTTTTTCCACAAGCAGTTGATAGGCAGTGAAAAAACTGTTGAACTCTCACAACTGCGTGCGGCTGCCTGGCAACTGCTCACAGCTGCTTGGTAACTGCTTACTGTTGTTTGCTAGCCGCTCACTGCTGCCTGGTAACTGCTTACTGAGTGTGCAGTTCAGCCGCCTGTGGAAAAGGGCCCTTAGCTTCCGCCTGTGATCAACTGTGATAATCAGTTTGATTAGTTCAGCATAAAAAGTCAGGAGATGTCTCACCCAAAGTGTCAGATCCTCTCGGGATAAGCACAGGCCAAATGTGTTGTTCTCCTACTTACCCCTATCCACTCAATGCTGCTTTGGTGCGTGGGATTGTTGTCCCCTCTCCCATAGCAACAGAATGGCTATCATTCATGAACAGGCTGTCGCTAAAGAGAATCAGTGCGGGAAAACACCGCTGGCAGTGTGGGTGGGCATTCATAAAAAAGTATCCATGTGCGGAAGCAGTGCGGAGATTCCCCCGAACTAGGCTGGCGGTAGGCAGGCGGTAGGCTTGCGGAGACACGGAAGCAGCCGAGTTGATACATTTCTCCGTGTTCCGCTCTGCTGCTGCTGCCTGGGAGATCTGTGTGTCTACATTCATTTACATTGGTATCGCCAAATCAGAGGGAGCGGAACTTCCCGAACTCACACCGCTTGCGGTGATCTTTATGAATGAACATTTTGCTACATTTGTACCGATAAACACCGCACAAGGCGGTGATTTATCACTCTGCTCGGTAGTGTTATTTTTCCATGCGGAAAGAGCCTTTATGAATGCTGACTTTGCTAAGTGGTCGGTAAAGTCAGCTGTTTTAAGCATTTCCGCATGCGGAAATGCTTTATGAATGATAGCCAATGTGTAGCTAGTCTGTAGGCTAGCAACGTATCTGTACAGAACTCAGCCCCGAATTGTAGCTGGCATGTGTACAGCAGTACAGCAGCCCCAATGCTACTGCAAGAAATCTGAAGTGTTGGATCATCTCGGGCTTAGCTCAGGCCAAACTTATTGTTCTCCTCCTTACCCCTATCCTCTCAATGCTGCTCTGCTGTGTGTTGCATAGTTGTCCCTCCTTTTCCTCCCACAGCTAAGAATGTGTATCTAGTCCATAGGCTAGTGACGTATCTGTACAGAATTCAGCATCAAATTGTTGCTGGAGAGATCGAGCACTGCAGGCTACAGTGTGCGCACTTCAAGTTTCAGCCAGGCAACAAAACTCAGTTGTAACGTGGGCAGCATAGGCAAACAGGCAGAGGAAAAGGTAATAGCAGCAAAAATATCTTGGTCGGTAAACAGGCAGCAGGTAAGGCAGGCAGCACGTAAGATCAGGACAATGTGGAGTCAACGACAGGAGCGGGAGATACCATAAGCTAAAGTCGAGGAGGCTATTAGTGATGGGCGAACATCCAGATGTTCGGGTTCGAGAACGTTCGGCCGAACGGTGTCCCGATGTTCGGTACGTTTGTGCCGAACACCAAACATAATAGAAGTCAATGGGGACCCGAACTTTCCTGCTTTGCAAAGCCTCCTTACATGTAACATAGACCAAATTTTCAGGGTATGTGGACAGGGGGGGTGGGTATAAGAGGAAACTATTTTTTTACGAAAGGACCTTATAGTTTTTGAGAAAAACGATTTTTAAGTTTCAAAGGGAAATTGTCTTTTAAATGCGGAAAATGTCAGTTTTTTTTGGCACAGGTAACAACAATCTTGTATTATTTTCAAAGCAAAGCAATGAGTTTTGTCGCCATGCAGTGATTAATAAATAGAAATGGGATATTACGGAAAGTGGCAACGCTAAGCCATCACAGATCTTCATGGTCCTTGGTCGGGGTCGGACTCGGGGAGTGTTGCGTAGTCATTTCCAATCCACGATTGATTCATTTTAATTTGTGTCAGCCGGTCTGCATTTGCTGTGGAGAGGCGGATACGCCGATCTGTAATGATGCCTCCGGGAGCACTGAAACAGCATTCGGACATAACGCTGGCTGCAGGACAAGCCAGCACCTCTATTGCGTACATTTCCAGTTCGTGCCAGATGTGTAGCTTAGAGACCCAATAATTGAAGGGTGCAGATGGATTGTATAGATGTGGTCAATGCGCTCCTCTAACAGGTATTTCCTGATGTATTCCTAAGGGTAATAGATATTGTACAATCCTGTATATAGTAATGGATCGCTTCACCATGGGGGGGTATCACCACCCTAAATAGATACTAAGGGTAAAAGGTGGAGCGCTCTACATTACATATACCATATGGCTCATACCACTTTAACAGATGGACCCAACTGCCTTATCAGACATTATAAGTAATACATTTCACAGTTCTATTGATGTTATTTGCATCTGATCCAATCCTCCTGTAGGAAAAAAACAGATAGACTTGTAGGATATCTACTGTCCCCCTGCAGAAAAAAGCCACAAATATTCCCCTGCAGACCAACACACTTGAGTCATATATTGTTAATCTTCCTGTTATCAGGCTATGATGTCCTTATGGTACAAAAGTTCCAACACCGTTCCTCTTATTCCCTTGATCTCTCCTCCTGCTAAAATACTCTTACCAGCAATCGTGGCTGATTGAATCACAGATCAGCAAATTGACATATATATGATTGTAGCTCCTCACATCCAGACCGCCTCCTCCTGGATTAAGCTCAAAGACACAGAGATAACATAGCGTGATACAGCTTTGACTGATCAAGCCCTTACACCAAAACAAACTCCACGTGTGAATCCCCACAAGTGTCCACACCTCTGTGAAAATAGATGAATTGCTCGCTCACCGAACGTAATGGCTGATCCTCATGCTGACCAGCTTATATGGCATTTTCATCACTTTGGTAGTAGGGATGTTGATACCTTTGAGACTCAAAGACAGGCCAACATAGCGTAATTCCGTATTTAATGAATAAAATCACAAGTAGTGCACTTACAAGATAAAAGATTCAATGCGCATAAAATACATAGGACGTCCACACCGCCACCTTCCTCCTTTAGCGTCTCCACACTCCACGCCTGAGGCCCCGCCCTACCGGTTTCGTCGACGAAACCGGTAGGGCGGGGCCTCAGGCGTGGAGTGTGGAGACGCTAAAGGAGGAAGGTGGCGGTGTGGACGTCCTATGTATTTTATGCGCATTGAATCTTTTATCTTGTAAGTGCACTACTTGTGATTTTATTCATTAAATACGGAATTACGCTATGTTGGCCTGTCTTTGAGTCTCAAAGGTATCAACATCCCTACTACCAAAGTGATGAAAATGCCATATAAGCTGGTCAGCATGAGGATCAGCCATTACGTTCGGTGAGCGAGCAATTCATCTATTTTCACAGAGGTGTGGACACTTGTGGGGATTCACACGTGGAGTTTGTTTTGGTGTAAGGGCTTGATCAGTCAAAGCTGTATCACGCTATGTTATCTCTGTGTCTTTGAGCTTAATCCAGGAGGAGGTGGTCTGGATGTGAGGAGCTACAATCATATATATGTCAATTTGCTGATCTGTGATTCAATCAGCCACGATTGCTGGTAAGAGTATTTTAGCAGGAGGAGAGATCAAGGGAATAAGAGGAACGGTGTTGGAACTTTTGTACCATAAGGACATCATAGCCTGATAACAGGAAGATTAACAATATATGACTCAAGTGTGTTGGTCTGCAGGGGAATATTTGTGGCTTTTTTCTGCAGGGGGACAGTAGATATCCTACAAGTCTATCTGTTTTTTCCTACAGGAGGATTGGATCAGATGCAAATAACATCAATAGAACTGTGAAATGTATTACTTATAATGTCTGATAAGGCAGTTGGGTCCATCTGTTAAAGTGGTATGAGCCATATGGTATATGTAATGTAGAGCGCTCCACCTTTTACCCTTAGGTGCAGATGGATTGTTCAATTCGGCTACGCCATCTGACATGTAGTCCTTGACCATCTTCTGCAGGCGATCGGTGTTGGAGGTGGAACTGGGCGATTGCTGTTCTGTGGGCTGCTGCATGGGTGTCATAAAATTTTGCCACTCCAAGGACACTGCCGATACCATTCCCTTGAGGGCACTACCTGCAGCTTGCGTTCTTTGTTCCCCTCCTCGTCCTGGGTTAGCGGAAGTCAGTCTGTCGGCGTGGAACTGGCTAGAGGAGGCAGAGGATGTCAATCTCCTCTCTAATGTCTCCACAAGGGCCTGCTGGTATTCTTAAATTTTGACCTGCCTGACACTTTCTTCAATGAGTTTTGGAACATTGTCTTTGTACCGTGGATCCAGAAGGGTATAAACCCAGTAATCCATGTCGTCCAGAATTCGAACAACGCGCGGGTCGCGTTCAATGCAGTCTAGCATGAATTGAGCCATGTCTGCCACAGTCCTAACAGAATCCTCATCATGTTCTTCTGAGCTTGACGCACCCTCATCATCATCACCAGCATCACGCCGTCGCCCACCTTCTTCCTCGTCTTCTTCTGCTGTCCATTCCCGCTGAATCGTGGAAGTCCAATGTGCACCGCTCTGTCCCTCGGCAGTGGGGGCATCC
Source organism: Hyperolius riggenbachi (assembly GCF_040937935.1). Lineage (NCBI taxonomy): Eukaryota > Metazoa > Chordata > Amphibia > Anura > Hyperoliidae > Hyperolius > Hyperolius riggenbachi. The sequence continues at coordinate 247,000,674 of NC_090653.1, read as the reverse complement.
AAGTCCTGCTCCAACTTCAGCTGTTCCTCGTCCTCTTCTTCAGCATAGCTGGGAGGACCAGCGTTTCCTAAGGCAGATTGTCTGATGTTGGTATCATCATCACGCTGATCGTTGTCCTCTTGAGATCCCCCCACTTGCATCCTGACTGCGGCTTCCTTGATCTGCAACATTGATCTCTTCAGTAAACACAGCAGTGGTATCGTAATGCTGACTGAAGAGTTTTCACCGCTCACAAGCAACGTGGATTGCTCAAAATTTTGGAGGACTTGGCAGAGGTCCAACATGGTGGCCCAATCAGATCCACAGAAGCTTGGTAGCTGCCCGGATGCGCCTCGGTACTGCGCCGTCATGTACTGGACTCTTCTGCTCGCAAAAGCGTGCTAGCATGTGCAGCGTCGAATTCCAGCGCGTGGGTACGTCACACACCAAGCGATGGTTCGGTAGATTGAACCGCTCCTGCATCTTGGTGAGTCCCTCCGAAGCAGTACTGGACTTTCGGAAATATTTGGCCACTCGTCGCACCTTCAGCAGAAGATCTGCCACGCCTGGGTATGTCCGAGGGAACCGTTGAACAACTAGGTTCATAACGTGTGCCAGGCAAGGGATGTGTCTCAGCTTAGCCAACTTTAAAGCGCGAATGAGATTGCTCCCATTGTCACACACAACCATGCCTGGTTTCAGGTCCAGCGGTGCCAGCCACAAATAGGTCTGTTCCTTGATTCCCTTCCAAATTTCTTCACCTGTGTGCTGCTTATCTCCAAGGCAGATCAGCTTCAGTAAGGCTTGCTGACGCATGGCAACAGCTGTGCTGCACTGCTTCCACGACGACCCTATTGCTGGGTTACCGATGCCGGATGAGGTACAGCTTTGAGAGGCGTTGGAGGAGGAGTCAGAGTCGAGATTGGTGCCTCTGAGGGACGTCGGTCCAGCAGTTTGCGGCGTGGGCAACACCCGCACCGTAGCCGGTGAGGAGGAGTCACTGCCAGGCTCCACAAGGTTCACCCAGTGCGCCGTCAGGGAGATGTATCGAACCTGTCCAAAGGCACTCGTCCAGGTGTCTGTGGTGAGGTGAACCTTGCAGGCAACGGCATTTTTCAAGCTTCTGGTTATTTTGCTAACCACGTGCTCATGTAATGCTGGCACTGCAGACCGCGCAAAATAGTATCGGCTGGGAACCACGTAACGTGGGATGGCAAGCGCCATCATGCGCTTGAAGCTGTTTGTCTACACCATGCGATATGGCAGCATTTCGCAGGCCACAAACTTGGCTATGCTGGCTGTTAGTGCCACGGCCCGGGGGTCATTTGCTGGCAATTTTCTCTTGCGCTCAAACATCTCCGGGACAGACAACTGAACCGTAGGATCGCACACTGAAGGACAGTTGGTTGTTGTTGTCGTGGTGGTTGAAGACTGGGAAACGTCAAGAGGACTGTTGCGGAAACTGACATCGTCGTCTACTACGGATGTTTGTGCACCACGTAATGGCTGGGCTGCTGCTGAGGAGGGTCTGGTGACAACGGAGGCAGTGTTGCTGGGGGCTGGAAGTGAGCCGCTACCCTGGCCTTGCGTGTTTGACCACAGAGTGCTATGTTTGGCTACAATGTGGCGGCGCATGCTGGTGGTGGAGAGGTTGTTGACATTTTTCCCCCTGCTCAGTCGGGTCCTGCACACCTTGCAAATCACCATGGTAACATCCACCCTGCAGTCTTCAAAGAAAGCCCAGACTTTTGAGCTCCTGCTTTGCTGGCGAGTTTGCTTCGTGCCTCTTTGGCGTCTCACTTCTACGGCTACGCCTGTTGTGTCCGAAATACCCCGCCTACTTTGTGGCACACGGCGAACTCTTGCAGCAGTGGGTTCTGCAGCAGACTCATCTGTACTGCTGCTATCCCGACGGTGAGGTTCTACTCGATAATCCGGGTCTGTGTCCACATCGTCCAAAACCTCCTCTTCCATCTCCTCATCTGTGACTGTGTCTGTGTGCAGTGGACTAGAGCTCCCCAGAACACCCTCTGCGCACCTCACTCCCATGTCTTCAAGATGTTCTTGGTGGACCTCCTGCAATTCCAATTCCTGCGCACATTGCTCAGGGATTTGGGTGTCTTCGTCCTCGCCTTGCATTTCAATGAGTGGTGCAGTTTCCTCGCACAATGGTTGTCAATCCGGGCACAACATTTCTGGCTGTTCCATTGTTTGTGGGGGTAGGAGTGGGAATAGCTCCTCCAAAGAGCCCATTGTGTCCGGAAATAATTGTTCGGACTGGTTATTTGGCCATTGTGTGCATGGTGTAGCTGCTGGTTGTGTCACCTTTGTGCCCACTGGCTCCTTGTAACTGGCAGAGGACCTCGTGCGTGACAAGGATGTGCTGGTGCTGCTCTGCTTAACCCGCTGCTGGACGCTTGAGAGGTCAACCAATTCACTATCCGGTCCTGCTCTTGTGGATTAGTGAGGGTTGTTTGTCTGGCACACATGGGTGGTATTGAGTGGGTTTTCTTAGGTGCTCTACTGCGGCCTCTACGTGAACCGTCAGGGGAAACACCTCTTCCCTTGCCCCTCCCTCTTTCACTGGATTTCTTTATTATGGTTGTACTGATCCCAGCAGTACACGCACACTGACTGGCAGTACAGTGGCAATAAGACAATGCTATATAGTATGTTATACACTGGTGACGGACGGAAGTACTACTGATCCCAGCAGTACACGCTGACTGTGGCAGTACAGTGGCAATAAGACAATGCTATATAGTATATACTGGTGACAGACGGAAGTACTACTGATCCCAGCAGTACACGCTGACTGTGGCAGTACAGTGGCAATAAGACAATGCTATATAGTATGCTATATACTGGTGACGGACGGAAGTACTACTGATCCCAGCAGTACACGCTGACTGTGGCAGTACAGTGGCAATAAGACAATGCTATATAGTATATACTGGTGACAGACGGAAGTACTACTGATCCCAGCAGTACACGCTGACTGTGGCAATACAGTGGCAATAAGACAATGCTATATAGTATGCTATATACTGGTGACGGACGGAAGTACTACTGATCCCAGCAGTACACGCTGACTGTGGCAGTACAGTGGCAATAAGACAATGCTATATAGTATGCTATACACTGGTGACGGACGGAAGTACTACTGATCCCAGCAGTACACGCTGACTGAGGCAGTACAGTGGCAATAAGACAATGCTATATAGTATATACTGGTGACAGACGGAAGTACTACTGATCCCAGCAGTACACGCTGACTGTGGCAGTACAGTGGCAATAAGACAATGCTATATAGTATGCTATATACTGGTGACGGACGGAAGTACTACTGATCCCAGCAGTACACGCTGACTGTGGCAGTACAGTGGCAATAAGACAATGCTATATAGTATGCTATACACTGGTGACGGACGGAAGTACTACTGATCCCAGCAGTACACGCTGACTGAGGCAGTACAGTGGCAATAAGACAATGCTATATAGTATGCTATATACTGGTGACGGACGGAAGTACTACTGATCCCAGCAGTACACGCTGACTGTGGCAGTACAGTGGCAATAAGACAATGCTATATAGTATGTTATACACTGGTGACGGACGGAAGTACTACTGATCCCAGCAGTACACGCTGACTGGCAGTACAGTGGCAATAGACAATGCTATATACTGGTGGCGGAAGTACTACTGATCCCAGAAGTACACGCTGACTGGCAGTACAGTGGCAAATAGACAATGCTATATACTGGTGGCGGAAGTACTACTGATCCCAGCAGTACAAGCACGCTGACTGGCACTACAGTAGTATGACTAGGAGGATGGGGGGGCCCTAGCTAGCCTAGCTGGTGAGAGAGTCTAACCTGCCTGCCTACCCAAAGCTAAACCCAACTTCAAGTGGCGGAGAAATGACGCGGTTCGGGTATTTATTTACCCAAACCACGTGACCCGCTCGGCCAATCGCAGTGCGAGCCGCATGTTCGAGCCCGAACCACGTGACCCGCTCGGCCAATCACAGCGCGAGCCGAACGTTCGGGGAACGTTCGGCCATGCGCTGTCAGGCCGAACGCATGGTCGAACACCACGAGGTGTCCGGCGGAGCCCGAACCGAACTCGAACAGCCCAAAATCCGGGCGAACCCGAACAGTGGCGAACACTGTTCGCCCATCACTAGAGGCTATGAGGAGTGGGAAGAACAAACTGCGGCAGAACAAACTGCTAGTTCATACTAATCATATTTATAGGAGAGAAAAACACCATGTGAGATAAAAAAGGGTAAAAAAGCTACACCCCTCTAATTCCAAACTCACCTGAACAGTGGCATAGCTAAGAAGCTATGGGCCCCGGTGCAAGCTTTACATTGGGTCCCCAAGCACACTATACATAACAATTGATACTGAGCACCAAAACCTGCAAAGCGCAAAGTGTCAGAGGTGCAAGAAGGGGAACATTCATGTCCATGATTACTACATTAACGCATCTTTAGAAGTGATTATTACTAGCACAGGGCTAACAAAAAGCCAATACTGCGGTTGAGGGATTGCCCCTTTTGCCCAAGGGCCCCGGGGCTGGTGCAACACCTGAGAACAGTTGCCTGGGTGAAGTCTATAGCCCCAGCAGTTATGTTTGGCTTTAACTAATGTTCTAGGTCCAGGAGGTGCTCGCTGCCTGTCACAGGGAGTGAGGGTGTGGAACTCTGGGAATCAGCTGATTGGCCGTTGGGTCTTTTCCAGCTCTCAGTTTCCTGTGGTTTCCTCACCGGCTTTGGGAAAACAGTGTTGCCGTCCATTTAGACAGGCGCTGGCTTATAAAAGCAAAGGATACAACACCACATCATCAATGCCCTCCTCGGCTCATTACTGTATATGTAGAAAAAATGTGGAATACATGATGAGTGTACATAGGTGCATAAGATGTACGTTTGCCCCAGCGTATAATGTACTTTCTAGGTTGTTGTCACTTGCAGGAAGTGTTTTTAATCTGATAGTTCTGACCTCTTACCAACAAGTTATGGATTCGTCCATATCCTCACGGGGGATTCTCCGGGTGCCCCCCTAAATGAATAGCAGTTGCTCAGTCCAACTGCAAATAGCGATCATGCAAGTAGGCTGGCCGTCTGAGATCTTTGTAAAGATCCTTGCCAAGGACTGCTTTTAAAAGAATAAAGGTAAACACTGAAGAAGTATTTTACATTTCAAAGTGGGTAAAACTAACTGTGTGGCATCATGTAAGATGGAGCCTACAGAAGCATATGTAAGTGTCTGCATATTACATTCACTGTTGTACGGTTCTGATACAGTTCTGTATAATGCCCGAAGAAGAAACTTAACGTTTGGAAAGCTTGCATTTAGGCTACTTGCACACCAAGACGTTGCGTTAGGTGCTACGTTAAGGTTGCATAACGTGCACCTAACGCAAGGCCTGGTGCTCTTCGATGTGGACGTCAGAGTGAGCCGCGTTGTGTAGCTCACTCTGGCGTCCGTGATGCCGTGATTATTATTATTATTTAGTATTTATATAGCGCCGACATATTACGCAGCGCTGTACAGTATATATATTGTCTTGTCACCAACTGTCCCTCAAAGGAGCTCACAATCTAATCCCTACCATTGCCATATATCTATATTATGTAGTGTAAGTACTGTAGTCTAGGGCCAATTTTTAGGGGGAGCCAATCAACTTATCCGTATGTTTTTGGACGCATGCGGCATCACGTGGTCCCGCCGGCCAATCGCCGCACAGAGCGGCCGCACCAGGAAGTAAACACTGCACGTCACTACGTGCAGTGAATATTAATTAGCCATGTGCCTGGCCGCTCTCCGCATGTGCAGACAGTCTAACGCGGCTTAAGCCGATGTAGCGCCGTAGCATGCTGCACTTTCGGCAGAACGTGCAGCGTTACATGTAACGCAACGTGGGCAGTGTGAACAGCCCACTTGTGTTACATTGCTGTGCGTTGCGGGAGCGTTACAGGCTGCACTAACGTGCGCCTGTAACATCCCTGTGTGGAAGCAGCCTAAACCAGTACAGTTGGTCATTAAACAGTGGCGTAGCAATAGGGGATGCAGAGGTTGTAACCACACCGGAGTAGAGAGGCCCACTAAGAGTCCTCCTTCATCCATCTTATTAGCTTTCATTGGTGCTATGCTGGTAATGAACACCTCTGTATGTATGTGCACTGCATAGTGGTAATCCTTAAAGAGGAACTCCAGTGAAAATAATGTAATAAAAAAGTGCTTAATTTTTACAATAATTATGTATAAATGATTTAGTCAGTGTTTGCCCATTATAAAATCTTTTAAATCCCTGATTTACATTCTGACATTTTTACTGTTGGCAGATGATGTAGCTGCTGCATGCTTTTTTGGCAGTTGGACACAGCTGTACACAGCTATTTCCCACAATGCAGCAAGGTTCACAGACAGGAAACTGCCAGGAGTAGTACTCAGAGTTTCTTGTGGGAGGGATTTCACCACACTATCAGTCATACCGCGCCCCCTGATGGTCTGTTTGTGAAAAGGAATAGATTTCTCATGTAAAAGGGGGTATCAGCTACTGATTAGGATAAAGTTCAATTCGGAGTTTCTCTTTAAAGGACACCCGAGGCGAAAATAAACTACTTAAATAAACGATTGTATGTATCTTCCTTCTCTTAAAAATTACTTGTTAAGATATTCCAGGTTTATGCTTAAATCTTCTCAGGGCTGGATTTACCATAAGGCAATGTAGGCACGTGCCTACAGGCGCCTGATGATGGAAAGGCAGCTCCCTCCCCTCCCGAGCACCTCCTTCCCTCCCTTTACAGGGTCGTGATGAGAGTGTAAATGAGAGGTTACTCACCCAGCTCATGGCATTCCACTTACGAGATCTCCCTTGAGTCAGAGGCACCTCTTGCTACTTAAAGAGAATCTGTACTTTAAAATTTTAGAATAAAAAGCATACCATTCTATTCATTATGTTCTCCTGGGCCCCTCTGTGCTGTTTCTGCCACTCCCTGCTGCAATCCTGGCTTGTAATTGCCAGTTTTAGGCAGTGTTTACAAACAAAAGACATGGCTGCTAACCAGCTTGTAATAGGCTCAGAGAAGCTCAGTCTGTGACTCATACAGAGCCTGCAGGGGGCATGGAGAGGGTGTGTATAGCTTCTAACTATCACAGTAGAGCAGCACATTCTTGCCTGAGCCAACAAAGCTGACAAAGGAAAGAAGATTAGATTAGATAACAGAGATATTACAGCGACTGTGCAACTAGGAAAGGCTGCAGTAAGACAGACCACATTAGAACAGGTATAGGAACTTAATGGATAGAAGAAATAAGGCTAAAAATGTTGTTACAGAGTCTCTTTAATACTGAAGCTCCTATAGCTACTCAGTGGCGGCTCCAGGAAATTTTTTTAGGGGGTGCTATGCAGGTGCTGGACCAATTTTTGGGAGAGCTGACGACCTGCGGCGCGCAAAGCGCGCCGCAGCAAAAAATGGGTGTGGGTACAACCTGCCACGGTGAAAAAATGGGCGTGGTCATGACCGGATGAGGGCGGGGCTAATTGTAATTTAAAGTGAACCCAGGGTGAGAGTGATATGGTGGTTGGCCATATTTATTTCCTTTTAAACAATTCTAGTTGCCTGGCAGCCCTACTGATCTATTTGGCTGTAGTAGTGAACTGAATTACACCAGAAACAAGCATGCAGCTAATCTTGTCAGTTCTGACAATATTGTCAGAAACCCCTGACCTGCTGCATGCTTGTTCAGGGTCTATGGTTGAAAGAATTAGAGGCAGAGGACCAACACGGCAGCCAGGCAGCTGGTATTACTTAAAAGGAGATAAATATGGCAGCCTCAATATTATTCTCACCTCGGGTTCCCTTTAAAAGTGCAACGCAAAGACAGAGGGCCCAAGTTTTGGTGACCCTTTCCCCAGAAAATTCACATAATTGTGCAGGTTTTCTCAAGATAATACACGTAATGTGAGCAGATTTTAACAAAAAACACATCCAATGACCCCAATATGCACAATCGGTAGCAGATATGGCCCCAATATGCACAATCGGTAGCAGATATGGCCCCAATATGCACAATCGGTAGCAGATATGGCCCCAATATGCACAATCGGTAGCAGATATGGCCCCAATATGCACAATCGGTAGCAGATATGGCCCCAATATGCACAATCGGTAGCAGATATGGCCCCAATATGCACAATCGGTAGCAGATATGGCCCCAATATGCACAATCGGTAGCAGATATGGCCCCAATATGCACAATCCGTAGCAGATATGACCCCAATATGCACAATCCGTAGCAGATATGACCCCAATATGCACAATCGGTAGCAGAAATGACCCCAATATGCACAATCGGTAGCAGAAATGACCCCAATATGCACAATCGGTAGCAGAAATGACCCCAATATGCACAATCGGTAGCAGAAATGACCCCAATATGCACAATCGGTAGCAGATATGACCCCAATATGCACAATCCGTAGCAGATATGACCCCAATATGCACAATCCGTAGCAGATATGACCCCAATATGCACAATCCGTAGCAGATATGACCCCAATATGCACAATCCGTAGCAGAAATGACCCCAATATGCACAATCCGTAGCAGATATGACCCCAATATGCACAATCCGTAGCAGATATGACCCCAATATGCACAATCCGTAGCAGATATGACCCCAATATGCACAATCCGTAGCAGATATGACCCCAATATGCACAATCCGTAGCAGATATGACCCCAATATGCACAATCCGTAGCAGATATGACCCCAATAAGCACCACCTGAAAAAGAAAAGAAAAACCCATTTACTCACCTACAGCCGAAGACCTTCTTTCCCGACCTCCTGTCCCGACCTCCTTGTGGCACGCAGCGCCCGCGCGCCCACGATCCTCTTCCTTCCCGACGTCACGACGAGACTTCCTGCCTGCATGCAGAGAGCAGGGCTACGGGAAAATGGCCGACCGAAGTCTGCAGAGCAGGGCTCCGGGCGGCCATCTTACCGTAGCCCTGCCTGCTGCTCCGTGCTGCCGCTGTGTGAACTGACTTGGCGTCTTTTAGACGCCTGAAGTCAGTTCACTCCAGGGGGTGCTTTGGGGGTGCTTGGACAATTCTAGGGGGTGCTCGAGCACCCCCTTGCACCCCCCTGGCGCCGCCCCTGTAGCTACTTAATACTTGGCGGCACCTAATACTCTCACTTGTGGCTACATACACCAGGCAAGGGAAGTAGGGGAGTGGTGACAAGCACAGCACACTTTTAGTTTGGCGGGGGGTTAGAGGGTGGCGTCTAATGTGCCAGGACATCTGTGCCTATAGGCTCCTGTGAGGTAAATCCGGACCTGAATCTACTTTTTAGGTTTTAACTGTTTTATTGTTTTTGCCCAATGACACATTCATTGAAGTATGCCAGAGCTAAAATCTATGAACTATTGACCCTTTTTTATCTCTTTCCTGCTCTCAGAAGCCATTTGTTACCACAGTGTGACCCTCACTGAAATTCCAATTCCAAACACTTTCCTAGCAGAAAATGGCTTCTGAGAGCAAGAAATAGGTAAAAAGGGGAATTTCTTGTCAGTGAAGGTCACACTCTAGTCACTTCCTGTCTGATTCAGGACTGAGTCAGCCACATACATACATGATATTTAATTCGTTCAGGAAGAGAAAGAAAAAAAGGAACACAACATTAGAGATGTTGGCGAACGGTTCCCGAACCGTTCGCCGGTGAACTCCTCACCTGTACTACTTCCGGGTCGCTATGAGCCGGAGTAGCACGCCTGCGCTGGCCCCGCGGTGCGCTTCCTAGATCGCGCTTCTGTTGCCGAGCACTTTCTGCGCATGTGCGTGACGTCATGAGTGATGTCACGCTCATGCGCAGAGTGTGGCCAGCAACGGGTGCGCGATCAAAGACACGCACCGCCGGCCCAGCGCAGCCGCACTACTCCGGGTCATTGCGACCCGGAAGTAGTAGCGGCTCCATAGAGGTTCGCCCGCGAACGGTTCGGGCCATCTCTACACAGCATAGTTATTTGTATGCTTGGCACTGTAAATACACATGGCTATCTCATCATGTCACATGACACCTTGGGTATCCTTTAATAAACGGTTTTCTTACTCTAAATACATCTCTCTGACACTGCAGCTGCATTCGGTAGGTTTTAAGGCTCCATATCAATACAGTGCTTGAGGCCCCTTGTAAAACTTGCACCGAAGCCCCAAGCTCCTTAGTTATGCCACTGTCATTAAAAGGTATTATTGGAATCAATGTTTGTTGGTTCGAAGTCTGCATTTCTGCTCCATGACTAACACTGGACCATACTTCACTTACAAAGGAATGAAGGAAACCTTTATGGTCCCCCATGAGGAGTAGGACTAGTCCAAAACTAGTCAGACTCAGTAGCAGACAAGAACCATCAGATTACAAATATTTAGGTAGTGAGCTCACTTGGACAATTTTAGTGTGCAATTTTGGGGTTTAAGTGGGACACAAACGAACAAGAACAATGTGCAATTTCCAAGCAGCTATTGAATTGAATAGCCAGCGCGGGGTGCATGTTTTGCTGCATGCGTAACTGACTTACCGTAAGTGAGAGCTACATAAAAAATAAAGTCTTTTAGAATGCAATGTACTCTGGAACCAATGTTCATCTTATTTGTATGTAAAAATATAGTTTTAAAATGTAACTTTTTTTTTTCTTGATAGCGCCTCTTTAATCACTGAGCTGTATTGTCTAGTGAACTACTAACAGCATACTAAAATTCTCTATCTATCTATCTATCTATCTATCTATCTATCTATCTATCTATCTATCTATCTATCTATTATGACCACCTACACTGATTTACTTGGGAGTCTGGGTTGGACATCTTGGGTTCCCCTTAACCTCCCTGCCGTTCTGATTATATGTGGCGCACGGCCGCGGGAGGGTTTTTTTTTTTGCTATTTTTTTTTTAGCATGTAGCTAACCTAGCGCTAACTACATGCTTCCCCCCTCCTTTTGCAATCCCTCCCACCCCTCCGATCCCCACCAGCGCAAATACCCAACAGGAAATCCCGTTCTGAACGGGATTTCCTGTATGGGCTTCCCCCATCGCCATGGCGACGATCGGACTGACCTCATCGATGTAATTGACGTCAGAGGGAGTCCCGATCCACCCCATAGCGCAGCCTGGCGCTGATTGGCCAGGCTGCGCAAGGGGACTGCGGGGGCCCTCTTTCGCGGTGAGTAGCGGTGGATCAGCGGCGATCAGAACAAACACGCAGCTAGCAAAGTGCTAGCTTCGTATTTTAAAAAAAAAAAAAATGATGCAAATCGGTCCACCTGGGCCTGAGGAATCCTCCGCGGCGGCTTACCTCGAGCTCAGCTCGAGATAACCGGCAAGGAGGTTAATAATAAAGGGGGCACCAAGAATTCACTGTAAGCCCCCCCCCCCCCCAGCAGGACTTATGGCCACATGTTTAGGGTAGTCACCCCCAATTCCTCCAGGACACCAGAGGTGGAAATGAGTCCTTGTCTTTGATATGGATGAGGCTTTGCCTCCCCTTCAGAGCCCTTCCCATGTCATGGACCATGTGGTCTGGTGTAGTTCGGGGGGCGGCAGGGTCCACATTAAGGGCCTGATGCAGTGGTGTCCGCTTCTGTCTGCTTTTCAGCACCTGTAACATTGATGTATAACTGAAAAGTGGACACAACTGCGTCAGTGGGCTCAGGCCCTAATACCAGCCTGCATGGGGTGCAAAGCATCAACAGTGCTTGGGAGGGGGAATCCCACAGTGTCTGTTTTTTTAAATATTAAAGAGACTCCGTAACAAAAATTGCATCCTGTTTTTTATCATCCTACAAGTTCCAAAAGCTATTCTAATGTGTTCTGGCTTACTGCAGCACTTTCTACTATCACAGTCTCTGTAATAAAGCAATGTATCTTTCCCCTGTCAGACTTGTCAGCCTGTGTCTGGAAGGCTGCCAAGTTCTTCAGTGTTGTGGTTCTGCTATGAACTCCCCCTTCCAGGCCCCTCTATGCACACTGCCTGTGTATTATTTAGATTAGGGCAGCTTCTCTCTGCTCTCTTATCTTTTACAAGCTGCATAAATCGTCCTCTGAGCTGGCTGGGCTTTCACATACTGAGGAATTACAGACAAAGGCAAAGCTGTTTGCAGGAAGAAACGAGCAGCCTGAAACTTCAGTGCATGAGAACTGCAGGGGGAAAGAAACACACAAATGATCTCTTGAGATTCAAAAGGAAGGGTGTATACAGCCTGCTTGTGTATGGATGTATTTTCTATGTGTGGACATACTGTACATCAACCTACTTCCTGTTTTGGTGGCCATTTTGTTTGTTTATAAACAAACTTTTTAAAACTGTTTTTAACCACTTTTAATGCGGCGAGGAGCGGCGAAATTGTGTCAGAGGGTAATAGGAGATGTCCCCTAACGCACTGGTATGTTTACTTTTGAGCGATTTTAACAATACAGATTCTCTTTAAAGTAAAATGAACAATTCCGACTAAATCTGATACATGAATAAAACGGTAAAGAGACACTGTGGGCACAGTCACCTCTAAAAAAATTAAAGCTATCCTTATTTAGGTGAACTATTTTGCCCGATTGTCCAGTATTTTTAGAATGTATATGACTAAATACAGTATGTATAACCTTCTTAGCTTCATGGTGCAACGCTGACATCTTGTGGTGTTATGTTTAAATACACTTACTTACAAATATAGTTGATTATCATTGGACTTTTTGGGATGATCAAATGATCGATGAGATGCAAATGTCATGCAGACTGTTTGTGGGTCCATCAAAAGAAAATTCATTTGATTAGTCTAATTCCAATCTGTATACAATTTGCATGAATTTTGCATGCAAACATTCCTTAAATCTATGATCAGATCTGGTGAAGTTTAAAAGACTCAATGGAAAAAGCTAGACCAATGGCTGCCTTATAAATTTGTGTGGTTGTACAGTCGCTAGTCAGTCATGTTTGACTCTTTAAATTGCGACCCCATGCTCCACAGCATGCCAGGCCCCTCCTCCTTAAAGGACCACTATCGCGAAAAAAAAGTAGGCAGTTAAAATCTGACAGTACTGACAGGTTTTGGGCTAGGCCATCTCCTCATAGGGGATTCTCAGGATTTTCTTTATTTTCAACAGCATTTCCTGAACAGCAGTTTAACTGCCAAAATAGTAAGATACCAGCCGGCCTCCCTAATCACTTGCACTCTATTTTGTCAGTTAGACTTTGCAACTTTTGTTCAGGAAAAGCTGTTGAAAACAAAGAAAACCCTGAGAATCCCCCAGGAAGAGATGGACTGGCCCAAAACCTGTCAGTTCTGTTAGATTTTAACTGCCTACTTTTTTTCGTGATAGTGGTCCTTTAACAACTTGAGGACCCCGGTCTTAAACCCCCCTAGTGACCAGGCTATTTTTTACAATTAAGGTCACTGCAGCTTTAAGGCCTCGCTGCAGGGCCGCACAACTCGGCACATAAGTGATTCCCCCCCCCTTCCTTTTCTGCCCACAAACAGAGCTTTCTGTTGGTGGGCTATGATCGCTTCCAGGATGTTTTTTTTATAAAAATATTTATTTATTTATTTTTATAATAAATTTCCCAATTTTTTTTTTTGTATTACAACCTCCCCGTGCCAGTCTATCAGCGCGATAGGCTGTCATAGGCTTCAGCCTATGACAGCAGAACACTTCCCTGCCAGCCATGGGGACAACCGTGTCGCACGGTTGTCCACAGTACAGCACTGCCATAGATCGCAGCGTTGTACCAAGTAAATAGACGGTGGTTTCACCATCTAACAGTCTCCTAGCGGTAATCGCCGCTGGGAGACTGATGGCGGAGCAGAGCTCTGTCACTCAAGCGGAGATGCGCGCATCGGCGCGCGTGATCCCCTGCAAAACACGCCCCCAGGACTGCACGCCAATTGGCTTGGAGCAGTCTTTAAGTAGTTAACTGACTTTCAAAGCTTGCCAAGCTCATGTTTGTTGCTAGCCATCTCCTTCTCTGTTGTCCCCTCCTCCTTTTGCCCTGGATCTTTCCCAACATCACGGTGTTCTCCAATAAGTCCTGCCTTCTCATGTGTGCAAAGTATTTCAGCTTCAGCATTACTCCTTTCAATGAACAGTCATAGTTCATTTCTATAAAATATACCTGAAGGGAAAAAACACCCCAATTTGGATACTTACCTCGGGAGGGCTTTCCCCGCCGTAACCCTCCTCCTCGTTGTTGATGTGGCTCTATAAAATTTAAAAAATATAGGCTTGCTATACACCAGCAGTTCTGGATGTAAGCCTAGCTTCAGGAGCATAAGGAGATAATTTACATATTCAGCAGTATGCAAATTGTCCACAGTTACACACTTAAAATGTACCAGTGAAGACCTAAGTAAAAGATTAGATACTTACCCGGGGCCTCCTCCAGCCCCATAAGCACTGCTAAGTCCTCCACTTTCCCCCCGAGTGCCTCCATTCTTCTGCTAGCAGTCCTGGTAATCTGGCTCAGTTGCGCCAGTCAGTCTCTTCTGCGCAATGCTGGCCCCTCAGGAGGACGGTGAGGGACACAGTGGTGCTTATGGGGCTGGAGGAAGCCCCAGGTAAGTATCAAATCTTTTACTTATCTCATCTCTGGTTTACTTTAAAGGAGTACTGTAACTCTAAAAATAAAAAGAGTTTAACTTACCTGGACCTCCTACCAGCCCCCCGCAGACGTCTTGTGCCCAGGCCGGGAAAAAACGATCCTCCGGTCTCCCGCCGCGGCTCACTTCTGGTATTTGCGGCTGTGCCTGCGCGGCCCTAGCCATGCGCGTGTCCTTGCTCCCGCTGACGTCACAAGGAGCTTCGTGCGCAGGCGCAGTCCGAGCATTGCACCTGCGCAGGAAGCTCCCGGTGACGTCAGCGGGAGCGAGGATGTGCGCGCAGGCACAGTGGCTTGCGACATTAAAGTGAGACTGGAGGATCATTTTGTCCCGGTGTGTACAGGACGTCTACGGAGGACCGGTAAAAGCCCCAGGTAAATGAAACTCTTTTTTATTTTTAGGGCTACAGTACTCCTTTAAAGCTGAGTTATCGCAAGTACCTTTTGTTTTAAGAAGGCAAATCACACTGAGGGACCTTTTCCACCAGCGCTGGCTGAATCGCAAAAATGCAAACCGCTAGCGATTTTACAATCGCTACGGTTTGCTTTTTAACATAGGAATCGCGGTAGGTCATTTCCACTACCGCGATTCGTTTTTGCCAGGAACGCGAACACGCGGCGGAGCGATATTTGCCGCGATTTTGCTATGCAGTGCATAGCATAATCGCGTCCGCGAATGTCGGGGAATCGCCGGTAATTGCGATTCAGCAATCGCTAGCGTTCAGCGTGAACGCTAGCGATTGCTAGTGGAAAAGGGCCCTAAGCATTGCTTTTTTAGTAGGGGCGGGGGGCTTTTCGGTCTCTTTTAGTCCCCTATAATTTCCTAGTGGTTTTCGGTATTCCCGAGCTGCTTGGTTACTCTCCAGCAGATAGAAATACAACAACAAAAGCATATCAAATTTGTATATACATTTTTGAGTTTACAGCTCACTGAGCTGTCCATGATATATTTTGACAAATCCAGTTGGGATCCATCAATCAAATGAAAATAGCTATTTTTATTCACTAAAAATAAAGCATTCTGGTTGTACAATATGCAGTAAACTTAACACCGACTGTTTGGAAGATCAGTCCGGGATGGAAATGACCATCAGATAGATCACTAGTCAGAAGAACTGTTAAGCTGTTAAGGTCCACCTCGGCCAAGAATATAGTGTGTACAGAAGCCCTCTGATGGCACCAGGAGACCTGGCACACCAAATCTATAGTAGAAGGGTGGCTGTTAGACACCAGGGAAATCTTTATAGGGGAGGAAGGGTGCCACTAGACACCAGGGAAATGTGGAGAGGAGGACCACTAGACACCAGGGAACTGTATAGGGGAGAGGGGGACTGCTAGACACCAGGGAACTGTATAGGGAAGTGCTGCCACTAGATACCAGGAAACTGTATAGGGGAGAGAGGGGGAACTATAAATAAGAAGGAGGGGGCGCGCTACATTTAAAATTAAGGTGTGGCTGAAGGTGTGGCAGAGGCGTATTTTAGTGTCCCTATTTCCTGGCTGCTAGTCACCAGAGAGCTAGTCAGTCATTAAAACGATTGATCATATTAGGTTCAGTTTACACTGGGGCACTTTTCAGGGGTATTCTAATGGCCGGATCTCTCATGAAGCAAGGTGAAACATTTATATAGGGCGCAGAGATTACAGGGGCAGCATCTTTGTACTGTGTTTACACTAACAGCATGCAGGAGGGGAAGGAGGTGAAGCGAGAGGAGAGAGCAAGATGAAGCGGTCATCACTGAGAAAATGCAGCTTGTTGTGCTGTGTAAGAAGTCTGATAGTGAGTGAGGAAAGGGGAGGCAGGAGAGCAGCAGTGTTTCATTTGACTTGCACAGCAGAAGGGAGGAGGTGGCACTGCTGTCCTGACTGAGGAGGAATGAAGGGTGGCCGACTAGCTGAGGATGGGCAGTTTATTTGTCACAGACTCACAGCCAGCCAGTGTGTTATTGTGTTGAGGTGCAGCATGCCATGTGAGAACATTAAATGAAGCAGAGTAAATTGTCAGGCGCTGTGCGACCATAATAAATGGGGGGGGGGGGGGGAGGTGAGACACATCCTCACAAGTTTGCCACAGGCAGCAAAAAGTCTAAAACCGGCCCTGGGTATTCTAGCGCTTTACTGAGTGCCGGCGATCAGCAAAAGTGCTGTGACATGAAAACATATGGTCTGTGGTTCAGTAGCTAACGCACTCTACCTATCACAGCCACTAATATAGTGTATTTCAATTTCTATGACAAATGTGGGCCACTTGTCACTTTTGGGATTGGTGAGAGTTCCAACAATAATTCCAAATTTAATCAGCAAATACTCCAGCACTGCTCCAGGTAATCACCACACAGCATTTACACCTTAAAAGAGAAAACTGCATCTAACGTAGTTCTGTAAACAGGACAACCCACCACCAAACATGTGGATCCTGGTTCCACTTACCTTGCACACCGATCTTAGATAGAAGGGTTGTGGGTTGTCCTGTTTTCAGTACTATGCTACTTGCAGTTTTCTTTTTTAAAGAGACACTGAAGCGAAAAAAAATATATGATATAATGAATTGGTTGTGTACTATGAATAATTACTAGAAGATTAGCAGCAAAGAAAATATTCTCATATTTTTATTTTCAGGTATATAGTGTTTTTCTAACATTGCATCATTCTCTAATATGTGCAGATTACACAACACTCTGCATTCAAAATGATTCTTTCAGAGCAGTCTGTGAAGTAATGACCTCTCCTCTGGCAGATAAAAAAAAACTGTTCACTTACAGTTGAGATAATAAAAGTCAGAAGACAGCCCTCTCCACGACTTTGAAAGTCGTAGAGATTAATGGCTTTTTTGCATAGAGATAACAACTGGAGTTTCTTAACTCTTCCTGTACTGGAAACAATTACACTGATGTATCTGATCTTAATGTTTTATTTCTTACCTGTACTACACATACAAATCATAATATCATAATTTTTTTTTCGCTTCAGTGTCTCTTTAAGGAGTATTTGCTGATTAAAAATGAAACCATATGGGAGCATTCACATTCCTCGAACAAGAAGTGGTGTAGTACAATCGCTGAAAAATCACAGAGCAAAAGCGCAATAGCCTAATGCGATTGCAAACATGAACTGGCCCTGTTTCTAATACAATAATAATACAATAACATTTGTAAAGAGCTTTTGTCCCATAGGACTCAAAGCGCATAGTTGTATCTCAGATCAATACAGGGTTGCAGGTTGGACTGTGTTACAGAGGAGATAGTCAGGTGTTCATGAATGCTAGACTGAAGAGGTGAGTTTCCAGTTTAGACTTAAATGCTTCCAGGGATGGTGCTATCCTGATTGCGTGTGGCAGGGAGTTCCAAAGTGTAGGGGCAGCATGACAGAAGGCTCTGTCTCCAAAGGTTTTGAGGTGGACTCTGGGGGTGACCAAGGTGTTACATCCTTTTGATCTAAGATTGTGGGGGGTGTGATGCAGTTGCAGCAAGTCCTTTATCCAGGGCCCAGATTGTGCAACAATTTGAATGTCAGTAAGCCAATCTTAAACAAAATTGTCCATTTTATCGGTAGCCAGAAGAGTTAACACAGGGTTGGTGTTATGGCGGCATGCTGTGCTAATTGGAGGCGGCGTAGGTCTTTCTTATGAAGGCCTGTGTAGAGAACATTGCAGTAGTCCAACTTTGATGTGATGAAGGCATGAACTAGGGTTGGAAGATCCAGGGACGGATCTAGACCAAGTTGCGCCTGGGGCAAGGTCAGGTTTTGGCGCCTAAAGGTCAGGTTTTGGCGCCTAAACTGCCATTCCCCATCCAGTTTTGGCGCCTAAAGGTCACGTTTTGGCGCCTAAAGGTCAGGTTTTGGTGCCTAAACTGCCATTCCCCATCCAGTTTTGGCGCCTAAAGGTCAGGTTTTGGCGCCTAAACTGCCATTCCCCATCCAGTTTTGGCGCCTAAAGGTCAGGTTTTGGCGCCTAAACTGCCATTCCCCATCCAAATTTTTCCGCCTTTTTAAGAATTCTACAAACTGCGCCTGGGGCAAGAGACCCGTCTGCCCCCCCCCCCCCCCCCCCTAGATCCGTCCCTGGGAAGATCCTCTGAAGGAATGAGATGTTTATTCTTTGCAATATTCCTTAGGTGAAAAAGGGAATGTTTCACAACAGCTGAGATTTGATTCCTGAAGCTTAATTTCCCATCAATCAGTACTCCCAGGCTGCGCACACAGTCTGAGTTGTTCATATCTGAGCTTTTCTAATGAATCGTTTGAATGTAACAGCACAAGTGTGCTATATTGGCTTTAATTTAGTCCTGTGAAGGTCCCCTCTCATATGTTTTTGGATAGAAAAAAATACTTTTATTAACATTTTTTTTTTTTTTTACAAAGTAAAAATGAAACCAAAAAATCAACTTGTAGAAGACCAATCTGTCTTTTTGCATTTTCAAATATTACCACTAGATGGCGGCGTTGCCATTGTTGCTCTATCGTTCCAGGAGAGGCTGCTTAGTGCACTTCGGTTCCCTCCTCCTCCTGCTGCTGGCTGTACAGAGGTCGCTCAGAGTTGCTGCCGTTAGTGGCTGCAGTACTCGGTGTTTCCCGCTGGGCGGAGCTGCTTTCCCCGGGAAGATTGAAGTTTAGTGGAAGAAGCGGGTCCGGAGGAGCTCCGGGGTCCGGGGGGTGATGGCTGGAGAGCTGCTGATGTGGGAGCCGAGCCTCCCGCGGTGCTGCCACGCGTGATCCCTCGTACAGCCTGGTGACTGCAGGTGGGTGTGTACATTGTCCTGTACGTTGTGTGTGCCGGAGGCTGGGCTGGACATAGGGAGTGTAATGCATTCTTATGATCTTACAGTGTTCTTGTGACTCCATACACACAGGTCCTTTGGGGGGTATATATCTATAGTTGCTTGTGTATCTTCACAATCCCACAAACTTTATTGCAGGCTTGAAGAATGAATCTGTATCTACAGACTTTCAATCTAAAAACTGTAAACATGATCTGCTGACTGAGCTATCAGGATGAATTGATCTAGCTTGAAGCCCAGTTTCAGAGTAAATGTTAAGGTGTCCATACGCTTGCTCAATTTTCCCTGCAGATTCAATCATAGCAAATCTGCCAGAGATTGATGCCGAAGTGTGAATGTCTGATCCTATTTTTGTTCAGTTTCCAGCTAAAACGATCAATTGTGCAGGCTGGGAAGCTTGTTTGAGGGGGGTGGGCGAGTGCACGGTGGTAGCCAAGGCTGTGGAGTCGGAGCAATTTTTGTGTACCTGGAGTCCAAGTCGGATGATTTTCGTACCCATGCCAGAGCCTTGCAAGGGCTTTGGAGTCAAAGTCGAGGAGTCTTAGCAATTTTGGGTACCTGGAGTTGAAGTCAGTGGTTTCATAAACTGAAGAGTTGAAGTTTGATGACTTTTGTACCGACAACACAGCCCTGGTGGTAGTTGTGTTCGATTTTGGGACCGTCGTGGAGAGCGCTGGCAGAACGTTGACTCACCTTTTGGTGTTAAACTATTTGTGGGGACCCAGCAAGAAACCTGCAAGGGAAATTACAGTAAAATGACTGGGTGGACAGATCCCTTCCCTTAAACCTTTAGGTTTTGGATAGGTTGTAGTAAACCACGCCCCCACACTATTTGACCATTCACAACGCTTCTTGCTGTGATTGGAGAACTGTTCCCTATGAGATTTCCTGCTGGGCCCCTCAACTAGCCTGGCGCCCACCTTTCCGCTGGCATGCTCCTGCAGTTTCCTGCGTCTTCTTCTCTCCATCGACTTGGCGTCATGTACGTTGACACGTAACGTACTTGTCACAAGGTGCAGGCACACTGGCTGTGATGGAATAGGTGAACCTAGCCTCTATCAATACTCTGCATGGCCGGGGGAGCATCTTTTAGATGGGGGGGAGGGGGAGGGGGGAGCCCTGGGAACCCTGGGAACCCTTGCAGGGGATGGCTCCAAAGATTTTTAGATTTCATGCTGATGTCTTTTGAAAATCTGTGTAAAGTATGTGACACTAATAGATGGGATTTTTCTGTTGGTTGAATCTGGTGGCCATGTTTAGAATAGTGTGGATTTATATATTTATTTAAAGTGATCTCGAGCTAAAGCTCGGGATCAAAATTAGATACTTACCTTAAAGTGAACCTGAGATGATAGAAAAAAATTATACATACCTGGGTCTTTCATCCAGCCCCGTTCAGCCTGATCTGTTCCTCACTGCCGTCCTCCGCCTTCTGCAGACTTACGTGAGCCCTTACGGTGGATTCAGAAAGCGGAGGACAGTGGCAAGTGAGCGATCAGGCCCCAGGTATGTATACATTTTCTATCCTCTCATCTCAGGTACACTTTTTGAGATGGAATCCTCAGGATCCTATTAAGGCTTCAGTTGCTACTCCAGTGTTACCTGTTGCTGAGAGAAGCTCTCCTCCAGATCCGGGGTTGCACTCATCCTCTGCGCACCTTCGTGTGATTTCGCATATGCTGTAGCATGGAGCAGCTCATACATGAGAGGCTCTGGCTTACTGCACATGCGGACTTGCGCGGATACTGCATGGCCACACTGCAGGAAGAGAAGCTGCATGGCCCTGATATGATTAGCTTCAATGCCTTGTCGCTAATCTTCTGGGGGGCTGCACTCAGCGACGGGGGACATCAGATCAACAAGGGTCTCCTCATTAGGATCCTGAGGCTTCTCTCTCTTTAGGTAAGTATCTCATTTTGTACCCAAGCTTTGGCTCGGCTTGGGTACATTTTAAGGGAGAATGGGGTCATTGCTGACTGTATCTTTATAGGATTTCCTCAATTTGCTGTTTTAGGGACCTCTGTGAAGCTTAAAGGACAACTGTAGTGAGAAGAATATGGAGACTGCCATATTTATTTCCTTTTAAACAATACCAGTTGCCTGGCAGCCCTGCAGATCTTTTTGGCTGCAGTAGTGTCTGAATACCAGAAACACCAGAAAAAGTATGCAGCTAATCTTGTCCGCTCCAGCAATAATGTCAAAAACACCTGATCTGCTGCATGTTTGTTCAGGGTCTATGGCTAAAAGTATTAGAGGCAGAAGATCAGCAGGATAGCCAGGCAACTGGTATTGTTTAAAAGGAAATAAATATGTCAGCCTCCATATCCCTCTCATTTCAGTTGTCCTTAAATTTTGCGGACAGTGACTTGGCTGCTTTGGGCGGCGCAGAGTTTATTGTGGAAGGGGTGGGGTGCTTGCTCTGCCTTCGGGCGTGAGTGGTATGCATGGCATGTGCCCGTTATATGCGCGAGCAGCAGATGTGTCCACTCCGTGTATATTACAACTGCCGTTTAGATATAAAGAGCACTCCCATTTATAATTAAAGGAACACTACCAAACCAAGTGTTCTAAAATGACAATGTACAAATAATGTCTAGGTAGCTGTGTAAACCTTTTCCTACTTTTCATATTAAATATCAGAGGCAAAAGCGTGAATTCATTGTGTGTAGGATTTAGTTTTTTGGGAACAAATCATTCTCAAAAGGGGTGTCTTTTTCAGTGCACAGCCAGTGTTGTTTTTTTGCATGTCAGACTACAGAATATTTTTCTCTGAAAGAAAAAAAAAAGTATGAAAAGCTGTGGTGTCACAGGCAATTAGAAATGTTCATAACAAGTTACATTTTCTCTGCTTTCTGCAGAGTGCTCAGTCAGAGACACAGGACTTTTTTCTCTCTCTCACACACAGGGTTAACAGATGCACTGTGAGGGAATTTAATGATACCAGATCCGTGTATGGCCACCTTAAAGGGGAACTGAAGTAAGAAGTATACGGAGGCTGCCATATTTATTTCCTTTTAATCAATACCAGTTGCCTGGCAGCCCTGCTGGTCTATTTCTCTGCAGTAGTATCTGAATAACACCAGAAACAAGCATGCAGCTAGTCTTGTCAGATCTGACTTTAAAGTCTGAAACACCTGATCTGCTGCATGCTTGTTCAGGGGCTATGGCTAAATGTATTAGAGGCAGAGGATCAGCAGGGCTGCCAGGCAACTGGTATTGCTTAAAAGGAAATAAACATGGCAGCCTCCATATACCTCTCTCTTCAGTTCCCCTTTAAGCAATTTGTTACAGTAAACAAAAAAGATAAGCAAATTATATGTACACATCATTATTTACCAGCACTTCAGCAGCTCTCTGAATTCCAGGTAAAAAACAAACAAACAAACATGTTTATCGATAGTGTTCCTTTAAGCCCGTATATGTATATGAATTTAGTATGAGCCCTTCTCTGTCTGGGGTTAATTGGGTCGAATCATTTGCTATGTGGGTGAATCCAGGCCCGGTGGGAGAGATCTAGATTAGATCCCCACAGCACATTCCACCAGCAACCTAGAAAACGTTCCTCGACCTCCTAGTGTTGCAGATATAATTGAATACCGTTTGTAATTATTTTCTGTTATTAGATCTCCTGTGCAGACCCAGTTGCGGCTCTCAGCGGAGCAGGCGGTTTATTAGTCTGAGCTGACGGCAGTGGCGTCCCTTGTTAATACAGCGGACTTTAAATATCCTTTGACAGGTGACTGAACCTGTTCCTCTTCCTGCTCCCCAGCAGGTTCCTCGCACCATCTGACGTTGTGTCATTTCCATATAACAGCTTTACAAGTGCAGAGCAGCTGCAGCAAGGGAGACTGAGATACACACACTGCAGCCGTAACTTGTAACTGCTTTATGGAAACACACATCAAGCCCTCTATGACTCTGAACAGGAAGATAAATACTGGTGACGTGTAGCCATCATTTGCATGTCACGGGTCTATCTGTTTGCTGGACGATTCAATAATCAGGCTGCTCAATCTCTACTTGTGATATTGTCAAGGCAACAGAAATTGTTTGCTTAAAGGAACTCTGTCTCGAAAATCTTAAAATTTTAAAATATATGTAAACTTGTACAATTAAGAAGTACGTTTCTTCCAGAGTAAAATGAGCCATAAATTACTTTTCTCCTATGTTGCTGTCACTTACAGTAGGTAGTAGAAATCTGACAGAACCAGCAGGTTTTGGACTAGCCCATCTCCTCATGGGGGGTTTACAGGGATTTCTTTATTTTTTAAAATGCACTTAGTAAATGGTGGTTGCTCCATCCAAATACCAAAAAAGTGCACGATGAGCAGGTAGGTTGGCCAGCATCATTGTTTAAATCTTTTTCAGGGAATGTCTTTATAAAGAATGAAGGCCATGCTGAGAATCCCCTATGGAAAGATGGATTAACCCAAAACCTGTCGGTAATGTCAGATTTTACAACCTACTGGAAGTGACAGCAACATAGGAGAGAAATAATTTATGGCTCATTTTACTCTGGAAGAAATGTACTTCTTATTTGTATGTGTTTTACATTTTAAGATTTTCGCGACAGTTCCTATTTAAAGCGAGTCATAAATGTGTTGATCCTTACAGCCAATTCAGTTGCCTAAAGTGGAACTGAGGTGCCCCCCACCTCCCCAAAAAAAGGAGTTGGCTACTTATCTAAGTAGAGGGACACCTGGATAGTCCAGAAGCTTTCCAGCTGAGGTGGAGTCAAGGAGGACGTGGAAAGCCTCTAGAGGGTCTGGAGGCTTTCCTCTTCTTAGGTAAGTATCTTACTTTTTTGTGCTGCTGCGAGAGGACTATGGAGGCTGCCATATTTATTTTAAACACCAGTTGCCTGGCTGCCCTGCTGATCTATTCGGCTGCAGTAGTGTCTGAATAACCGCGCCTTTAGTCTCCGAGCAGCGATTGCCGCTTGGGAGACTGAGACGGCGAAACCGCCGTCTTTACAGTTAGTACAGCGCTGCGATCAGCAGCAGCGCTGTACTGGGGACAGCCGTGTGACACTCATGGACTGGATGGTTGGGTGGGAGGGAGGGGTTTCGAAAAAAAGAACACATAAATATTTATAAAAAAAAAAAAAATTAAACGGGGGGATCGCGATTAGACCCCACCAACAGAGAGTTCTGTTGGTGAGGAGAAAAGGGGGGGAAATTACTTGTGTGCTGTGTTGTGCGGCACTGCAGCTTGGCCTTAAAGCTGCAGTGGCCAATTAACTATAAAGAGGCCTGGTCTTTAGGGGGGTTTAAAGAGAACCCGAGGTGGGTTTGAAGAATATTATCTGCATACAGAGGCTGGATCTGCCTATACAGCCTAGCCTCTGTTGCTATCCCAAACCCCCCTAAGGTCCCCCTGCACTCTGCAATCCCTCCATAAATCACAGCCACGCTGCTGACAAACAGCTTGTCAGAGCTGGCTGTGTTTATCTCTATAATGTCAGTCTGCTGCCCTCCCCGCCTCCTGCAGAACTCCAGTCCCCGCCTGCATCCCTTCCCTCCCTGCTGATTGGAGGGAAGGGACGGGGGCAGGGACCAGAGCTATGCAGGAGGCGGGGGAGCAGCTGAGACTGACACTACAGATGTAAACACAGCCTCACAGCACGGCTGTGATTTATGAGGGATTGCAGAGTGCAGGGGGACCTTAGGGGGGTTTGGAATAGCAACAGAGGCTGGGCTGTATATGCAGATCCAGCCTCTGTATGCAGATAACATTCTTTAAACACACCTCGGGTTCTCTTTAACACTGCGGTCCTCAAGTGGTTAAAACTATGTTATCATAAATACCTTCTGACTACACTGAGTGTTAGCTTTTTAGTAGGAGGGTTTTTCAGTCTCTCTTAGTCCCCTATACTTTCCTAGTGGTTTGGGGTCACCCCAAGTTGCTTTGGGTATTTTGTTGGCTCCAATGATTTGGCTGATTGGTGTATTATTTTTTTTTAACAAACCAAAACCCTTTCCCGGATACAGGGAGTTACTGTCAATAAGCTGCATGTTCTTCCTAACCCGATTAGCTTTTATTTACAAAGAAACATTTTTCTGCTCAGTTATGCCGGGGGAAAGCACATAAGAGGATTTATAAATGGGTCACATGATACACCTGCGCAGCATGGCCTAACACAGTTTATCAGCAAGCGGCCATTAGTGAAGAATGGCACATGTGGCTATGCAAACCCTCCACAAAAGCTTGTTGAATAGGTTTCTTGTGGACGAGTGTATATGGACTGGGCATGTGCAAATAGGATCCACACATGCTCAGTAGAATGAAGCACTCGCGCATGAAGGAATTAATGCGTGCATGAGCAGGCATGAGCAGACCTTACTTGAGCTTGCCCAGTCTGGATGCGCTCATGCTTATCTGCTTATGGGCTAGTGCGCACCAAGAGAGCTTCTGAGTACTTTGAAAAGCGCTTGGCTAATGTATTTGTATGGGAAAGATCACAGTAGAGCAATGTAATTTTAATCTCCCCCTCCCCAAACGTAAACGCGGGTCCTGCAGCATTTCTGAGGCGATTCAGCCTCAATGTTAGGTATAGGAAAAGTGAAAAATCGCTCTAAAGAATGCTATAACCAAGGACTTTTCCAAGTTTTTTTTTTTTTCTTTTTTGTTCACTTCCAGCTCAAACTGTGCAAAAAAAAAAATCTCTACACCAAAATGCTCCAAAAATCGCTAGGCACATGCCCGGAATCGCTTAGAAAAATAGCTTCTAAAAAATTCTTAGTATTTGCAACTACACTAGTGATTTTTGCTGTGCACTGGCCCTATATTGTTTTCCCTCTGGCTGCTGCGATCCCATGAGGGTGCTGCTAAAGGGGCTTTGTGCTACCTTGCATTCTGGGTGGCAGGAAAGGAGCTAACATTGCAAGTAATCTAAAGCCTCATACTCACGAGGCACAAATGTAGCTAGTCGCCCCCCCCAAAAAAAAACCAGGCCCATCTGTGCAACTGCCGTACACACGAGGGACAGAGATTCGGCAGAAGCTGTCGCCGAAGGTCCCTCCCCCCCCCCGCCGGAAGCTCCGCTCACTGTGTGTGTGTGTTGCTGTCGCTAGTCCGCATACACACGGCAGGCTAGCGACAGTTGCGGCGAAGTTGCGGCGACAGCTGTTGCCGGCGATTGACCATGTCAATCTCCTGGCGACAGCTCTTAGTAGCGACGGTCGGGGCGCGCGCGCCTAATACACACGGGCGGCCTGTCGTCGCAACACGCGCGCGCAACGTGGTTGTGGCGACAATTGTGTCCCGTGTGTATGAGGCTTTAGCAGTAACCAATACAGGTGGCTGGCATCCTTGGATCCTTGTTCCAGCTCTCAAAGCAGGAATTATTAGTGAAGGCTAATTTTAGTGGATGTTCACATTTAGTAGATTTTAATAGATTGTTAATTTTGTGAGTTCCTAGCTAATAATAATTCCAATATCTGTATAGCGCTTTTCTCCTGGCGGACTCAAAGCGCTTGCGAGGCAGCCACAGGAGCGCGCTCAGTAGGCCGTAGCAGTGTTAGGGAGTCTCATCCAAGGACTCCTTACTGAATAGGTGCTGGCTTACTGAACAGAAAGAGTCAAGATTTGAACCCAGGTCTCCTATATCAGAGGCAGACCCCTCTTAAAGAGGAACTCCAGTGAAAATAATGTAATAAAAAAATTGCTTCATTTTTACAATAATTTTATGTATAAATGGTTTAGTCAGTGTTTGCCCATTGTAAAACCTTTCCTCTCCCTGATTTACATTGACATTTATCACATGGTGACATTTTTATTGCTGGCAAGTGATGTCAGTGGAAGGAGATGCTGCTTTCTATTTGTCAGTTGAAAACAGCTGCTATTTCCCACAGTGCAACAAGGCTCACAGACAGGAAACTGTTCAGGGGCTCTGGCTAAGAGTATTATAGGCAGAGGATCAGCAGATCAGTCAGGCAACTACTGTTACCTAAAAGGACATACATATGGCAGCCTCCATATCCCTCTTGTTACAGTTGTCCTTTAAAGATCCAACATTAAGGATTTTTAAATGATCTCAGGGAAGACCTGTACAGAAGTGTTTGAGATTTATCTGGAGTGTGAACGAGTTAAGTGGAGTGTGTTTAGGGTTAAGAATTCAAGTATGCAAATTACACTTTCTCTTCGATCTTGAGTCCGAAGATGATATAACTCTTAAAGAGACTCTGTAACAAAAAAAAGTTCCCCTGGGGGGTACTTACCTCAGGAGGGGGAAGCTTCAGGGTCCCAATGAGGCTTTACCCTCCACTGTAGCTGCAGACAATCCAGCGCTGGCTCCCCCCGAAGTGTCCCACAATCCAGGCTCCACAAGCCTGACAAGGCTTGATATATTTACCTTTCCTGGCTCCAGCGGGGGCGCTGTTGCGGCTCTCAGCACGGAGATGGGCAGAAATAGCTGATTTTTGTCGGGTCCGCTCAACTACACAGGCACAGGAGTCTTGCGCCTGTGTGGTAGAGCACACAGATAGCGATCGGCTATTTCTGCCTATCTCCGAGCGGAGAGCCGATACTGCGCCTGCGCTGGAGCCAGGAAGGTAAATATTTACATCCCTGCTGTTCGGAGGGCCAGAGCGAGACCGCCATGGGACACAAGAGGACGGGGGAAGCCTCGATAGGATCCGGAGGCTTCCCCCACCCGAGGTGAGTACCCCCAGGGGAACTTCTTCTCGTTACAGGTTTTCTTTAAGGTGACCATACATGATTCAATCAAATCAATTGATTTCCCCATTTTTTTCGATAAATATCTGCTCAGATATGTTGGAAAAATTATTTGAAAAAATACAAAACTACATTTTCTTTTTTTGATCAAGCGAAAAATAAAACAATGAATCATGTATGGCACCTTTACTGTGCCCATTTTCATTACAAAATGTAAAAATGCATACATAAAAAAATGCATGCATTTTTAACCACTTCAGGATTCTCGGTGCGTATATGTACGCCCCTGAATCCTGAAGTGTATTCCATGGAAATGTCAGTTCACGGAGGGTGTCTCCGTGAACACCCTGCGAGCCGATCGGCGGCTCGCAGGGTAAATGTGAACACACGGGGAAGATCTTCCCCGGTGTTTACATGTATACGGCGCTGTTGCGCAGCAGCGCCGTAGAGGAGATCGGTGATCCCCGGCCTCTGATTGGCCGGGGATCGCCGGCACCTGATAGGCTAAAGCCTATCCCATCAGGCGCAGGACGGAAATCCGTCCTGCGCCACTCACAGGGGGAGGGAGAGGGAGGGAAGGGGAAGGAGGCCAGGAAGCGCTGCGGAGTGGGGCTTTGAAGAGCCCCCCCCGCAAGCGCAAGCAGCCGGCGGCGATCAGACCCCCCCAGCAGGACATCCCCCTAGTGGGGAAAAAAGGGGGGGGAAGTCTGATCGGCCTGACTGCAACCTGATCTGTGCTGTGGGCTGGAGAGCCCACGCAGCACAGATCAGCACAAAATAGCATGGTATAGAAGTGGTTAAAATGCACAGTTTTTGCATTCTTTTCCATGTTTTTTTTGTGTGTGTGCGTTTTTGCTTCCATAGTGATTCTACATAGGGCAGCATCCATCTCTGGGTATTCTGTCCAAAAAACGCATTTGAAGAACCCATACACCTAACTACACACAGGTTTTCCATTGAAATGCATTCTATGCAAATCGCACATCAAAGTCAAACGCATCCTGAGTTTTTCTCTTGCATGCAATATTTGCATTGAATGGAAACTATACCATATACTTTAATGTACAGTGTATCTAATACAGGGTTTCTCAGCCTGGGTTTCCTGGAACACCTGGGTTCCTTGAGGACATTGCGGGAGTTCGCTGGCAACCTCTGGGTATATGGCTGATATTGTGGTAAAACCCCTCCCACAGTGTGATGTCAGCACCTAGGTCCTGACAGTTTGCTGCTTGTGAGCCTTGTTGCATTGTGGGAAATAACAGCTGTTCCCAACTGCCAAGCAACCAGTATCTCCCTCTGTACATATGTATAGCTATAAAAACAAACAAACAAAAAACGACCTTTTAGCCTGTTGCATTGTTAGGAGGTGTGGTTATAGATTATGGCAGTTGGAACTGTCAGTTTTTTTTTCATGTTTGCCAGTAGTAAAGATGATGATGTGCAGGATGATTGTGGATCAAACAATATGAACAAATTAAATGGCGAATATCAATCATCTCTTGATGTCTCTTGTATTTTTTTTAAATTCTCACATTGCAATGTGTTCTATTTTTCCCTCCTTTTTGCTTTGCAAAGAAATCTTGTACAAGTTAGGGCCAGTGCACACCAAAAAGTGCTAGCGTAATCGCTAAGTGATTTTTCAATGCGATTCTAGGCATGTTAACCAGTAGCGGCAAAGCGCCACTCCACGTGATTGTCCCGGCCCCATTTCACTACACAGTGTGAGGCTCTGGGAAAACGACAGCACCCAGAAGCCTCAATACTGTGTGGTATTATTATTTATCAGCTGCAAAGTGCCGCCCCATGTGACCGCTCTGGTGCAATACACATGTGAGGCTATGGTAAAACTACAGCACCCAGAAGCCTCAGCACCATGTCATATGGTCTGGATTATCCAATAGTGGCTAAGGGGTTTGGGATAAGTGGCAGGAGGCGGAATTGGAGACCCAAGCGATCTGCTGTCTACTGTAATGCTGGGGATACACGGTACTTTTTTTTTTTTTATCAATCGAGCCGCTGATTGATAATTTCCGTCGTGTCCGATACCCTGCCGGATCGATTCCGGGGATGCGCCGGAATCTATCGCGTGGCTCGATACACGGTACAAAACGTACCGTGTATCCCCAGCATAAGTGACACAATGCCTATCAATGTTCTCCCCAGGCTCTTTTAGCCAGGTTCTCCACCCGGCTATCACCGTCTCACCTCCTTCTATACTGTAAGCAGAGTTGCTCACAGAAGCATCGGCCCTGCATTCTCTCATCTCGCCCCACCCGGCTACTTTTTCATGCCACCCGGCTGGAATAAATTTCTGGGGAGAACTCTGCCTATATATTCTGACTTAGCCCTGTCTCCAGTGTTCCCTGAGGACGGCGAAAGGCCGAAACCGGTAGGAACTGGAGACTGGGCATTGCTGATACTGATACTTTGATGTTTATCTGTGCGTGCCGTCGCACTATATGCGGATATATGCTAAGGGTTCCTGTTGAAAGGACCCCTGAAGTAAGTTATTGTATACTTAATTCTTGTTGACTGGAATTAATTTGTGGTTTTAACTGGAGAAAAAGTGACTAATATTTGTATTTTGTCCTTGGTGAAGGTCACCTACATATGTTTGCATTGAGCACTGTGGTGATCTGAGAATACTAAGGAGAGTGCCAAAACATTGTGGTTTTGGTGTAGCGTTTTTTATTTTTTGTTACAGTAGAGCTGTAACTGAATAGCTTCGGTAATAAAAAAACGTTTGGAAAATCGCTGTGATCTAACGCTTTTCAGAGCGATTTTCCACTTTCCTATACTTAACGCTGAGGATGAATCGCCTCAGGAATCAGCGTTTGGGAAAAAAGCTCATCGCTCTGGTGTGATCCATCCCATTCAGAAACATTAGCCAATTGCTTTTTAAAGCGCGACCGTTTTAAAAAACGCTCTTGGTGTGCACCAGCCCTTAGGGTTCTTTCACATCTAGAACGCATGCAGGAGCCGTTCCTCTGCGCGTGTTATATGCCCTGTGGTGTGTCGGGATGTAGTGTTGCGACGCTATCAGCGGCGGTAGTAAGTCACTCGACAGGAAAACGCCGGCTCCCGACGATTAAAAGCTTCGAACCGCAACGCACCAAAACGCGGACTTTCATTTTACCTTGGTTAACGCAAAGTTTCGACTTTGCGTTAAACCGCAGAAAATGGGCTCTGGTGTGAACGAGCACTTAGTCATTAAAGGTATCAACTTTTGTTGTCGATGAAAATGCTACTTTCCTTTCTATTTATCTAGTCTAGCTTCAGTTAGGTGGAGTTTATGAAATGTGTGAAGCAGCCTGTGTTGCTTGTCCCTGCAGGGCCTTAGCTGCGGCACAGAAGTGTACACGGTGAGAGGGTGGAGGTCTTGTAGGTGGCACACTGACTCTTTGTGTGTGAGGTGGAAGCTGGACGATGTCCCGGTCTGTTTGAGTCAGCAGTGCCCAGTGACAGGAAGCAATTCCAGGAAATGACGACTTGTCTGTTAAGTTTCCCAAACTCCACTGCTATTTTTTCCCTTTCATTTAGCCCAGCATGCAGAGCCTCGTCCTGCTTCCTCTGCTCCACCGTAATCCCGAATCAGGTGGATTGTGAAGCCGTTCTTTAGTTTCCTGAAAATCCTGTCAGTAGATGTTTACCTCTCCCGGGGCGGTGCAGGTGTCTCTGTGCAATCCCTGCTCCTGTGAGTCATGTTTCACCTGCTAGACTCTCTCTAGGCACCGGATCCTCAAACTTAACCCTTCCGTGCCTCTCATCTCCTGCAGGGCGGCTGCAGCATGGAGTCTTGGAATGGGGCTCAGCAGCTGCTGGATCCGGGATTCCAGCAGCAGTTGGAAGATTCGAGGGAGCTGCTGAAGCGGGAGATCCAAAGGGAGCTGAAGATCAAGGAGGGGGCCGAGAACCTGCGCAAGGTGTCCACCGACAAAAAACACCTGAGCCATGTGGAGAGCCAATTGAAGACCTCCAACCGGCGCCTGGAGGAACTGCACTGCCAGCTGCAGGACCTAAACGGCAGGATCGTCATTATGGAGAAAGACAACAAACAAGGTAGGGGTGGGAGTGTTGGGGAAGGGGATGGGCTAATTTAAATCAAAGCTGTACTTTTAAAGGGCACCTGAACTGAGACTTAAAGGACAACTATCGTGAAAAATTGCAAAATCTAAAATGCATGTAAACGCATAAAAATAAGAAGTATGTTTCTTCCGGAGTAAAATGAGCTATTAATTACTTTTCTCCTATGTTGCTGTCACTTACAGTAGTAGAAATCTGACTGAACTGATGGGGTTTTGACTAGTCCAGCTCATCAGGGCGGATTCTCAGTATTTCATTTATTCTTTACAAAAAGCACTCCCTGGAAAGAATCCGTACAAAGATGCAGGCTGCCCCCCTACCTGTCTGCACACTATTCTGGCAGTTGGACTAAGCAACTTCTGTTCACTAAGTGCTTTTTGAAAATAAAGAAAACCCTGAGAATCCCCCATGAGAAGATGGGATAGTTCAAAACCTGTCAGTTCTATCAGATTTCTACTACCTACTGTAAGCGACAGCAACATAGGATAAATATATATTATAGCACATTTTGCTCTGTGAGAAATGTACTTTTTATTTGTGTTTTCTTGTGTTTTAAATTTTATTTTTTTTGCAATAGAGGTCCTTTTTAAAGGACAGCTGAAGTGAAAGGATTATGGAGACTGCCATATTTATTTCCCTTTAAACAATACCAGTTGCCTGGCTGTCCTGCTGATTTTTCATGCATCAGTAGTGTCTGAATCACACACCTGAAACAAACATGCAGTTAATCCAGTCCGAGCACCTGATCTGCATGCTTGTTCAGACTCTATGGCTAAAGGTATTACAAGCAGAGGATCAGCAGGGCTGCCAGGCAACTTGCATTGTTTAAAACCGGGCTGTGGAGGCGGTACAAAAATCTCCCGACTCCTCAGTTTATGAAACCACCGACTCCAACTCTGACTCCGGTTACCCAAAATGGCCTCGACTCCGACTCCTTAGTCTAATACTTACCAGGCCTGTGGAATTTGTACAAAAATCATCCGACTCAGACTCCTTAGTTTATAAAATCACTGACTCCAACTCTGGGTACCCAAAATTGCTCCGACTCCTCGGCTCCAACGCTGAATCCACAGCCCTGGTTTAAAAGAAAATAAATATGGCAGCGTTCACATCCCTTTCACTCCAGGTGTCCCTCAACTTTTTAAAAAAACAATGGGTGATGTTCCTATAAGTTTCTGAAAGCACATACTGCTGTCCGTGGGCTTCAGTGTCCCTCCCATTCCTAGTTGCATCTTATTTTAATATTCCACTGCCAGGGCATTAAAGGGAATCTGTAAGAAAAAAAGAGCCCCTGGGGGGTTCTTACTTCGGGAGGGGGAAGCTTCTGGGTCCTAATGAGGCTTCGCCCATCCTCTTCAGCATTGGCAGCCTTGAAAAATCAGCCGACAAGCCTTTCAGTCTCCATACTTGTAATTTCTGAATTTACCAGCGCCTCAGTAGATGATGTCATTAATTCTGGCTTACATGCAAATCATGTGCAGATGTGGAATGTAGAAAACCTTATGCCCCATAGGTGAAATGCAGTAACCGTTACTACACATGTGAAATGCAGAAAACGTTATCAATATTACACTCCACAGACGTGCTGACAATAGATCACCTTTGACCTCACTGCTCCTGTACTTGTGAAAAGACAGATGGACCTGTTCATTTACATAATTCTGGCCATACACCCCCAAGTATTGAGAGAGGGCTAAATACAAGCAGTGCACATAATATCACTCGGCCATAGAATAGAAGGCATACTCAGCACTGATCATATGGCACCCATATCAGTACATTGCATTTCAAAGAGGATCTTTGTCCACAGCCACACCCATTGTTCTCCCCAGCAATTTTTTCCAGCCGGGTGCCAAGAAAAAGTAGCCGGATGGGGTACGACGGGGGAATGCATATTCTGCGCTTCTCTACGCAACTCTGCTTACAGCATTAGAGGCAGATGAGGAGGTGAGCCGATGATTGCTGGGTGGTCACCAAAAATTAGCCGGGTGGAGCACCCGGCTAAAAAAGCCTGGGGAAAATACTGCACACCAATAACTTTTGTTCTTCAGTCGTTTACCAACTGGTGAAGATGAGCTCAAGACAAACCAGAAAGCAGCTTTTATGATCGGTGGTGGTCAGTGGGAGGCAGGGAGCAACATTGTGCCATTCTGTGGGTGTGCTGAACAGCAGCGTGTGTCCGCACCATTCGTGACCAGGGGGCAGAGCTATACACGCTCTTCAACCTCCTCCATGCCCCCTGCCATGTTTCAGCATTTAGTTGGCTAGTGACAGTGGCGGGGGCTGGTAAGGACAGGGAGCTAGGAGGGAAGGCTTCTGAGTGCCGCGCTGCTCACAATGATGGCATCACAAAAACATTCAGGGCATGCTTGTGGGCAAATTGGGACAACTTTGTAATGCCCCGGATCTAACCCCATAGCGACGTCACCGCTTGAGCTTTCGTATTTTCTGATATGTACAGAAGACGGGATGACCTATAGGTTAGGGTGAGAGGGAGAGTGTCTAAAAATATATATTTTTTAAATGTAAGTAGGCTTTAAATAGAAGTGGGGTTATATTAAATTGTACAATTCCAAACTTTTATCATTTCTGACTGGAGCAGCCCTGGGTCCATCCACCAGAGCAGCCCTGGGTCCATCCACCAGAGCAGCCCTGGGTCCATCCACCAGAGCAGCCCTGGGTCCATCCACCAGAGCAGCCCTGGGTCCATCCACCAGAGCAGCCCTGGGTCCATCCACCAGAGCAGCCCTGGGTCCATCCACCAGAGCAGCCCTGGGTCCATCCACCAGAGCAGCCCTGGGTCCATCCACCAGAGCAGCCCTGGGTCCATCCACCAGAGCAGCCCTGGGTCCATCCACCAGAGCAGCCCTGGGTCCATCCACCAGAGCAGCCCTGGGTCCATCCACCAGAGCAGCCCTGGGTCCATCCACCAGAGCAGCCCTGGGTCCATCCACCAGAGCAGCCCTGGGTCCATCCACCAGAGCAGCTCTGGGTCCATCCACCAGAGCAGCCCTGGGTCCATCCACCAGAGCAGCCCTGGGTCCATCCACCAGAGCAGCCCTGGGTCCATCCACCAGAGCAGCCCTGGGTCCATCCACCAGAGCAGCCCTGGGTCCATCCACCAGAGCAGCCCTGGGTCCATCCACCAGAGCAGCCCTGGGTCCATCCACCAGAGCAGCCCTGGGTCCATCCACCAGAGCCGCCCTGGGTCCATCCACCAGAGCCGCCCTGGGTCCATCCACCAGAGCAGCCCTGGGTCCATCCACCAGAGCCGCCCTGGGTCCATCCACCAGAGCCGCCCTGGGTCCATCCACCAGAGCCGCCCTGGGTCCATCCACCAGAGCCGCCCTGGGTCCATCCACCAGAGCCGCCCTGGGTCCATCCACCAGAGCCGCCCTGGGTCCATCCACCAGAGCAGCCCTGGGTCCATCCACCAGAGCAGCCCTGGGTCCATCCACCAGAGCAGCCCTGGGTCCATCCACCAGAGCAGCCCTGGGTCCATCCACCAGAGCAGCCCTGGGTCCATCCACCAGAGCAGCCCTGGGTCCATCCACCAGAGCAGCCCTGGGTCCATCCACCAGAGCAGCCCTGGGTCCATCCACCAGAGCAGCCCTGGGTCCATCCACCAGAGCAGCCCTGGGTCCATCCACCAGAGCAGCCCTGGGTCCATCCACCAGAGCAGCCCTGGGTCCATCCACCAGAGCAGCCCTGGGTCCATCCACCAGAGCAGCCCTGGGTCCATCCACCAGAGCAGCCCTGGGTCCATCCACCAGAGCAGCCCTGGGTCCATCCACCAGAGCAGCCCTGGGTCCATCCACCAGAGCAGCCCTGGGTCCATCCACCAGAGCAGCCCTGGGTCCATCCACCAGAGCAGCCCTGGGTCCATCCACCAGAGCAGCCCTGGGTCCATCCACCAGAGCAGCCCTGGGTCCATCCACCAGAGCAGGCCTGGGTCCATCCACCAGAGCAGCCATCTTTGTAGGATTACAACTCGATAAAAATGAAGCATTCCCTCTATGGCGAAAGGTCACTGATGGTAGTGCACCTGTATGTATCTGACCTGCAGATGGACTGGTGTCTCCGGATGCCTGCATATTTGATCAGAGCCAGGACCCCAGGCAGCGCAGGGTGGAGGCCTTGAAGAGACAGTTGCATATTGAGAACAAGGTGAAGCAAGGAGCTGAGAATATCATCCAGATGTTCTCCAGCGGAGCCTCGAAAGTGAGTACCTGCATGTAAATCTGACTTAGCCGTGTGTCGGCAATCATGTGTTCATGCTTGTGTGAATCTGTGTGAAGCTATCTGGTGATGTCAAATGCATTTTTAAGTACGTGGCTAGGAGTACCTGCATGAAACATTACCTGTAGTGTAGCGTCAGCTTTATGTACCGACCTCTTACAGTTTGAACAGTGTTAATACGGAGTCAAGCAGAAGCTCCGCCCACCGTTTCAGGCACAAAAGGATTAAAGGGATCCAAGCAGCTTTTTTTCTGCAGTTTGTCCTGGTTTCTAATAACTGAGAGTTGCCACCCCCCTTCCTTTTGCCCTTATTTATCCAGTGGAAGGTGTGAATCTAATCAAGTGTGACTTCTCTAAAGTGTTTGAAGTACAGTTTCCTATCTTCTCCCCCCACCTCTGATGAAGCTTTTGTTTTGTCATTGCTACAGCTAATTACTGCAATCCTCATCTGCCTGCTCTTTCTGAGGACAGCAGCCCGTGGAAGTAGGGCAATACAAGCCTCTAACAAACATTTAAATGTAAAAAGTAGAGGTAGAATATATTTTTTAGTTATGTGCCACGTTGTTGGCATGCATTTTAATGTGCTATTGGGGGCTAAAAATGCTGCTTGGTTCACTTTAAGATGAAATGGGTCCATAGTCTCTCCCCAGGCCCTAGACAACTGCCTAGGTTTGCCTTGCGGATGATTCGGCTCTGATTTCAGGTTATGTGAAACCATTTAAAAAACAGATTTTTTTTTAGCTGCAGAAACCTCAGTTGAAGCAAAAGGGTTACATCTGGGTTCCCTGCTTACTCTACTGTATATAATTCATTTTCGCTATATGCATAGACAAAACGTATAATCTGTTGCTTTCGGGGAATATTGCCAGTCAGTATAGTGAACAGTTCCTGCGGTATAGGCTTTGGGAGAAGTGATGTGGATGACTGAAATCCGACAATGTAACATTACTGGTCACCGGTTTCATTTTATACTGAAATTGCGGTTTCTCGGAGCACATAACGAGTGTTCTAGCTGTGTGACCTCTATTCCTGCATCTGTAGTGTCCGAGGTGAATAGATCAAAGGAAACAGTCTGCTAGTTTTATCTGAGGTAAGGGAACCTGAGATGACAAGCATGCAGCTAATCCAGTCAGACTTGAATGAGAGCACCTGATCTGCATGCTTCTTCAGGGTCTGTAGCTTATTAGTGGCACAGGGTGAGCAGGAAAGAAATATGTTGACTACTGAATCCCTCTTACCTCAGGTTTCCTTTAAAGGGATACTGTAGGGGGGTCGGGGGAAAAAGAGTTGAACTTACCTGGGGCTTCTAATGGTCCCCCGCAGATATCCTGTGCCTACGCAGCCACTCCCCAATGCTCCGGCCCCGCCTCCGGTTCACTTCCGGAATTTCCAACTTTAAAGTCGGTAAACCACTGCGCCTCCCCATTGTTTTTATTAGTACTCCCCCGGGCCCTGTTTCCATGTGGATTATCCGCAGCATAGTGAACTCACCTGCCCGGCCGGCAAACTCCCTCTTGTGTGCTTCCACTTCCATCCCCGCCGGTTTGTCTGTTCTTCATGACCCAGCAGTATGTACAAACACCTGTAACACGGCATTAGAGATGCCGCGGGTATAAGACGGAAAGGACACAGAAGGGAGAGCGGCGGACAGACAGTTGGGAGGGGGCTGCCTGGGGAACCTGGATAGGACACTGTGCTTCAAACGCACACTTGATCACCTTCACACCTTCCCCTGGATAAATAAGGGCAGAAGGCAGGGCTGTGGAGTCGGAGTTGGATGATTTTTGTCGAGGAGGTGGAGCAATTCTGGGTACTTGGAGTTGGCAGCAGTGGCTGCATAATCAGAGGAGTCAGAGTCGGATTATTTTCATACTGACTCCACAGCCGTGAGAGAAGGCGGGGGGGGGGGGGGGGGGTGGAGAGAGAAATGGTTACAGCTCTTACAGCTACTAAAAACCAGAAACTGCAGAAAAGGGGAGCTTGGATCACTTTAAGCTCTGTTTATCTGTGCTGTGGGCAGGGCTGAATGATTACTTTTTTTCTCACCAGAACCGTAGTCCCGCTTTGAAGGTGAGCAGTGTAGTTGCACTTCAGTCAGTGACCTGTGAATGAGATGCAGGGGCAGCACAGCAATGTCGTAATACTGCTTCTGTGACAGATACGCGTGGCTAGTCTGGTGCCCTCTGGCAGATCGCTTCAGGGAAACAGGAACTTGGAAGTGTTCAGATAAGGCTGCTGGGTGTTGCCACTGACATGCAAATAGCTCAGAATTTAAATGTATGTCCCTTATCAGCAGCATGTAACGTGTGACAGCCTGGCCTCTGTGCTGCTGTATGCGACACAGAGGACGGCTGACATCAACCGCTAAAACTGACACTTAAAGAAGAACTCCAGTGAAAATAATTTAATAAAAAAAGTGCTTCAATTTTACAATTATTATGTATAAAGGATTTAGTCAGTGTTATCCCATTGTAAAATCTTACCTCCCCCTGATTTACATTCTGACATTTACCACATAGTGACATTTTTACTGCTGGCAGGTGATGTCAGTGGAAGGAGATGCTGCTTGCTGTTTTGGCAGTTGCACCCAGCTGTAAACAGCTGTTATGTCCCACAATGCAATGAGGTTCCCAGACAGGAAACTGTTAGGACCATGGTCATGACATCACACTGTGGCAGGGTTTCACCACAATATCAGCTATACAGAGCCCCCTGATGATCCATTTGTGAAAAGGAAAAGATTTCTCATGGGAAAGGGGGTATCGGCTACTGATTGGGATGACGCTCAATTCTTGGTCACGGTTTCTCTTTAAATTGCATGAAAGTGAACCTGTGTCACAAATGTCAGATGTATATACCGGTACTTATGAAGAAGTAGAGTACTGTACCGTGTTAGGCATCAGTAAAAGCAAAAAGTATTAAATCAGGATGATACCATTTATTGGCTAACTTAGAAGTTAGCCAATAAATGGTATCATCCTGATTCAAAATTCCGTGCTTATACAAATGAGTGAGAATTCTAAGCTCCTCTCCCCCATTTTATGTGGGAATGACTTGGTTATTGAAGAAGAACTGTAGTGAGCAGAATATGGAGGCTGCCATGTTTATTTCCTCTTAAAGGGAGCCTTAACTCTGGAAAAAAAAAAGTTTCACTCGCAGTCACTCATGGCTCCTCTGGTCCCTCGCCGCCAGCTAGTTTCGTTTTTACCTACTTGAAGTCGGATGGCCGCCACGCATACATTTGCACACATTCCCGCTGGTGCAGGAAGCTATCGCGGACATTAACACATACATTTTTTCACATGTACATGTACATGTGGCGCTTGCCGACTCCGAGTAGGCAAAAAAGAAACTAGCTGGCGACGGGGGACCGGAGCAGCAGTAAATGACTACGAGGGCACAGGATGGCTGCAGGGGGCTGTTAGATGCCCCAGGTAAGTGAAACTAATTTATTTTTTTTGAGTTAAGGCCCACATAGAAAATACGCTTGGGGATTCGCATGCGTATGTGAATTCGCCTGTTTGCGGACGGTTTTTTCATGTGAATTCTCATACGTAAGCAATTTTTTTTCTTTTCCTGTCGCCATTCATTACTATTGACATCCGCACACGAAAATGTGAACGCAAAAATGCTTAAACCACGTGGAAGATTGTTACAGAGGTGCACGTTTTTTTTACCTCCTGTGGAGGTAAGCGAATTTCTCCTGTAATGGAAACGGGCCCATTGAAATACATTGCATATGCAAATTCACATGCGGCTAATGCATGCGAATTCCCCATATTGGAAACGAGCTTAAACCATATCAGTTGCCTGGCTGTCCTGCTAATCTATTTGGCTGCAGTAGTGTTTGCATCACACACCGGAAAACAAGCATGCAGCTAGTCTTGACAATGTCAGAAACCTCTGATCTGGATATGCTTGTTCAGGGTCTATGGCTAAAAGGGTGATAATTCTGGAAGCTGCGGAGGCAGAGCAGCCGCAGTGGGCCCCAGGGCTGTGAGGGCCCCCAACTACCCATTCTCGCTCTGATACAGGGGCCCCTCCACAGCAGGTGTTGTGTTTTTAGCTTTTTAGTGAATGCATACTGAAGCTGAAAGATATGTATTCACATTCAGCTATATGGCTTATGTGTTAACTTATGTCAGCTTTTTTCAACATTTTTACCCTGGAGGGACCCGTCAAATAATTTTGGTTCTCAAGGAACCCCATTATTATTGGGGGAAGTGGGGATTTATTTTTAGGATGCATGACCTGTAGAGAGGATCTTTAACCAAGGATTGAATTTCATCCCAATCAGTAGCCGATACCCCCTTTCCCATGAGAAATCTATTCCTTTCCTCAAAAAAATTATCAGGGGGTCTGTATGTCTGATATTGTAGTGAAACCCCTCCCACAGTGTGATGTCATGACCATGGTCCTAGCATTTTTCTGTCTGTGGACCCTGTTGCATTGTGGGAAATGACTTTTTCCAACTTTCCAACTGCCAAGAAAGCAATATCTTCCTCTGTGCGTAGAACTCTCAGTAAGGAACATTCCGTACAGATCACCTGGGAGGATTAAGATAACACCACCAGTGATACATTTCAGAATGCAAATCAGGGAGACGATAGATTTTACAATGGGCAAACGCTGACTTAATACCCTATAGATGAATATTGTACACAATAATCAATTTTATTATTTTCCAGGGCTGTGGAGTCGGGGCAATTTTGGGTGCCTGGAGTCGGAGTCGGGAAAAAATGCACCGACTCCGACTCCTAATGAATTTAAACTGTAATTAAAATAGAAAATAATATGATAAAATGTTCTATTTTGTCAGATAATAGTCATCATAAATAATGTATATATACAGTAATAGCTGTGCTTAGTCCACAAAAATGAAATCTACCAATCAAAATTAGTTACTTGTGCTGCTTCAATAAAGCAGTCCCCGTATTTTTAAAGTCAAATATACACATCTGATTGTGACTGTATATATGATGTGTACACAGGAATCTCTTATGTATACTAAATAACATCTATGCTGTAAGAATAAAGCCTGATGTGTAGCCGTGTCACTAATAGAGATGGTCAACGAGATGGAAATAATTCTGCATTGATGGTGATTTATGCAAATGTATGCACTCTTCGTTTATGAAATCAAATAATTTGATATGTTGTTAAAATTTGGTTTGGTGACTATGAATTAAAGGGTACCTGAGACAGATGAAAAGAAATGTTTTATACATACCTGGGGCTTCCTCCAGCCCGCTTCAGGCCAATCAGTCCCTTGCTGTCCTCCACCACCACCTGGATCTTCTGCTATGAGTCCCGGTAATTCAGCCAGTCAGCGCAGTCCGGCCACGTGCCGCTCCTACAGCCAGGAGCATTCTGCACCGGCGCAATAGGCGCACTACGCCAGACTGGCTCAAGTACCTGGACTAATAGCAGAAGATCCAGGTAGTGGAGGAGCACAGCGAGGGACTAAATAGCCTGAATGGGGCTGGAGGAAGCCCCATGTATGTATAAAACTTTAATTCATCTGTCTCAGGTTTACTTTGTTACACAGTAGTGCTATACTCTACATATGCATTCCCCACAGAGCTGCAGGGAATCCACTGAGAATGTTGTGCACATTGAACACAGAGGTGTTGTCTATCACCCATAAACCTGGTTCAGATTGTGCATGAAGAATGTGTAATAGAGGAAGAATCGCCTCATTTCCCTGCAAAGTACCTGCACATCACTCTTGCATGTCCCCACAGTTACATTGCCTAGGGCCTGATCCATGTTCAGATTGTGCATGAAGAATGTGTAATAGAGGAAGAATCTCCTCATTCTCCTGCAGAGTACCTGCACATCATTCTTACATGTACCCACAGTTACATTGCCTAGGGCCTGATAGATG
The DNA here is from genome assembly GCF_040937935.1 of Hyperolius riggenbachi. Taxonomy (NCBI): domain Eukaryota; kingdom Metazoa; phylum Chordata; class Amphibia; order Anura; family Hyperoliidae; genus Hyperolius; species Hyperolius riggenbachi. Next base: position 246,958,374 of record NC_090653.1, on the reverse strand, counting down.
TTCTTTGTTCCGGTCTGTACCTTTTACAAGTACTCTTACCAAGGACTAGTTTTAGTCTATGACTAAAGGGAATAAATAATGCAGTCTACATATCCTTCTCACTTCAGCTGTCTCTTAAAATTAGTAAGCATTGGCAGTTAAGAGACGAATTTCATGTTACATACTTTCAATCAACAAGATTGTAATATGCAAATTAGAGGAGTCGGAGGAATCCTAAACTGAGGAGTCGGAGTCGGTGGATTTTTGTACCGACTCCACAGCCCTGTTGTTTTCACTGCAGTTGCTGTTGAAAAGTGGGCATGGCCATTCTATCTAACAGCCTTGTTTCGTAACCCCTACCCCATGTTTCTTACTTAAAATGTTTCCTGTTATAGAAGCACATGCTAGTGTTTCTTGCTATAGATCCCACAATACCCCTTATTATGGCACTCTTGTTATACTGCCTCTCTATTTTTTATGTGCTCCTTATTATTCTGACCTCCAATTTAGTGCTTTTTTTATACAATACCCCCTATTATAGTGTGCTCTATTATACTCCACCCCCACCACATTCAGGGGGAAACTTTCTCAACCCACCAGGAGGGTAAAATGCCAGGGAACCCCTGCAAACACCTCTGTGAACCCCGAGGTTACAGGGAACCCTGCTTGAGAAAGCCTGACTTATGTTGTATAGATTGTTGTACAAATTGCAGAGTAACCCTTCAAAGCACCATTATCCCAAAGCACCATTATCCCCAAGCAGAGGAATCCCTAGCAGAGATTAGCACCTTGTGTTGTGCAATGCTGAGCAAGCCCTGACCGTAAACAAAACTCCTTTCTCCATAAGGAAACGGCGCGGGGTGGTACAGGAATGCCGGATCGCTGTTTATTTGTCATGGGAGCCGATGAACAGAGATCAGCAGCATATGACGGCACAACTGTTATATTTTGAAATCTAGATGTTTAACTCTTAAGGTGAACCTGAGATGGTTCATGCTGCATTATTTATACTTACCTGGGGCTTCCTGCAGTCCCATGAGGTGTGTGGGCTCCCTCGCCATTTTTCTGTCCGCTCTGTTCTTCTGCGGTAGCCGTCGGTATCACTGTAATCAAAGGCGGGCCAAGGGGCAGTTGTCTATCCTCAAAAATCAAGCATGTAACATTAGCAGATCTGTCCTGTCCGTAGCTCCAACCTACGTGTTTCATACTGACGTTCTCAGGGGAGAGACTGATCTGATCATGTTGCATCATGCTTGATTTTAACTTGTGAGTGTGCTACTTTTTACATTTGTATTAAATTTATGGTTTTAGACTATGAAGAGCTCTAGTTACTAGATGATGCGTACAAACTGATGTTTGAATAGTTGAATAGCTACAAGAATCAGAACATATCGTCCACAAGTGACTATGGGTGGATTCCACCTGCAGGGGTCAGGAATTATGGAGGAGCAAAGCTACACCTCCTTTTTCCCTCTGGGGAAATAAAAAATATTCTGTGATATTGGGCATGAAAACATTTAGAGTATGATCTCTGGGTAAAATTAGTTTTCTGAACAGCTATGATATCTGTGGAATGGCTTGCATACAAATATAGTGCAAACTTTATTCAGCTTGGAATTGGGCCAATCAAATGCACTTCCTGTTGTTTTTGATTTGGCAGAGTTCTATGCTGCATACAATTTGTACGCAAGCTGGGATTGCTAGCATCTCATTGTCCATTGTTACCCTTATCACAAGGGACTGCATAGATTTCAAGGGAATTCAGAAGCTCCACCCACATTGTAACACCTTTCTGACCCGTTGCAGGACAGGAAGTTGCTGGCCACAGCTCAGCAGATGCTTCAGGACAGCCGGATAAAGACAGAATTACTCCGCATGCAGATTGTGAAGCTGACGCAGTCTCCGGGCTCCATGACTGACCTCAGCGAGTCTACAGAGATCCTCTCGCCTCTGGAGCTTCGAGTGGAGGAGCTGAGGCGTCACTTACGGGTGGAGGCCGCTGTTGCCGAAGGTGCTAAGAATGTGGTCAAGTTGCTGGGTGGCCGTAAAGTGCAGGACCGCAAGGCTTTGGCTGAGGTGAGATTACTGATGCCTCGGCCTCTCATGTGTATTTCATGCAAAGCTCTAGTTTCTTCAAAGCATGTCTGAACACCAAACTAAGCAAGGCCAATTCTAAGTGCAGGTTAAAAGCTACATCTAAACTATGTATAGAAACAAAGTGGTGGACAGAATACCCTTTTATGGGCCAGAGGTGCTTCCCACAGCACTACAGCTTGTTTCCTCTCCTCTCTGGATTCAGCTGGTAGGGGGGGTCACTCAGGTGTGACCATGTAACACTCAGATTAGAAAGAGCAGTAGATGATGGGCTACGTTTGTGCCTTACATTAGAAACTACAGCTACACAGTGGGGGTTTTCAAGTTGAAAGGCTCAGTTCAAATCGTAAAGCTTAGAATTTACACCAGTCGGCATGGTGCTTTGTTCAGTTTTGAGCTCAGTTAGACTATGTAAAAATAAAAAGTGATGACATACAACAGGAGTCCATCTATCTATCTATCCATCCATCCAACCCAGTGATATATCTGTGCTGAGCAACGAAATCTAGGATATGCTCCCTGGCGACCTCTCCTCCATTCCATAGTACTAATAGCCCCCGCTCCACACTCACACCACACACAACCTATGCCGGACACTAATACCTCCCCCAACAACAACCTATGCCTGATACTACCCCCAGCATCCTCCCCTAACAGCAGCCTATACTTGATTCCAACCCCCCCTCCCAACAACAACACCCCCCCCCCAACAGCAACCTATGCCTGATACTAATATTCCCCCCCCCCCAGCAACAACCCATGCCTGATACTAACATCCCCCCCCAACAGCAACCTATGCCTCATACTAACATACTACCCCCCCACCCCTGCCCAACAGCCTGTGCCTGATACTAACACCACCCTAACAACAACATATGGCTGATACTACCGCCCCCCCCCCAAACAACCCATGCCTGATACTAACATCCCCCCCAATAGCAACCTATGCCTGATACTAGCATACTCCAACCCCTGCCCCCCCCCCCCCCCCCCCGACATCAGCCTGTGCCTGATGCTGATACTAACACCCCCCCCCCCCTGACAACCTATGCCTGATACTAATATACCCCACCCCAATAACAACCTGTGCCTGATACTAACATGCCCAACAACAACCTATGCTTGACACCAGCTTTTCTCCTCGCTTACCTATACCGTCCATTAGACTTCTACTCTTGCTTATGTCTATCTCAAACCTACCTTGCCTGAGCTTAACCATTTTTGCTACCCCATAGCTAATGTGCTTGACTCCCTTCTTGTACCCTCCCCCAACTTACCTCATTTTAAACTTATCATGTTCCCCCAAGGGCCCATCTCTAAAGCCTAACTCTATTGTACAACCTGTAAAGTGGATGTAGACTCAGAACTTCCTCTATGCTCTAAGGAAAAGCAACTGCATAATAACCTTTTTAAAGAAAAAACTTTTCTTCATTACGATTTATAGAATTCCAACAGAGATCTTGTAGTGTTTACTTTCTGAGAGCGCAGAAAGGGTTAACCTCCTGTTTACATAACCTCGGCACTGTCCATGCACAGCTGAAAGACCTGATTTACACTTGCTGATTACTTGCAGTTAAGGTAGAATTTTTTTCTGTAAACGCACACAGGGTGGATTTCTCTGTGTTTTCCCATTTCTGCTGTGCCAGAGTTTAGGTTAGCTTTAAATGATGGTTTACCCCAATCAGTTACCAGACCTAACCGTACCACCCTCTTAATCTAGTTTCTTAACCCAGTAAATTAGCATTACTTACCTAATACTGCTGCTTCCCCCGAAATTACTGTTTGGTATCTTTGACTGGAACCCATAAGGCAGACATTAATAGTTGAAAGGAGACAGGAAGTGGAGCTAAAATGTATCCTGATCACAGAACTGCTACTTCTGCTCTTCCTGCAGGCCCAATCCAGGCTGCATGAATCTTCTCAGAAGATAGACCTTCTCCGGCTGTCTCTAGAACGATGCCTTGCCGAGCTTCCCTCAGGACATCCAAAGCAACAGCTCATCAAGCAGGATCTGCAGAGCTTCCCATCAGCAGGAGGAGTCTGGGGCAAAGACCAGAACAGTCAGCCGCTAACGCCCCTTATCAAACCCACGGCACTCACAGGTATCCTGACTTGCACTGGAGAGCAACCACCCACATTATTTAGAAACTAGGCCTTATCTTTGAATGTCTCGACATTTCTATTACAGGAACTTTGGAGATCCATCTTTTGGGCTGTCAGAGCTTACTGGAAACAGTCCCAGGGCGCTCTCGGGCGACCGGAACTCATGGGAGTCCAGAAACTAAGAACTTTATTCGTTACAAGACTGGAGGGAGTGGATATGGCCGTGGAGGTTCAGGGCGGTATTTAAGGACAGATGAGCTTTGTGGTAAGTATTCTGTTGCATCACTGATCATTTTTAAGGTCAATGCATGATTTCTAGTGGACCGTACCTCAATAAACTGTAATCAATGAAATTGCTTAAATGTTTGCCCTTTGTAACATCTTACCGTGCCCTGATTAAAATTTCAGTGATGCCTGCATCTTTACTGTTTGCAGGGTGAATCGCATGGGTTTTATTTTCCTATCTGTGTTGTGAGCAGTAATGTCATTGTGATCTCCCAGAGTGCCCTGGGGCAGTAGGTAGCATGACATCATGGCCTAGGATTAAGCATCACTTGGAGGGTGGGGCTACATACCAATATACAGCAATGTTTACATATAGGAAGTGTTTCTCATGTTGAAATCAGGATAATTAACATAAAAATGTATTTCCTGAATGATATTTAATGTACTCCAATGAGTCAATGCAGATCCTCCTTTTTAAGAGTTGACAGATGATGTTAAAGAAAACTCCTTGTGCATTAAAGAAAACCTTAAAGTGCACCTTAACTCAACTGGGGCTTATACCAGCCCCCTGCAGCCACCCTGTGTCCTCACCTTCCTGGAACGATGCTCCATTCCTCCATTGTGGCTAAGTTTCGTTTTCTGTGTCTGCGTGACCCTGGCCGTGTGCGTCGTCCCTCTCTCTCACGTTGCCGTCCCGCGCAGGAAAAGAAAATTCACAGCGACATGAGCGGGGGCACGCAGTAAGGTAGTTCGAGGAAACTTAGCCACGGCACGGGACCGGACCGGAGCATCATTTCAGGATGGCGAGGGGCACAGGGCACCTGCAGGGGCCTGGTAGAAGCCCCAAGTAAGTGAAACTTTTTTTTTTTTTCAGTTGAGTTGCGGGTTAACTTTAAGTGGCGTGACATGATGAGATAGATGTGTATTTACAGTGCCAAGCACACCAATATACTGTGTTGCTTTTTTTTTTTTCTCTGCCTGAAAGAGGTGATATTCACTTATGCAAATGACAGTTTTTCTTCTGTCGGGCCCCAATACGACGATAGCGTCCGGCACTGATAAGGAATTACAGCCATAGAATACTTTCCCTGCAGGGCTTGGAGTCTGTACAAAAATCATCCTACTCCCAACTCCGACTTCTCGGTTTATGAAACCCTCGACTCCAGGTACCTAAATTTCTCATACTCCTCGACTCTACAGCCCTGCTTTCCTGGCAGAGAACTGGGCTTCTGAGAGCAGAGGATAGATAAAAAGGGTCAATAGTTCATATATTTTAGCACTCTGAGACAAGGGACAGACTGTTTCATTGAGCTGAGACAAAACAATAAATCTACTTTTTAAGCTTTTTTAACACAACATAAAATGAGGATATCTGAAAGTCATTTTTAGGAATCGGAATGCAGTTGTTTATCTCACCAGTTTATATTCATTTAGGTTTCACTTTAAATAAGTGTCCCTTCAAGTTATATTGTTTTTAATCAGTTTTGGAAGACCACTCAAAAAGTAATTTTTAACGTCTGTTTTATTCTTATATTTTGTTTAGGAGAGGTAATGTGTGTCTTGAAGGTTGATAATAAGCCGGTTACACATACTAACTGGGGGCCAGTGCACAACCAGTGCTGGGATCAGCGGTTTTCTATTGAGCTGGAGAGGGTGAGGCTTACATTTATTCTACCACTTGCCTGTATATTATCTCCCAAGCTTTGCATGGTTTTATATCAAAACAAATCTTCATGCAGTCTCGAGAGCTGGAGATCTCCATACACTGGCGAGACTGGAGGGAGCTGTGCGCCGTTTGCTTTGTACGCCTGGAGGACTTTATGGACAATGAACGCCATGGAGTGTGTCTACAGCTGGAACCTCAAGGAATGCTTTTTGCAGAAGTAAGATCAATCCTGAACATGGTGTAATGCCACAGTCGTGGTGGGTAATCGAAGTCTTCTAAACGATAGCTGTTCCCCACCTCTGTTCTGGGACACGTTGATGTGTTGTGGCAGTGCGCGTGGCCTTGTCACATTATCCCAGCTACCCCTCTACTTCCGTATTTCTCATCAGAGACCCATCAAAGGCCCATAGAAGCATACGCTGTACCAACTGGAGTCAAGTTGTGCCATGCCAAGCTGGCAGCTGTAGTTTAATACCTGGACATCCTCAGCACAGTAATGCTAGGTCAAGTGATGTCCACATCATTCTACATTGGCCGGGCTTAGTCAGCAACATCTCTTTACAGCCATAAAACCAGTCTACAAAAGTCAGATGACTCCCTAAAGGTGCAACCAGTAGCAGAATTCTCATGGTACCATTGGGTTGCCATGAGGCCAAAATGGGCTTTCCACTGACCAAAGATCACAAACATATGATCGATCCTTTATTGGCCAACACATGGCATAAAACATTTCGAAACAAAGAGGCGGTGTAGGCAGCACGTTGTAAAACAGTAATTTCTAATAGTTAATTCTATGTATCTAAAGTATGTACATGGCAGGCTGGTATTTCAAGAATGCAAATATCTTGGGAAAAGTGAAAAAATCCCACATGTAATACAATTTGTATCCTGCATGTCAGGTGTTGGCTAATGAAGGTTTGAGTATATGTTTATTTATTAGTAGCAAGAGAGGAAGAAATCCGGCACTCTCACGATTGTGGCAGGAGATGGGGCTCAAACTTGATAGACTGTGTAGTATTGGAGTGCGTATCTCTTTGAAGGGCGTGCACGGGCTGGGTGAAAGACAACAAATTTGTGTGGAGAAGGGAGGCAAGGTGGAGCCAGCACTGCGATTCAAATCGTATTTATTGAGACAAAAAGTTGTAAGGCACTTAGTCAGTTCAGGTTGTATGCGATGCGGATGTGGTGGGCGCCAGGTCTAGGTCCCCCTGCGGACGTCCGTTTTGCGCGTCTAGCGCTTGTTCACCGCACCGGACCTTTCCCCACTGCGGTGAACAAGCGCTAGACGCGTGAAACGGACGTCCGCAGGGGGACCTAGACCTGTCGCCCACCACATCCGCATCGCATCCAACCTGAACTGACTAAGTGCCTTACAACTTTTTGTCTCAAATACGATTTGAATCGCAGTGCTGGCTCCACCTTGTCTCCCTTCTCCACACATATATGTTTATTTAGGTGCCCTTACTACTTTCATGAATTAACTACAGCTGCTGTCATGCTCTCTTGCAAAATGGCTGCTTCTAGTCCAGCAGACTGTGATTAGGGAAGGAAAGATGACATGACTCTGGCTCAGACACCAAAAGTGTTCCTGAGCCAGAGTAATTTAAGTATATGTTATGGTAGACAGTAGTTCTGCTTTAATATTGTGGCAATGCTCCAATTTTAGCTTATAGTTGTATATTTGTAAAAAGCTTCAGACATAGCGTCTTATCAGTAATGCATGGGGTCATCAGTTGAAGCACTTTTGAGCAGTGCCACCTGCCCCTACCCTATGGATTGGATATCAGTTAACTGGGCAAGTTACATTCTTGTAATGAAATTAAATCTACACTGCATAAAGTCAATAGCCACTGAGACAAAGTCAGAGGGGGGAGGAACTCAAGTACCCCCTGGGCCCTCTGTTCCAGGTCCCATAGCAACTGCTATGGCTATTGCTACACCCCTGCCGCATTGTGTACATAGACCTTCAACACAGAGCCTATCTTCACCTCCTGTCACTCGTTTATTCCAGATTATTTTCTGTAACCCGGTCATCGAAAGGCGAGGAAAAGTCCAGCGACAGAAGCGCATATTTCCCAAACAGAAAGGTGAGCGGATTGCTTTTGTAAGTCTTTGATATGCAGCGTGTCATATATCTCTGTAACACCAGCCATACAATGGCTGACCCTGGTAGATGTGATGAAGATTCGTTATCAGAATTATTATTGATTTATTAATCTTCAGCTGTAGCAGAATTATTAAGAAAAAAAAAAAATCTTCGTTTGCATGCAACATAAAAATTACACAACTAGTATAGCTCTATACACACGTCAGATGAAACTCGACCGAGATGATCGATAACGACTGCCTCTGCCGAGAATCCAGCATGTGTATGGCAGCCAGTGACCCCCTCGGCTAGTGATCCTTCCTGATGGATCACTATGGCCGAGATCATTGTTCTCCACTAACTCCACCCACTGCGTGATGTCACTTCCACTCTGTCCCGATCCCTGTAGAGCAACATTGAGCATGTGTATGGGCCTTAATTCATACGCCTCTCAGCATCACGAACTATAATCTGGTATGACTCAGATGAAGGGATAAACCCTAACTACCTAATGGCTGTCGGTCTCTATGTCGCTGCAGGTCTGTTGATCCCCAGCGGACATGCTTAAAAATCTAGGAGGGCCTAATCATGAGAAAAAATTAAAAAATACCAACTCTTCTCTCACATCATGTGACCTTCTTTACTCAGTCCAGGACAAAGCTGTATATCGCAGGCGTGTTTTTTTTAAACATGTTATTAATTCCAGGATGGTGGCGCAGTGGTTAGCACTCTCACCTTACAGAGCTGGGTCTTCAGTTGAAATCACAGCCAGGGCACAAGCTACAGAGAGTTTGTATGTTCTCCCCGTGTCTGAGTGGGTTTCCTCCGGGCACTCCGGTTCCCAAACGTCCCAAAAACATACAGATAAGTTAATTGACTTCCCCCTAATTTGCCCCTAGACTACGATACATACTCTACAGGATGCATATATTGACTATGGTAGAGATTAGATTATGAGTCCTTCTGAGGGACAGTTAGAGACAAGACTATATACTCTGTACAGCTCTGCAGAAGATGTTGGCGCTATATAAATGCTAAATAATTGCGGTATTTTTTGGACTATAAGACTCACTTTTTGCCCCCAAAATTCGGGGAAAAAGTCACTGCGTCTTATAGTCCAAATGCAGAGAGTTCCTGACTTGTGAACACCTGCCAATACGGGGGACAAACCATGGAGGACAGAGGCTGATACATGGGGGACAGAGGAGGACTCGGAGAGACACGTGGTATAAGGGTATAAGGGGGCATGAGGTACAAGGGGGCATAATCCACAAGATGCCCCTTCACCATGGATGCACCAGGTTTAATATATATATATATATATATATATATATATATATATATATATATATATATATATATATATATATATATATATATATATATATATATATATATATATATATATATATATATATATATATATATATATATATATATATATTTTTTCCCCTGGTTTTTGTCCTCTAAACTTAGGTGAGTCTTTTGGTCAGGAGCGTCTTATAGTCCAAATAATACGGTATAGATAAATGTCAGAGTGCATAATTCGCACACCGCTGCAGGGTGGCACTTTATAAATACGTGCTATACTGACCTAGTATTTGAAATTCATTCACCGCTGCACACTTTGAAACCTCTGCAGGGTGGCACTTTATAAATACGTGCTATACTGACCTAGTATTTGAAATTCATTCACCGCTGCACACTTTGAAACAGAGTTTTCAAATGCCTTCATTATGCGGCCAGGCTAGGGGGTTTTGTGATTATCCAAATGTATAAAATCCAGTGGAAATCTCTTGGGTGGCTTTAACTTGAAGTGATTAGTTTGACACTGACAGATTACGGATTTGTGCCTCTGTCTAATACTTTCCAATCCAGAAAAAATGAAAACCTCTTTACACACATACCAGAACTGGGACTGGACTTGACTCCTGATCCTTCAGGTGGGGCTGTGGCTGTACAGACATGCTGCTAGCTTATAGGCTAGCAACGGGATATGGCTATGTTACTATGAAGTTGGGAGGAAGCCTAGCAGCACGGCCTGTACTGAGCTAGTGGGTGGAGTAAGAGGACAATGGCCTTGGGCCAATACTGTCCAAGCTGATCACTTTCCGAGTCACAAGGGCAGTCACGGGCCGCTGTACACTCGATAGACTCTCAGCAGAAGCTCCCCTGCCGTGCATCTCTCACATGTGATTCTCTCACATGTGACTCGGCGGCGGCTGCTCTGCGGTGCTCCCGCTGGAATTGCTGCCGCTCTGTCTCCGTGTCAGAGCGGTCAGCTGTTTGTGGTGCAAATAGATCGGCACCTGGTCCTGGGGGGGAGAGGGTGGTCGGGCAAACATAGGCATGCTCTGCATGCTCGTCATCAGTATCTGATATGCGGCTTTGCGTCGTTAGCGTGGGCAAAAGGCTACATAGTAGCAAAATTATATTGATTTTTGCAGAACGCATTGGCTTTTTTGATCACTTTAATACTAAATAAAACATTGCTGTACAGATTTAAATTTCACTTTGGGGGCTAACAGTTACTCTTTAAAAGGAAATAGCTGTATCAGCTTCCGTATCCCACTCAGTTCAGGTGCACTTTAAGGCCTGGTGCTTTTACTGTATTGGCTTCATGTTTGTTCCAGGTGCACGGGCCAAAAACTGAAGTTAAAAGTTCAGGACAACCTGGTATTAGGCGTTTTTTTATGGATAATAAAGATTGTAGTCTTTATAATATTTTTAGCTTAGGTATCCTTTAAAATTGTTTCTACGGTTTATTTTCATTTTACATTGCAACCACCTAAGAATAAAACTATAAGCTCAAATTGCAACGCTTTGCAACCATAGCAACAGCACTCTGGAGTACACACAGGGCTTGACTCACTAACCGGAGTGAAAAGCCACTTAGTGTGCCTTATCAGATTTAAGGGGCCTTATCAGAGTTGCATAGTTTCATAGTTATTTTGGTTGAAAAAAGACATACATCCATAGAGTTCAACCAGTACAAAGTACAACACCAGCCTGCTCCCTCACATATCCCTGTTGATCCAGAGGAAGGCGAAAAAACCCTTACAAGGCATGGTCCAATTAGGGAAAAATTCCTTCCCGACTCCAGATGGCAATCAGATAAATTCCCTGGATCAACATCATTAGGCATTACATAGTAATTGTAGCCATGGATGTCTTTCAACGCAAGGAAAGCATCTAAGCCCCCTTTAAATGCAGGTATAGAGTTTGCCATAACGACTTCCTGTGGCAATGCATTCCACATCTTAATCACTCTTACTGTAAAGAACCCTTTCCTAAATAAATGGCTGAAACTTTTTCCTCCATGCGCAGATCATGTCCTCTAGTCCTTTGAGAAGGCCTAGGGACAAAAAGCTCATCCGCCAAGCTATTATATTGCCCTCTGATGTATTTATACATGTTAATTAGATCTCCTCTAAGGCGTCTTTTCTCTAGACTAAATAAACCCAGTTTATCTACCCTTTCTTGGTAAGCGAGACCTTCCATCCCACGTATCAATTTTGTTGCTCGTCTCTTTACCTGCTCTAAAACTGCAATATCTTTTTTGTAATGTGGTGCCCAGAACTGAATTCCATATTCCAGATGTGGCCTTACTAGAGAGTTAAACGGGCAATATTATGCTAGCATCTCGAGTTTTTATTTCCCTTTTAATGCGCCTTAGTGTGCCTTATCAGAATAGCATAGCGAGTGCTAACAACTTATGCCTGATAATTGACAATGAGGAGCGCTCTACTCATCGTCAATTATCAGGCATAAGTTTGTAGCGCTCGCTATGCTTTTCTGATAAGGCACACTAACTCTGATAAGGCCCCTTAACCCTGATAAGGCACCGCTAAGGCCCCTTATCTCTGATAAGGCACGCTATTTGTCTTAGTAAATTTGTCTTAAGCCCCGTCTACACGAGGCGATCCGGTGGCTCGATTAGCCGCCGGATCGCCTCTTCCACATCCCCGCGCGTGCGTCGGATTCGATCCACCCTCGTCGACGCGCCGCTTATCTTCCGCTCGGTTTCCTGCCATTGTCCCCTCGTGGGGAACGAGCAGGGAATCGGCCGCGGCAAAATCGGACCTGACGGATCTTATCAATCGAGCCGCATCAGCGGCTCGATTGATAAGGAACATCGCTCCGTGTAGACGGAGCTTAAGTGAATCAGGTCCCTAGTGCCCTGGTTTGCGCCCACAAAGTGTTAAGGCTCACTAACCAGCTTAGCGCCGGTTAGTGTATCAAGTCCACAGTCTATAAACCTCTCTATTTCCTGCCAGTGTACTCCACTGTACAGAGAAGAAGCTATATAGTGCTAGAAACATTGTGAAATGACTGTTTTATATGCACATAAAAACAAGGCAAACAAACTGAAAAAAAGGTTTGCCATTTGTCCTTGAAACCAATAGAGCTGAACTGAATGGATTGAGTTTTTCTAAACAAAACTTAAGTCCTACTTCTAGCATATATTTGGAAAGCCACATGTAATGGGTAAATACTGTTCCCTCTACCTCATTATTTCATCGTACTACAGCTTTTTAGGAATTGCACTTTTCGCCATGATACAAATTCAGTGTTGCTCTTTACCTCTCCAGCTGGGTGGTGGTTCATCTTCATTTACTTTTCTAGGAAAGGAGTTTCTTCGCGCAACTCAAATGAACATCAACTTTGCCACGTGGGGCCGCCTGATGATGAGTATTTTACCGCCGTGTGGTACCATGACAACGCTAAGCCCGCCCCTTCCCAACACTACAGAGGCTCAAATGAATTCTTCAAACTGCAGGTAGGTTCTTAGATGCACCCGTAGATATCCTTGGTCCGAAAGCATAGCTGAAGCGCAATTTGATTATAAAAAAAGTTAATTACCTCAGTCGTGGGACTACATAGTCCAGCTGCTTACCCTGATCCTCTTCCAGCACTGGGTCCCTATAAACTTATTCAACAAGGGCTTGTCAAATATGCTTTTTGTGGCCACACTCCTGCCATGTATGGGTGCATCTGTACTGGACATGAGCGAGTATGATCCTCTCGTGCATGGCTTCTTTTTCTTTGTGCAAGAGTGCTTCATTCTACTAGGCATGTGCGGCGCTTACTTGCACATGCCCAGTATGGAGAGGCTCCTACTTGGATGGCCACAAGAACAAGCGGGTCCTGGGCAGCAACAGAGGGCTAGAAGAAGATCTGGGAAGCCTCTGGACCATCCAGAGGCTCCCCACCACTGATTAAATATCCATGTTGTAACTCCTTCCTTGCCACAGGCTTGCTTTAATGCTGCTGGGTTCTGTGCTAATATGTAAACATAAGAGGTTAACCCTTTCTATGCTCCCAGGAAACCAGGAAGTAAACACGCTACGGGATCTCTGTAGAAGTTCTGTAAGTTGTAATGAAGAAATGTTTTTCTTTAAAGGTTATTTTGCTGTTGCAGAGCGGAAGTTCTGATTTTAGGTCCACTTTTAAAAGGGAATTATGTTCTGAAAAAACAAATCCATAATGCTTCCCCCCCCCGACTCCCTATGGTTAGTTAATCACCCCAGAATCAGGCAACACGTTTTGCGATTGGTACTAATTGCTAAACATCTGCAATCGGCGCCAATTGCGGCAGTGAGAACAGTGCCATAGGTTAGAATAGCACTAGCGCTTTAAAAATCTCTAGCGCTTTGGCGATTAGCGGAAATCGCCCACTAATCGCCTTAGTGTGAATGGGTCCTAAACCATGTACTTCCCCAAGCCCCAGACCGCACATTCTACATAAACACCCCCCACCCCAATCATTTCTGCTACTCAAACATTGGTGGCCAGCTTTATGTGCCCTCTAACAGGTGGTCATATATTTAACCTGTGTGGCTAGTTCAAAAGAGAGGGTGAAGCAGTGATCAGGGCCAGATTTCTACTTTTTACCGCCCAAGGCCCACCATCACCAGCCGCCCCTTAATCAAGACAGCCGCCCCTGACTTACACGGATTATTATTATTTTACAATTCACAGATTGCCCAAAAACAGAGGATTGAAGGATTGGGAAGATTGATGGGCAATGTACTTTTTCCTTTAAAACACAGAACATTTAACGGTGTTCTCCCCAGATTTTTTTTCCAGCTGGGTTGCATGAAAAAGTAGCCGGGTGGCATGAAAAAATAGCCGGGTGGGGAGAGATAAGAGAATGCAGGGCAGGTGCTTCTCTGCTTACAGCATAGGAGGAGGTGAGCAGATAACAGCCGGGTGCTCACCAAAACTAGCCGGGTGGAGCACCCGGCTAATAGAGCCTGGGGAGAACACCGCATTATACCATTATTTTTTTTTTTTAACGGTACCTGTGAGGGCACAACAACTCCCCCCATCCTCCTCAACTGCATCTATCTGGCTTGGGACCCTCCGGACAAATTCGACCAGTTTGTCAAAAATGTTCCTGTGGTCACACTCCCGTCTTTGTAAGAGTGAGGCCACACTGTGCAGGTGCAAGTGCAGCCCATGCCTGCACAACAGCACAAAGCTGCTCATGCATGGCTTTTTTCTCCATACACACGTGGCTTTGCGCTACTATGCAGGCTGCTACTATACCTGCACTGTGTGGCCTCACTTGTGCAGAGATGGGAGTGTGATGCAAGAAGATTTTTGACAAATACAGTGGCTTGCAAAAGTATTCGGCCCCCTTGAAGTTTTCCACATTTTGTCACATTACTGCCACAAACATGAATCAATTTTATTGGAATTTCACATGAAAGACCAATACAAAGTGGTGTACACGTGCGAAGTGGAACGAAAATCATACATGATTCCAAACATTTTTTACAAGTAAATAACTGCAAAGTGGGGTGTGCATAATTATTCAGCCCCTTTTGGTCTGAGTGCAGTCAGTTGCCCATAGTCATTGCCTGATGAGTGCTAATGACTAAATAGAGTGCACCTGTGTGTAATCTAATGTCAGTACAAATACAGCTGCTCTGTGACGGCCTCAGAGGTTGTCTAAGAGAATATTGGGAGCAACAACACCATGAAGTCAAAAGAACATACCAGACAGGTCAGGGATAAGGTTATTGAGAAATTTAAAGCAGGCTTAGGCTACAAAAAGATTTCCAAAGCCTTGAACATCCCACGGAGCACTGTACAAGTGATCATTCAGAAATGGAAGGAGTATGGCACAACTGTAAACCTACCAAGACAAGGCCGTCCACCTAAACCCACAGGCCGAACAAGGAGAGCGCTGATCAGAAATCCAATCAAGAGGCCAATGGTGACTCTGGACGAGCTGCAGAGATCTACAGCTCAGGTGGGGGAATCTGTCCATAGGACAACTATTAGTCGTGCACTGCACAAAGTTGGCCTTTATGGAAGAGTGACAAGAAGAAGGCCATTGTTAACAGAAAAGCATAAGAAGTCCCGTTTGCAGTTTGCCACAAGCCATGTGGGGGACACAGAATACATGGAAGAAGGCTCTCTGGTCAGATGAGACCAAAATGGAACTTTTTGGCCAAAATGCTATGTGTGGTGGGAAACTAACATTGCACATCATTCTGTGTACACCATCCCGACTGTCAAATATGGTGGTGGCAGCATCATGCTCTGGGGGTTCTTCTCTTCAGCAGGGACAGGGAAGCGGGTCAGATTTGATGGGAAGATGGATGTAGCCAAATACAGGGCAATCTTGGAAGAAAACCTCTTAGAGTCTGCAGAAGACTTGAGACTGGGGCAGAGGTTCACCTTCCAGCAGGTCAACGACCCTATACATAAAGCCAGGGCAACAATGGAATGGTTTAAAACAAAACATAGCCATGTGTTAGAATGGCCCAGCCAAAGTCCAGATCTAAATCCAATCAAGAATCTGTGGCAAGATCTGAAAACTGCTGTTCACAAACGCTGTCCATCTAATCTGATTGAGCTGTTTTGCAAAGAAGAATGGGCAAGGATTTCAGTCTCTAGATGTGCAAAGCTGGTAGAGACATACCCTACAAGACTGGCAGCTGTAATTGCAGCAAAAGGTGGTTCTACAAAGTATTGACTCAGGAGGCTGAATAATTATGCACACCCCACTTTGCAGTTATTGATTTGTAAAAAATGTTTGGAATCGTGTATGATTTTCGTTCCACTTCTCACGTGTACACCACTTTGTATTGGTCTTTCATGTGGAATTCCAGTAAAATTGATTCATGTTTGTGGCAGTAATGTGACAAAATGTGGAAAACTTTAAGGGGGCCGAATACTTTTGCAAGCTACTGTACTTGTCAAATATGTTTGGAGGATCCCCGACTGCGCTCAATGTGGTCGACGAGGATGGGAGAAGCCCTTGGAGAAAAATAAACACATTTATACACATGTATAACGCACACAAACTACACACACACACTGCACACACAGTACATACTCCCATACACACACTGCTTGCTCCAATGCACAAAGCAGAGACAGACAGCCAGAACCTCACCGGAGAAGCAATTTGTCAGTCAGCAGCAGAATCTAAAAAAAGCAAAACACACACAGCACTTCAAAGGGGACAGCTATCAGCAAGTATGGAGCAAGCTTTTACAACAAAGCATCACAGTATCAGGAAAAGCTAGAGAAGTCGATGCAGACTCGTCCTACCCTGTGTACAGCTCAGCCTGAAACAGCACATGGAATGAAGGACAACAGGAGTTAGAGGAAAAATTGCCAGCACATAGCCTACCTAATAGCTTTGGGAAAGTAAGAAGCAGAGCAGAAGACTGCTGCTAACTGTATCAGAAGCCCAGAGACAGAAGACGCACTGTACACACGCTGCTGTAGGAAGTCAGCTAGAGGGGGCGTACCTTCTCTCCGCACAGCATCATGTTTGGCAGCTTTGGCATCTGTATATTGGATTGCACCTCAGCGTGCAGCTACCCGCCCCTGGTTTTCACCTGGCTACCTGGCGCCCTAGGTTGACTTGGCTCAAATCCGGCCATGCCAGGGATGTCTGCTCGCTACCATCCACCCTCCCGTCCCAGATCCTCTATTGCTTCCTATTATGCAGCTCTCTCCATGGCAGCGCTAGCATACATGCAGGATGAGTTTGACATGTTTCTGACAGATGGCAATACGCTGTAACTGCTTAGAATTTATACCGGGTGGTGTGGCGACAATTCCGACATAGCTGTAAACTGTAGCCGTGCTGGTATACAACTCTACGGCCGACAGTGTATTGCCACCTGTCTTAACAAGCCACATATGAAACTCATCCCTGCATGTGTTCTAGTGCTGCTGCAGGGAGATCTGCATTATAGGGAGCGATGGTGGATGGACTGGTGATCACAGCCCACAGATGCAGCGGGTAGATACACTAGCTGCTTCTTCTCCTGCGCTTCCACAGAAAGCTTGCAGCTTCTGATGAGATGTCTTCAGAAGTATCGCGAGACTTTTAAAGTGGGTAGGAGGAAAAAAAAAAAAATAGCAAAACATACCCACAATCCAGGAGGCTTACCTACAACCCCATGCCCACTGAATACGGCAACACAGCAGGCATGGGTGAGTTGGGGGGAAAATGTGGGGAGATATATTTGTACCCCATTTCAAAAATTAAAGGGGTATACATAGTTAATGAGGGCAAAAACTATTTTTTAGTTTTTTTTTTTTTTTCATTTTTGGTGTTACAACCCCCTTTAACACTCAACTCTCTTGTATTATGCTAAAACCGATGGAGATCAGAAAGACTATGGGGTCAATTCAGTATCTTAAAAGACAATTATCAAAGTATAGTGTTTTCCCAGAACGCCATTAATAAATGGGGTGACTGTGTGATAAAAGAATGTGGAAGTAAAAATAAAATAATTGTCTTGTTTCTTATGTACCTTAACAACTTTTTCCTGAGTGTACTGTTAGTCTGGACTGCAGAATAACCCAACTTCACAGGAGACGCTGTTCTGTGAAGAGATGACATGGGAATGCATTCAACATTTATAAACTTCAAACATCAAACATTTACCACTTATTAAATAAATGAGACACACACCACCTTGGCGTTTAACAGGCCGCGGCCATTGTTTATTGGGGGGTAAAAAGGGGGGTATAACAACCAACTTTATTGTAAACTCCGTAACCATTTAACTTTATTTACACGTGAACACAACATAAACTGACCGACACAACATCCGCGATCGATGGTCTGTGGACCTGCAGCTCAGGTCTGTCCAAAAGTTCTCCTCAAGTGACACTGACAGGGCTGGTTTTGTTTCACCTCAGCCAACCTCAGGGCTTTGGAGGGAATGAAGCTCCAACCAATCAGCTTCCAGCGGTACCTGAATAGCGTACAGCTCAACTTTGCTTAACAACAGCATCTTCTGAGGTGATTTACCTCACAGCATCTGAAATACAGAAAAGACCGCCAGTACCAATCCTTAACAATATACATCTGTACATTTATATACCCTTGTTCAATAGTTTCAGCATACCCATGTTCGCTGCCCTTCTATTGTAATGCAGCTCATCCAGTCTAATTTCTTGTTTCCCCTCCACTGTTTACCATACAGTGAAACATAAAACCTCCCGCCTCCACCAGCATAGAGCAGTGTGTTTGCTGTTGCTATGCAAACATACAATCAGTGGCTATTTTGCGCAAGCATGCACTGCGAGTACAACAGTGCAGAGAAGGAGTGAGAGAGCTTGTCGCTCGCCCCTAATACATCGATTTGCACAGCTTTTCTGCGCATACATGTGCTCCGAGTACCGATGTGCAGGGGAGCAAGAGAACTTGTATGTCGCTCCTCAAACAATCCAGTTGCGGCGGTATTGTGACTTTGTGGGGGGAAACCAGTGAGATTGTGCCACACTCGCACACAAAGTGGCGTACCCCTTGCAGATGGGCTATTCTGCAGACCAACCTTGTCAGTATTTTAACAGGATAAAATTGTTAAGGTACAGCAAGAAAAAGACACTATTTTATTTTTACTTCCACATTCTTTTATTACAGACACCCCTATTTATTAATGGCGTTGTGGGGAAAAGGCTATATTTCGATAGTTGTCTTTTAACCACCTTAGCACTAAGCCCGAGTCAGGCTTGGGCCGGAAATCCACAGCTCAGCGGTAACCCCGAGTCTGACTTGGGTTAGCCACTGGGAAGTATGTGCAGAGCATGCTTGTAACGGGTGTCTGTTAGGTCCTGAGCCCACTGACGCAGTTGTGTCTGCTTTTCAGTTACACATCAATGTTACAGATGCTGAAAAGCGGACAGAAACGGACACAACTGCGTTAGTGGGCTCAGGGCCTAACTCTCCTCCCCTGGGATCCAGATGCTGGGAGCCATTCTTCTTCCAGTCCTTGGGGGCTCTCGATCACTCTGGCGGGATCGTTGTCTGCTGTCATGACGACAGATGATCTCACTATAGGGGTAGAGTGCCACCCAGTGGACGGATGGAGAATTGCAGTGCTGGATCCAGGGGAGGTAAGTAATGCGCAGGGTTGCTGCGGATCTATCTAGCGGTATGATTTTCTCTTGCTTTTAGGGTCTATAAGCTTGTGAATTATTATTTTTTTTTTACCACTTTTAGACCCTTAAATCCAGAAGTAATCATACCGCCAGGGAGCTTAAACAGGAACTCCTGTGAAAATAATGTAATAAAAAAAGTGCTTAATTTTTTACAATAATTATGTATAAATGATTTAGTCAGTGTTTTCCCATTGTAAAATCTTTCCTCCACCTGATTTACATTCTGACATTTACCACATGGTGACATTTTTACTGCTGGCAGGTGATGTCAGTGGAAGGAGATGCTGCTTGCTTTTTTTTGGCAGTTGGACCCAGCTGTAAACAGCTGTTATTTCCCACAATGCAATGAGGTGTACAGACAGGAAACTGTCAGGACCATGGTCCTGACATCACGCTGTGGGAAGGGCTTCACCACAATATCCGCCATATAGAGCCCCCTGATGATCTGTTTGTGAAAAGGAAGATTTCTCATGGGAAAGCTACCGATTGAGATGAAATTCGATTCTTGGTCACGGTTTCTCTTTAGGGGAAAACTGCAGTGCCACCCAGATAGTGAGATGCGATTAATTCTGAATTGATGCAAATGGTATGTGGCTTTGAAATGTGCCTATCAATGGCAGCAGTTGTAGGTCCATTTCCAGTCTGCATCAACTCTGAATTAATCGCTTCTTATTGATCGCCCCTATTAGACCTAAAAGAAGCCAGGATATAGTGTCTTGTCTGTTTGGTAGTGAGGTATATTAGTGCTGCGAGGTTGGGATGTGGTTCTGGGCTGTAAAGGAAGTTTTCTTATTATTTTTACTCCTGCTGCTCTTCACCAATACATTTATGGTCTCTTTTCTTTAGTAACGTTCTTGCCAAGAAGTTAATATTTGATGAAGCGTTGGTGAAGCCTCCACCCAAACCTCCCCGACTTTTCTTACCGACGGATTCTGAGAAGCCAGGGGAACCTACAGGCTCTCCATCCAGAGGGATTGCTAAAGTGAGTACCCGACTGATCTAGCAGCTATTGGGTTTATCTGCTGTGCAGAGATTCACTGAGATTTGGTGCTCTACAGAGAATTACAGAGAATTGGTGCTCTACAGAGATTTACTGGTGTTTGGTGCTCTACAGAGATTTACAGAGAATTAGTACTTTACAGAGAATTCCTTAGATTTGATACTCTACAGATATTCACTGAGATTTGGTGCTCTACAGAGATTTACTGAGATTTGGTGCTCTACAGAGATTTACTGAGATTTGGTGCTCTACAGAGATTTACTGAGATTTGGTGCTCTCCAGAGATTTACTGAGATTTGGTGCTCTACAGAGATTTTCTGAGATTTGGTGTTCTACAGAGATTTACTGAGATTTGGTGCTCTACAGAGACTTACTAAGATTTGGTGCTCTACAGAGATTTACTGAGATTTGGTGCTCTACAGAGATTTACTGAGATTTGGTGCTCTACAGAGATTTACTGAGATTTGGTGCTCTACAGAGAGTTACTGAGATTTGGTGCTCTACAGAGAGTTACTGAGATTTGGTGCTCTACAGAGAGTTACTGAGATTTGGTGCTCTACAGAGAGTTACTGAGATTTGGTGCTCTACAGAGAGTTACTGAGATTTGGTGCTCTACAGAGAGTTACTGAGATTTGGTGCTCTACAGAGAGTTACTGAGATTTGGTGCTCTACAGAGATTTACTGAGATTTGGTGCTCTACAGAGAGTTACTGAGATTTGGTGCTCTACAGAGATTTACTGAGATTTGGTGCTTTACAGAGAGTTACTGAGATTTGGTGCTCTACAGAGAGTTACTGAGATTTGGTGCTCTACAGAGAGTTACTGAGATTTGGTGCTCTACAGTGAGTTACTGAGATTTGGTGCTCTACAGAGATTTACTGAGATTTGGTGCTCTACAGAGATTTACTGAGATTTGGTGCTCTACAGAGATTTACTGAGATTTGGTGCTCTACAGAGATTTACTGAGATTTGGTGCTCTACAGAGATTTACTGGTATTTGGTGCTCTACAGAGAATTACTGAGAATTGGTGCTCTACAGAGATTCACTGGTGTTTGGTAGTCATCAGAGATTTACAGAGAATAAGTACTTTACAGAGAATTCCTTAGATTTGTTACTCTACAGAGGTCCACTGAGGTTTAATCCTTTACAGATATTCACTGAGATTTGGTGCTCTACAGAGATTGGAGATTTGGTGCTCTACAAAGATCTTAGATTTGGTGGTCTACAGAGATTTGGTGTTCTACAGAGATTTGAGATTTGGTGCTCTACAGAGATTTACCGAGATATGGTGCTCTACAGAGATTTACCGAGATTTGGTGCTCTACAGAGATTTACTCAGATTTGGTGCTCTACATGGAGTCATTTGAATGACATATATGTTTCTTGAACACAGTCAGTCCCAGTGTGTAGATCTAGAACTTCCTGTACTGATAACTGCAGATAAGTTCCTTCTTTCATGCATCCTACTCTATTGCTACAGTGATAATGCTGGGTTTACACCATAGAATTTTCTGTTAGATTTACCTGCCAGATAGATAAAGTTCAACATGTTGGAAATTTATCTATCTTACGATCTATCTGCCGAGCAATTAGGCATAGTTCTACTTTTCTACTCAGCAGGAGATAAACAGAAGACAGTATGCATTCTAACAGAAAATCTAACAGAAGAATCTAACAGAAAATTGTATGGTGTAAACCCAGCATAATGCTGGGTATACATGGCGCGATAGTTGTTATCATTTGAGCTGCTGATGGCTCGATTGATAATATTCAACATGTCCGATCCCCGCGGCGGATCGATTCCGCTCGATCCCCGCGGGCGGACAATAAAAGAAACGAGCAGCTGATAAGGAACTGCCCACGGGGACAAGCGGGAATCGATTCACGCCCCCGCGCGGATGAGCGGGGACGTGGCGGCATCGAGCCAGCGGCTCGATTCCGGCGCATAAACGCGCTGTGTATGCCCAGCGTAAGAGTGTGCCAATGGAACACATTAACAGCCATTTCTTATATTTTAAAGGAAAATCCGTTGCTGAATCCTAAGTGCTTGTGTTATGTGTATTGTAGTCTGTGAAGCGCATTCACTCAGAGGAGAGCAGCACCTCAAGCAACAGTGAGCCTGCGAAGCTTCACAGGTAATCTTCAGCCATGTGTGATGAATTGCTTGTATGTCAGGTATACAGAATGTGTCTGTGGGAAGGCCAAACTTTAAAAAACAGCAGAAATACATCTGTTTCCCTGCTTAAAAAAAAATAAAAAAAAACCCTGCATTCATGCCTTGGAAGTCTAAATAAAGGAGGGACAGTCACTAGACTGCCATGGAATGCTATATTGGAGGGGGGGGGGGGGAGGTACCATTAGACTACCAGGGAATATTGTATAGGGAAGACCACTAGTCTACCAGGGAATGTTATATAGGGAAATGGAGACCACTAGTCTACCAGGGAATATTGTATAGGGGAGGGGAGACAACTAGACAAATCAAATCAAAGATAGCTTTATTGGCATGACCAAGATTCATTACAGGTATTGCCAAAGCAAGGGGAAAAAGGGGGACATGGGAGGGGGTGGGGTAGGGGGACAGTGGCTAAGCAGTCTGTGGACATATTTTTTTTTTAGGTTTACAGTTCCGTTATGCTCCTCTGTCTGTGGCATGCTGTGACATAATGTGCAGCGATTGTCACTGTGGATTCCTCTTCTCCCAGTAGGATATATGTTTTTCTCTCGTCTTCTAGTGTGAGAAAGTCTGGGAATAGTTCCAACAATTTCTTAAAGTAAGTGTCCCTGGTTGCAGTATATTTGGGGCAGTGCAATAGGAAGTGGCTTTCATCCTCAAGGGTCTTCTGCTCACAGTGTTGGCATAGTCTCTCCTCCCTGGGTTTGTACGTCTGTCTGTGTCTCCCAGACTATTTCGAGGTTGTGAGACTACCAGGGAATATTGTATAGGGAAGGGGAGACCACTAGACTACCAGGGAATAACCAGGGAATATTGTATAGGGGAGGGGAGACCACTAGACTACCAGGAAATGTTATATAGGTGAGGGAAGAGACCACTAGCCTACCAGGAAATATTTTATAGGGGAGGGTAGTCCGTTAAACTACCAGGGAACGCTACATGGGTGTGGTAGGGAGGACCATCAGCCTACCCGGGTATCTCATGACCACACTCACTATGTGTAGCTGCAAAATTGAGGCATAGCTGGAGGTGTGATGGGGCGTGTCTTAGGCTAAGTTCACAGTGGAATGTTAAAGTTGCACGTTAAAACAAAATTTTATGCAGAATAGCGCATTGCATTGAAAAATAAATGCGCCGTTTACAGTGCACATGTTAAGTGAAAGTACTGCATGCAGTGCGTTATACACGTTATTAGCTACGTTAGACTGTTTGCACATGCTCAGTTATGACTTGGAAGCATACTTTTCATTGCCTGTATGCTCTACTGTATCTGCTGTATGTGATGGTAACGCTGCGTTGCAACTTTTTTGGCGCGTTGCAAGTTTGCGTTGCGACTTCAACGGTGCATCAAAACGCAATGTGCCACTGTGAATCTAGCCTAAGTGTTCCGGTTTTCCTGGTTTCAAATGCTGGGAGCTATGCATTTGGCTATTTAGTGGCCAGGTAGTGTAAAGGTTAAGGGCTCTGCCTCTGACACAGGAGACCTGGGTTCGTGTCCCGGCTCTGCCTGTTCAGTAAGCCAGCACCTATTCAGTAAGGAGTTCTTTGGGCGAGACTCCCTAACACTGCTACTGCCTACTGAGTGCGCTCTAGTGGCTGCCTCATAAGCGCTTTGAGTCCGACAGGAGAAAAGCGCTATACAAAAAAAGGAATTATTATTTAGCTGTTTAACAAAAGGAGGATTCTTATTTGTCGATATAAACGACTGCCTCTTTTTTTGCTTGAGTTTCCTTTTATTACTGGCTGCAGCCATAGCCATGTCAGTATCTGTCAGTGTCAGTATGTCAGTGGCTGGATAGTGTAATGGTTAAGGGCTCTGCCTCTGACACAGGAGACCTGGGTTCAAATCTCGGCTCTGCCTGTTCAGTAAGCCAGCACCTATTTCAGTAAGGAGTTTCTTGGGCAAGTCTCCTTAACACTGCTACTGCCTACTGAGTGCGCTCTAGTGGCTGCCTCGCAAGCGCTTTGAGTCCGACAGGAGAAAGGCGCTATACAAATATTGCAATTATCTGCACTTGAGCAGAGGCTAGCTTATTGTGGTGGGAGATCAAGGGGTGTGGCTGGCCCCCATCCAACCACTTTTACCAGAGTGAGGCCTTACCCACTTGAAGGGAACCTTAAGTGAACCAGGGGAGTTCAGTTTAACTTAACTCTGACTTCTTCCAGTCCCCTGTAGTCAGTCAGGTCCCTCGCTGTCCTCCCGGTCTGGTGTGTTCTGCTGTTGTGCCCCTCCGAAAACTGACTGCAAGCTACTGACTGTGTGCGCTTGTGCAGTTTGTAAGTCCATTGCATTGAGTTTAGAAAGGTGAGTGATCACAGGTTGTGAATATGTTAAAGATGTGATCATCATCCCTGCATTTCACAAGGACACGCAACAACTCTCTGCAGACTTGTTTTTTTTTTTTAAATCCGCACTGTGTAGAGAATGGTTACTCTGTTAATTTTGATACAGGTTCGCTTCAAATAGTGACAGGTGCACTTTAAGGAGCAAGATGAATGATTTTAAATATTGCATTTTTATGCTTTCCTTTTGACAGAAAAAGAGTCCTGGGGCTGGATGATTTCACCTGTGTCTCCGTGCTAGGGCGAGGCCATTTTGGCAAGGTAAAGTTATGTAAATGAGCTATGCAAATCGGATTATTTTAAGCTGTTGTAGCTGTGTAAACTCTGTTTTGAAGTTCTTGCAACTTTCAGGATTTGCATACCAGTTTGCATTGTCTCTGGTGGAGGCTTAATGAATAGTATTCTATCAGTGTGCATTGACAGGCCAGGGTTGTTGGACACAGTGGCATGGGGGAGCTGTATTCATAATTGGGGATTACAAAGGTAATATATAGTGGGTAGAGTTCGCTTATTTAGAGCTTTGAAGTTAGATACTTACCTTAGCCCTTCCTGGCTTCTCCCTCAACCCACCGTTCCAGCACTGGGTCCCTCTAAACCTAGGCTTCTTGTGGCCGTGCCCCTGCGGTGGATGAGCACATCTGGACTGGGCATGCACAAGTAAGGTCTGCACATGCCCAGTAGAAAGAAGTGCTCATGCACTAAGAAAAAAAGATGGCAATACAGTGGTAAAGAGGCGCCAGAAGAGTAAAAACAAATCTTTAAAACGTTTAAAATGAAGTAGGTCGTGGTGGACTTACCCCCTCAATGCAGACACAAAAAAATGATGATTTAGACAAAAAAATTGGTTGGAGTATGTAAATAAATGTATTATTTTATGTATGTATTATTATGTAAATAAACCAATTTTTGTTGTCTAAATCCAGCAATTTTTTGTGTCTGCATTGGGGGGAGGAGGGGGAGAGGGTAAAGTCTACCACGAGCTACTGCATTTTAAACGTTTTAAAGATTTGTTTTTACTTTTCTGTCGCCTTGGTACCTCTGTATTGCCATTGATTCCACCCCTGGTGGAGGGGATTTGGATCCTCTTTTCTCCTATCCTACAGAGATCGACCTTCTTAATCCTGAGTGGGGACAGGTCTAATCTCCCTACCTGCTTACTTTGTGGTTGCCTGGACGACAACCCTCGTTTTTGAGTATATAACATTATACTTACTTGTTCATATCCACATTCCAGTACATACTGCACTATATTTGGCCCTCGGTGTCTCCCCTTATATCTTTGTACAAGAAAATAAAGATGTGCACATATAACTTCGCTCTAATGAGCATGCACAGACCTTTTTCATGCGTGCCCAGACCGGATATGCATATCTATGGCCAGGGACACGGCCAGAAGAGAGGAGGATCCCAGCGCTGGAATGGTGGGCACAAAGAGGATTGGGGTAATTATCTACCTTTTAAAGATCTGAGGTGAGTATCCATCTTTTACCTCCTCTACCTCACTATTACAGGAGAAAGATGGCAACTCACCCTTGGCAAGAAATGTATGTCACTTGGTTGTAGCGCTGGAGGAAAAATAAATTCTTTTATGCAGTAATCAGTAACTTTAGATTGTTGTTTATTATGATGCCCTTAAATTTTTATTGCCCAATAATACCTGGGTGTTGAAAGGAGATCTGAAGCTAAAGTCCAGTGGCATGATTTTCTTAACCAACCTTATGCTTTGCCATACTTCTACCACCAAATCCGGCCCCTATGGTCACATCTGAATGTCATCATTGTTAGGGTCCACCACTCTGGCCAGACTGTCTATGGAGAATTTTTTTTTTCCCCTTCAAACTCCGCACACAAACCCAAATTATTGAGTATTCAACTAATGGTGTAACAGCGATACTCTCTCTTGCCATACTCATAAGTTGAGTTGTGTAGTCATCATAGTTTGCAGAGAATTACTTAATTTTAATTGATCATTTTAAATTAATAATGCTATGTTAAGGATGTAAGTCCCTCTCAAAGGTAGCAGCAAGAAGGGGGGGTCTGAGGACTACAGGAAAAGCATAGAATAGGCAAGGAGGGGAAGAAAAGAGAAGAGAGAAAGAAGAAAGGCTAGAGAAAAAGACTATCGATCTAATAACCAGGGCACTTCTGAGCTGCTTCAGATCTTAACAACATTGTCCTGACTCCATCGCCCTTCACAGATCCTCCATACCACATCTCAAGAACCCTTGCGTTGCTCACACAAGATAATAAAAATGTAGATGGGCTTTTAGCAACCTGCAGCTGAATTAAAAGTAAAACTACATAAGCAAAGTCTTACCTCCTTGTGCTGACTGTGAACCCTTATTTATAGTCCTTAAAGAGAAACTAGTCAAAATAACATAATAAAATTTCATTTTTTTTTTTTTTACTATATTCGTTCAGTGTTTGCCCATCCTAAAATCTTTCCTCTTCCCGAGTTACTTTCTGAACTTTATCACATGCTGCAACATCTTTAGTACTTGCAGGTGAATGTTTGTTTAATGAGAGTTCAAAAGCCAGTAGAAAATATCTCTCATCTCTCAAAATGGCGGGGGGGGTTCCATATAATTAATACAGCCTAGGCTAACCGTTAGTAATAGGATGGGGCTACATACCAATATACAGCAAAAGGAAGTGTTTCTGATGCTAAAACCAGGATATTTAAAGAGACACTGAAGCGAAAAAAAATATGATATAATGATTTGGTTGTGTACTATGAATAATTACTAGAAGATTAGCAGCAAAGAAAATATTCCCATTTTTTTTAAGGAATTTTAAGGTGTTATTTCTAACATTGCATCATTCTATAATATGTTCAGATTACACAACACTCAGCATTCAAAATTATTCTTTCAGAGCAGTCTGTGAACTAATGACCTCTCCTCTGCCAGAGGAAAAGTAAATAGTTCAATAACAGTTGAGATAATCAAAGTCAGAAAACAGCCCTCTCCACGACTTTAAAAGTTGTAGAGCTTAATGGCTTTTTTGCATAGAGATAACACATGGAGTTCCTTAACTCTTCCTGTACTGGAAACAATTAGACTGATGTATCTGATCTTAATGTTTTATTTCTTAGCTGTACTACACATACAAATCATAATATCATCATTTTTTTTCACTTCAGTGTCTCTTTAAAGGGACTCAGAGCTCTAAAATTAAAGATATTGTATACATACCTGGGGCTTCCTCCAGCCCCATCCACTCCGATAGCTCCCGCGCCACCATCCTCCTCTGCCCGCAGCTTCAGGAACCGGGTCCCATCACTGACGTCAGTTGCGGCCAGCTACACAGGAGAAGTGCGCTCATTGGCTATCATTCATGAAAGGGCTGTCGGTATGGAGAATCAGTGCGGGAAAACACCGCTGGCAGTGTTTTAGACTTCTGGGTGGGCATTCATAAAAAAGTATCCATGTGCGGAAGCAGTGCGGAGATTCCCCGAACTAGGCAGGCGATGGGCTTGCGGAGACACGGAAGCTGCCGAGTTGATACATTTCTCCGTGTTCCGCTCTGCTGCAGCTGCCTGGGAGGTCTGTGTGTCTCCATTCACTTGCATTGGTATCGCCACATCAGAGGGAGCGGTACTTCCCGACCTCACACCGCTTGCGGTGATCTTTATGAATGAACATTTTGCTACATTTGTTCCGATAATCACCGCACAAGGCGGTGATTTATCACTCTGCTCGGTAGTGTCATTTTTTTCACGCAGAAAGAGCCTTTATGAATGCTGACTTTGCTAAGTGGTCGGTAAAGTCAGCTGTTTTAAGCATTTCCGCATGCGGAAATGCTTTATGAATGATAGCCTTTGCGTATCTCTCCAGCAGCTGCTGGAGAGATATGTAGAGGGCGCACTTCTCTTACGCCAGACTGGCTCCAACTGACGGAAGTGCGGGGACCCGGTCCCCAAATTGCGGACAGCGGAAGATGGCGATCAGAGCAGATGGGGCTGGAGGTAGCCCCAGGTATGTATACAATATTTTTAATTTTAGAGCTCTGGTACACTTTCTTAATGTAAAATTGGGTGTCCTGAATAATTTACTGAATTCTACCATCCCTCTTTAAAATGACATGCTAAAAGTAAACTCTATATGAACTCAAAAATATCTGACTGAACGTGTGTGTGTGTGTGTGTGTGTGTGTGTGTGTGTGTGTGTGTGTGTGTGTGTGTGTGTGTGTGTGTGTGTGTGTGTGTGTGTGTGTGTGTGTGTGTGTGTGTGTGTATTTTGAGCAGGTGTAGAAGTAGCTACACAGTAGCGCTTCTGTTCACTCATAAAGAGTATGGGCTCTTGTTCTTTAGGTTCTTCTGGTTGAATATAAACAAACAGGAAAGCTCTACGCTATCAAAGCACTGAAGAAGCGGGATATCGTCAGCAGAGATGAGTTTGAAAGGTGCATATTTTATTTCTTTTCTATGTTTGGGCAGTCGTTATGCTGGTCTATAACTTAGTAGAATGTACTCTATTGGTGTTTTTCAATGTTTTCCTGATCTTTTGTGAATATGCTCACCATACTTACTGTAAATTATAACCTTATTTCACAGAAAGGTTTTAAAATCCTGACTCTAAAGGCAGACTTGTTAGTGTAGAGGAGGGGTGTCAAACGCAAATACAAAGTTGGCCGAAATTGTACACTGGGACCTAGTAGCGGGGCAACCTCGATGTCTACTGGCCTCCTCCCTCCCTTATAAAGTTTCTAGGTGGTCCCCCCTCCCTTCACTATACAGCTCCCTAGTGTTTAGCGTTTCCCCCCCCCCCCCCTCCCACATATGGCTTCCCTGGTGATCTAGGGCTTCACCCCCAATATAGCTTCCCAAATTGAATGACTATGAGGGCCAGGTTTGGCCCGCGGACCGGAGTTTGACATGTATGGTGTGGAGGATATACGGTATTTGAGTATAACTTAATTCAGTCATGAACTGCCCCCTTGACGCTTATTTGTGAGAAATCGTAAAAATGGCTGACTTGGTAATAAACTGAGGGTACCCCTCACCAGTCTGTCCTAAATCTTGTAACAACTTTGCAGCATCGGCTAAACATTCCCTATTGCATGTATTTGCCAAGCACCTTCAGTTCATTTTCTGCCCCTCACTCCTCACAACATACGGAGGGTTTGCTGATGTTGCACTCACCCGTCCCGTTTGTGCTTTTAATCTGTCCGGATTCCTTTCCTCTCCCTCCCTGCAGAGTCGCGAACACTGTGTAAAGACAGGTTTAACTTGCCCAGTCGCTGCTTCCAGCTGCTATCCCCATGGCCACAGCGGCATCATGTAATTTGCCGGCAGTTCGTGCCAGAGTGTCACATGACGGCACTCTGGGCATGGAGAGCACTGCTGGAAGCTGCGATTGGGCGAGTAACTTGTAAGCTGATTTCCTCTGGTGGCCCTGGACCCGAAATAGGTAATTTGTACTCTGCCTTAAGGTACATACATTTGATTTTTCCAAACGACCGGTCGTTTGGACGTCAAATCGGGCATGTGTACAAACGATCGTTCAGCTGGTAAGACTGGATTTGACCAATCCGCCAAGCAGATCCGTCAAAACCAGCGTTATCAGCTGAACGACCGTTTCTACACACGCCCGATTTGACGTCCAAACGACCGTTCGTTTGGAACAATCAGACTTGTGTACGCACCTTTAGCCGTAATGTGAATTAAGGTTATGGTAAGGTTATGGTGATACTCGCTGTGTAATTTGAGCATCAGCAAGGAAGGGAGCCTGTATTACGATAATGATGGTGTAATTTGGGGTGTTGGCAATAGCCGGAGCCCTAATAATGTAAAGAAGGGACCTGCGTCTAACAAGAAATGGGGTGTACAGTAGGAGATAATTAGGACAACAGTGCATGGAGCGCATCCCGTGACTTCACCCCGCGTCCCCAAATTTACCCGAGCTTTTTTAACAGGTACGCGCTGTACTTGGCCTAACTTCCTGCACAGTATTTAAGTCTGGCCTCCCTCTCTTTTGTACCTCAATTGCTCTATCAGCGTTTTCATGCCATGAATTCTGTTGGAAGTGACTTCAAATATGAAGCATCCGCTACCCTGTCTGATAGCATAACCTCCCTGGCGGTAATCCCGAGCTGAGTTCGGGCTAGCTGCCGGGGGCTCAATACAAGTGAATGGAGGGCATTGGGAGCTTTTACTCACTCACCTCCTGGGGGATCCAGACGTCGGTAGCCGTTCTTCTTCTTCCTGTCTTTGGAGGCTCTGAATCACTCTGGTGAGATTGCCGTCATTGATCTCCCCAAAGTGTTGCAGCGCCACGCGGAGGACGGAGGTAAAATTGCAGCGCTGTAGCCCAGGGAGGTGAGTGAGAGAAGGGGCTGCTGCTGGCTTACTGGCAGCATAATTGTTTCTTGATTTTAGGGTGTGAAATGTTCAGAAAAGACCCTAAAATCTGGAAATTATCATACTGCCAGGAAGGTTAATGTGATCCTCAGAGCTATGATGCCGCCTAATGTTCCCATCTTACGTTTGTCCTTGATTGTAGTCTGCAATGTGAGAAGCGGATCTTTGAGGTGGTGAATGCCTCGGGGCACCCCTTCCTGGTGAACCTGTTTGGTTGCTTCCAGACCCCGGAACACGCCTGCTTCGTGATGGAATACATGCCTGGTGGTGACCTGATGATGCACATCCATGCTAACGTCTTCTCACAGGCGGCAGCCAGGTGTGTGTGTGTGTGTGGGGGGGGGGGGGGGGGGGGAGAGGGAAGATGGCTTGTGTGTCACATGGTTGTCAAGCCTAACAAATTGTCCTTGTATTGGCAGGTTCTATTCTGCGTGTGTGGTTCTCGGCCTTCAGTTTCTGCACGAGAAAAAAATAATTTACAGGTATGGAGGTCTTTTTTGATGCCTGTTTATGACTGCTTGACGTGGTGACAAGGACTGTGAGTCAGGCTGCTTACCAATATCTACGGACATGTGATCCTCTGAATACTTTTTCTTAAGTTTTATGTCAATGTTTTCCAACGCCCATCTTTTCTTTAGAGACTTGAAGCTGGACAATCTGCTGATGGATGCTGGTGGATTTGTAAAGATTGCAGATTTTGGACTATGTAAAGAAGGTGAGACTTGTGTTAATTCTGAAAACTTTTGAAACTAGATAACCTCCCTGGCGGGACGCAGTTTTTAGCTGCTGCGTCCGCGGGAGGATTTTTTAAAATAAAAGTTTTGCTATATGCCTAAGCTAGCACTTCGCTAGCTAATTATGTCCCCAAGCCCCCCCCCCCCCCCCCCCCCGCCCCCCCCCCCCCCCCCCCCCCCCCCCCCGGCAACCAACTAAACCCCCCTGATCGCCGCCAGTAATATTTACCCCTCCGCGATCCCGCGAGAGCCGCAGCTTCACTGTCGCTATGGCGACGATCGGACATGTCATGCGCAGTCCCGATCCTCCCCATAGCAAAGCCTGGAGCTGATTGGGAGGCTGCGCCATCGTGGGGATCCCTGGGGGGCACGTATTACGGCGGTGATCGGTGGGGAAAGATGAACATCTGGGCTTTCATTTGTACCAGGTCCCAAGTCTGTATGACACACGGTTCTGAATAAGTGGGGGCTGAAGGAGGGGTGCCCCCTACACTTGGCTATTGCTGTTACTATTCGAAGCCTCCGATCTCTATATTGGGCGACTGGAGGCTGGCCCCTTCTTGCCTGCAGAAACAAATCACAGTGACCCCGGCAGCACCAACTCAGAAACTGTGGAGTGTAGTGATAACATCTGTTTCCAGGGGCCCGGGCGGGTAATATACTTGCAGAAACAGAACAGCTTTCTGCACGGCAACCCTACGCAGAACAAAGCAGAGCGCAGGAGACAACAGGGGTGGGATACAGGAGGAGCTGGAGTCAACAAGTCTGAGGACGAGACGGGGGGGGGGGGGGGGGGGTAGCCTTCTTCAAAACCCACTCTCTCCTTCAAAACCCACTAATTCGGGAACCGTGTGTCATACCGACTTGGAACCTGGTGCAAGTGAAAACCAAGACGTTCAGCTTCCTAAAGATGGTTCAATCTTGCAAGAGAAGTAAATATATTTTTAACAGGAGGCTCCCAAATGTGCTGGACGGTATAATACGTAAGTACCGAAAATACAATCCCAGCCAATCATAAGTGGCCTTTTAACACCTTTCCTTATAATGCTATGGTAATTTGTCCACTAAGGTATATTAGGCGGCCACGAGTTTGTTTACATGACGTCACTCTAAGCGTAACACACGCTTAGAGCGACGCATGGGGGGAGGTAACAGCCAGAAAAGGCGCAGCTTCCGAGAGAAGCTGTCGCTTTTTCAGCGGGGGAGAGGAATCAGTGATCGGGCTCCATAGCCCGATTCACTGATTGCCTGGCTAACGAACCGCGGGCCGGCGCGCGATTGGCCGCGGGAGCCTGCGGTAGCGCTCATGGTTCCTGGACGTAGTTTCTACGTCCAGGAACCAAATGGGTTAACAGTGTACTGACCAGGAAGCTGTTATGGGTTAATGGCGGATAGAGAATTCTATTGGACACAACAGGACGCAGGAGAGGAGAAAGAGATTGATGAGTAGACCACATGGGAGGTAAGTATGAAGTGTTTGTTTATTTTGACTTTTAATTTTCAGTTCAGGTCCTCTTTAAAGAGACTCCGTAACAAAAATTGCATCCTGTTTTTTATCATCCTACAAGTTCCAAAAGCTATTCTAATGTGTTCTAGCTTATTGCAGCACTTTGTACTATCACAGTCTCTGTAATAAATCAACTTATCTCTCTCTTGTCAGACTTGTCGGCCTGTGTCTGGAAGGCTGCCAAGTTCTTCAGTGTTGTGGTTCTGCTATGAACTCCCCCTTCCAGGCCCCTCTATGCACACTGCCTGTGTGTTATTTAGATTAGAGCAGCTTCTCTCTTATCTTTTACAAGCTGGATAAATCGTCCTCTGAGCTGGCTGGGCTTTCACATTAGTGAGGAATTACAGACAAGGGCAAAGCTGTTTGCAGGAAGAAAAGAGCAGCCTGAAACTTCAGTGCATGAGAGATGCAGGGGGAAAGAAACACACAAATGATCTCTTGAGATTCAAAAGAAGGCTGTATACAGCCTGCTTGTGTATGGATGTATTTTCTATGTGTGAACATACTGTACATCAACCTACTTCCTGTTTTGGTGGCCATTTTGTTTGTTTATAAACAAACTTTTTAAACTGTTTTTAACCACTTTTAATGCGGCGGGGAGCGGCGAAATTGTGACAGAGGGTAATAGATGTCCCCTAACGCACTGGTATGTTTACTTTTGTGCGATTTTAACAATACAGATTCTCTTTAAGGAATGTTTAACTATTCACATACTGGTAATGGGCACTATACTGTATGTATTAACAAGTATATACAATATCAATGGTAATTGGATGAGGCAATATTATATCATTGTTTGAACTACATCATTCTACAAGACTTTAGACATTTGTGGCCCAATAGTGTAGTGAGCCATGTGTACCTATCTGGTAGTTAGGTTGCTCTAAAGGTAGCCTCACTACTCCTGCAGCTTTGGCTGTGTCAGAAAAAGGGTTATACTGAGCGCCAGTGAGTCCCTAAAGTTTAAGAGAATTCAACTAGGAATGCGACTGCCAACTTCCTCCCTAATGGTGCATACACACATCCAATTTTGATTGGCCAATGGATGGCTTATTTTGCCTCCTCAATCCATTATGAGTTTACCTACACATTATTTTCAAACTATTTAAAATACGTTGGTCCTCATACTTATATGTAAGAGGTAAAAATGGCCAATCAAAATTTGATGTGTTTACGCACCATTAAGCCTGGCACACACTTTCAATTATGATTGGCCAGTCACTGACTCATTTTACCTCCTCCATGTAGTATGAGTGTTTTCCTACACAATCTGCTCATAGTATTCCGTATCTGTTGACTCACATACTACATGGAGGTGGTAAAATTGGTCAGTGATTGGCCAATCGTAATTGAAAGTATGTACCAGGCATTAGTTGTAGCAGGCTTGCCGCAGTATTTGTGAAGAGGCGATGAGATCACCAGGGAGCGAGAAGTCACATGTCTCTATAGGTGGCGCTAGAGGGCTGGAAGTTCAGCCAAACCTCAGGACTCCCTAGGCCTCAGTAGCGCCTTACTAGTGCAGTAATGCTGACAATGTGTCGTATGTTGTAATGCAATCCTCTAAAAGTCCAATGCAAAGTGGAAGTGTGACCAACATTCCGTTTTAGTGATATAACCTCATACTCTACTCCCCGCTGGATAGTGTAATGGTTAAGGGCTTTGCATCTGATACAGGAGACCTGGGTTCAGGAACTGGATAAGATCAGATCTCTTCGTGTTCCTTGGGCAAGACTCTCTAACACTGCTACTGCCTATAGAGTGTGTCTTAGTGGCTGCAGCTCTGGTGCTTTAAGCCCGCCATGTCCGGTCTTGTCTTTTACTCTTCCCCATTTCATTTGTTTAACTAGGATTTCTTCATCTACTTTCAGGACTTGTTTGTGAATTAGGGAACATGTATATGTTACGGCCAGAACCCGAAGTTTGGCCACCTCTTGTTCTGGCTGGCCACTTCGGGGTCTGGCTGGCGACTTCGGGTTCTGGCTGGCCAATGTGTGAAGTGGCCGATGCGCTGCGGCCAGTGTTAGAAATGATATGATTCCTGTTAAGATGAATGTATTTTCTGGTCGTCTCGCTGCGGCCAAATGTATGAAAAGTTAGTTTAATTTAATGAAATTAAGCCAGTGGCAAATGTAGCAGATGAAGCCGCCGGCTTCCACTCTGCCTCTCTCTCCTCCCCCTTCATCTCTCTCCTACCGGCAACGGCGGGGACACGCTCGTGTCCCTGAGAGTCGTTCATCGCGGCAGGCAATCCTGCCGTTCCTGCAGAGCGGGTGCTGGCAGAAGCAATGTCTGCAGCCTTCCCTGCTCTGCTTCCCTGGCGCGACGAACGACTCTCGGGGACACGAGCGTGTCCCCGCCGTTGCCGGTAGAAGAGAGAGGAAGGGGGAGGAGAGAGAGGCAGAGTGGAAGCCGGCGGACTCTCGGACATGCGTGTCCCCGCCGGCTGCCAGTAGGAGAGAGAGAGGCAGGGGGCGGCTTCATCTGCTACATTTGCCGCCGGCATCATTTCATTAAATTAACTAACTTTTCATACATTTTGCCGCAGCGAGATGGCCGGAAAATACATTAATCTTAACAGGAATCATTTCATTTCTAACATTGGCCGCAGCGCAGCGGCCACTTCACACATTGGTCAGCCAGAACCCGAAGTGGCCAGCCAGAACGTGAAGTGGCCAAACTTTGGGTTCTGGCCGTAACATATATAAAAACCAACCTTTTTAAAGGGATCACAAACTTTGAAGCCCCACTGTATATGAAAGCTTGGGACAGGTGTGTCGGTTTTTGGTGGGCGCTCATTTACTTGCTTGGTCTTCCAGGAATGGGATACGGGGACAGGACGAGCACGTTTTGCGGTACACCAGAGTTCCTGGCCCCTGAAGTGCTGACGGACACTTCCTACACGTATGCTGTGGACTGGTGGGGGCTGGGTGTGCTCCTCTATGAGATGCTGGTAGGAGAGGTAAGAGCTTTTACAGGTCCTCTTCAGTAGCAGAGTAAGAGTCAGAAGTTTTCTAGTTAGTGGACTATGGCTGTTCATGGCCGAATATTCATGTAAATGGGGTTGCAGTTTCAAAATCTGAGCTGTGTGATGTCAGGAGACTATTAAAGGGAACCTGAAGCGAGAGGAATACAGAGGCTGCCATCTTCGTTCTTGAATAAACAATGCCAGATGTAAAAAGAAGACAATCGAGAGCCCCTAATAGTGTATTATGGACAGATAAATTGTATAGGAAGTAGATGAAGTTATACTCACAAGTCTGGGTTGCCGGCCTCAGGCAACCACTCTCATCACATATGGGGAATTTGGACCTGGCCCCACTCAGGTTAAAGAGTCGCTCTCCGTAGAAAAGAAAAAGGGTATACACACCCATCCACCAGATGGATCAAAATGTATGAAAAGTACAGAGGCGCCAGCAGGATAAAAATAGTAGTACAAATTAAAACCAATTAAAATGTGGGTGGCGAGGGTGGACTCGTCTCCCCAACAAATAACACAACCGCTATGTTGCAATAAATTTAATCAAATATAATTATAATTAGTACTCCAAAAACAAACTGCAAAGCGTTTCGCGGGTCTCAAGCCCGCTTCCTCAGGCAAAAGTACAAAACAGGAGTAACTGAAACATAAACATAAAAGAATACATATACCGTATATACTCGCATACAAGCCGAATTTTTGACCCCCAAAAAGGGGGTCAAAAGTTGGGGGGTCGGCTTGTATGCGAGTCTTCCCTGGTGGTCTAGTGGTGGGTGGTCCGCGCCCTGCTCCCCGCTCCCCCCGCGGCCGCTGCTGCTATTACCTGCTTAGGCAGCGGCCGCTTCCTAATCCGCGTTCCCCTTCTGAACTTTCAGAGTGTATCACAGCAGCGCGCCCGGCGCTGCTGCTGTGACGATGCAGGGGGCAGGAAAGAGTGGTTCCCCTGGTAACGGCGATACAGATCGCCGCTATAGGGAGCCACGCTCTTTCCTGCCCCCTGCATCGTCACAGCAGCAGCGCCGGGCGTGCTGCTGTGATACACTCTGCAACTTCAGAAGGGGAACGCGGATTAGGAAGCGGCCGCTGCCTAAGCAGGTAATAGCAGCGGCGGCCGCGGGGGGAGCACTACCTACCTATGCTGGGCACTATACTGGCTAAACTGGGCACTATACTGGCTAAACTGGGCACTATACTGGCTAAACTGGGCACTATACTGGCTAAACTGGGCACTATACTAGCCATACTGGGGCACTATACTAGCCATACTGGGGCACTATACTAGCCATACTGGGGCACTATACTAGCTAAACTGGGCACTATACTAGCTAAACTGGGCACTATACTAGCTAAACTGAGGCACTACCTACCCATACTGGGCGCTATACTGGGCACTATACTGGCTATACTGGGCACTATACTGGCTATACTGGGCACTATACTGGCTATACTGCTATACTGGGCACTTTACTAGCTATACTGGGCACTATAATAGCTATACTGGACACTACCTACCTATACTGGGCACCATACTAGCTATACTGGGACACACTGGGGGGCTGCACCAATCCAGCATTTCCTACCCCCGGCTTATATGGGGGTCAATCATTTTTCCCTGGTTTTTCAGGGAAAAGTTGGGGGGTCGGCTTATATGCGGGTCGGCTTATATGCGAGTATATACGGTAACAATTTTCCCGAAATCACAAATGAATAAATACATCCAGAAAAATTCATCAAAAAATTCATCAAACAGCAGCCCAGTCTAAGGTATGTCAGTCATAGGTGCTGCAGAAGAACTTGAAAAAACTTAAAAACATCTTCTAAACCAGTAGATACCTAATAATGTGGGGTTAAGACTGCTCATAAAATAAGAGATCCATAAAAAATTCTGTAACGTAGATCAACCATAAACCTTTCACAATTATAGTTTTTAGTGCATAATAGCATCTCACAATATTCATATATGGGTATAAACCTCCCCCATTTCTATAAATAAATAAATACATAAATTATGGCAGATGAGTAACAAAAAAATAGCTAAATAAATAAATAGCAGCCTGCGGGCAGTGAGCAGCATACCAAACCGCAGGCTGCATAAGACTATAAACAGTATAGGAATAGAGCCTGATTGGCACTAGTCTAATTACCCATAATAGTGTCCCCTCTATTTGTCCGTAAACCATCTTGACAAATGAGGGTACATATGCATAAATGAGTCTGGGGTATAAAAAGGAGGAAAGACTTACCCACGCAGTAGTGTGTGCTAGTGTAGCGCCTCTGCAGTGAGCTGACGCTACACCAGCTTCTCATATACTCTCCGTCCCTAGAATAGTGGTGGACGGGACTTGTATGGGGGTGTGGTCCTTTCGAGTGGAAAATGTCTTACGCATTCCCCGTTCATTGGCCCGTCATTAGACACAGGAAGTGCGTCATGTAAGGGCAAGGCTGCCCGGGCGCCATGTTTGTGATGGTATCTAAAATAATATATGGGCGAGGGCTGCCGGTAATGTCGTCACTTGAGGGCGGGCGGGCATGTAGCGTATTGTAAGGGCCTTTGTGCCACTTTGCCATCTTGTTGTGGTCAAAGTATAGAGAATTAATTTGTGACGGCAAGCGAATGGCACGGCCCTCATATACTTTAACCCCCTCTGTTCCGTGGATAATTAGTTAGTCTCCGGGTTCTCTATCAGTATTGGTTAGTTAAAAGGAGTGTATCCAACACGTATTGCTGTGAAATATTATTGAGCCAATCTAATGCCGCATTGAGTATGGAGAAAAAAAGAAAAAGAAGGGGGGGGGGGGGTTAACAGAAGGACATCATAAAAAACATGTTGATGTGACATGATCATATATAACTCAAAATTCATAAAGATAATAATCAACAAAATCAAACAAGTTGTAAATAGGTTATTCCGGTTCCCAAATGAACTCATTTTAGTCCAAAGGGTATATATGAACATATTAATCCATGATATAGAGATAACCAATTAACAGCAGCCATGTTGGTGTCACCAAAAGGTGTCACCCAAAAAATAGTGAGACATATAAAAAAAAAAAATATCCTTGTATATGTCTATACATATACCAGCCTACATATACATGTACCTACAATATCAAATATTATATAAAAAAAATAATAAAAATTATATAATAAATAATGATAAAAAGAGCGACTTTCTATAGGATGATCTACATCATCATGAAGGGCCTGGACAATTCATATAAGTTCCCGTACCCCTGAATCTACGTACCCTTATGTACCAGTACTAACCCCTAGAATTACCCACCCCCCATTTTTTCACCTGCACACACAGCTCCACTCATTTGTTTATTGTATCTTGTATAGAATTGTGCAATACCAGAGGGACGGAAGTAACTGCGTCCCCACTGTAATAATCATACCAGCCCCCTATGTATATATACACACACTTGTATATGAATGTGTGTATATAGATAGATACCGAAATGGAGGCACAGTGTTGCCTGTATAAAATGTCGGGCTTTATGCCATCAAAAAATCTTTTCCAAGAGTTCATTGAGACCTATAGGGACCAGGGTTTTGACGGTTTGGTCCAAAAGGTCTCCCTTTGCTTAAAGGTAGCCATACACTGGTCGATTTGCCATTAGATCGACCAACTGACAGATCCCTATCTGATCGAATCTGATTAGAGAGGGATTGTATGGCTGCCTTTACTGCAAACAGATTGTGAATCGATTTTACAATCTGTTGAGCTGCTCCTGCCGCCTGTCCGCCCCCCCGTATATATTACCTGAAGCTGGCTCCGGGTCCTCTTCTCCGCGCTGCACCGCATCCCAGCATCCCGCACCGCATCCCAGCGTACACTGTGTCACTCCGTGACCAGGAAGTTCAAATAGAGCGCCCTCTATTTGAACTTCCTGGTCACTGGAGTGACACAGGAAGTTAATGTACGCTGGGATGGAGCAGGAACAGAGCGGTGCAGCGCGGAGAAGATGCCCGGGAGCCAGCGTCAGGTAATGTATACCTGTATCGGATCGGCCGCCACTAGCGACACGCTCCCTACCCGCGGGCGATCGACGGTTATTTCCCGCACGGCGCGATCGACGAACCAATCCGATTTCGGGAGGAAATCTGATCGGCGGGTGCGTTTAGCTTGAACGATTGGCAGCAGATTCGATCCCAGTGATTGAATCTGCTGTCGAACGGCGGCAAATCAGCCCAGTGTATGGCCAGCTTAAGTGTTAGTAACGCGTTTGGTGATGTGGGATTAATAGCTTCTAGTGCTGTGAAGGAAACTTCCGTCACGTTTCTGTTGTGAGCCTGGTCGAAATGTCTGGACAAACTATGTTTAGGGAACCCTCTTAAGATGTTGCGCTTGTGTTGCCCTATTCTGTCCCGCAGTTGTTGGCTTGTGCGTCCCACATATTGTGTTCCACAGGGACATGCAGCCACATATATGACAAATCTTGATCCACAATCTATATTTCACAGCAATACGTGTTGGATACACTCCTTTTAACTAACCAATACTCATAGAGAACCCGGAGACTAACTCTAATTATCCACGGAACAGAGCGGGTTAAAGTATACGAGGGCCGTGCCATTCGCTTGCCGTCACAAATTAATTCTCTATACTTTGACCACAACTAAGATGGCGAAGTGGCACAAAGGCCCTTACAATACGCTACATGCCCGCCCTCAAGTGACGACATTACCGGCAGCCCTCTCCCATATATTATTTTAGATACCATCACAAACATGGCGCCCGGGCAGCCTTGCCCTTACATGACGCACTTCCTGTGTCTAATGACGGGCCAATGAACGGGGTATGCGTAAGACATTTTCCACCCGAAAGGACCACGCCCCCATACAAGTCCCGTCCACCACTATTCTAGGGACGGAGAGTATATGAGAAGCTGGTGTAGCGTCCGCTCACTGCAGAGGCGCTACACTAGCACACACTACTGCGTGGGTAAGTCTTTCCTCCTTTTTATACCCCAGACTCATTTATGCATATGTACCCTCATTTGTCAAGATGGTTTACGGACAAATAGAGGGACACTATTATGGGTAATTAGAGTAGTGCCAATCAGGCTCTATTCCTATACTGTTTATAGTCTTATGCAGCCTGCGGTTTGGTATGCTGCTCACTGCCCGCAGGCTGCTATTTATTTATTTAGCTATTTTTTTGTTACTCATCTGCCATAATTTATGTATTTATTTATAGAAATTGGGGAGGTTTATACCCATATATGAATATTGTGAGACACTATTATGCACTAAAAACTATAATTGTGAAAGGTTTATGGTTGAGCTACGTTACAGAATATTTTTATGGATCTCTTATTTTATGAGCAGTCTTAACCTCACATTATTGGGTATCTACTGGTTTAGAAGATGTTTTTAAGTTTTTTCAAGTTCTTCTGCAGCACCTATGACTGACATACCTTAGACTGGGCTGCTGTTTTTTGATGCATTTTTTGATGAATTTTTCTGGATGTATTTATTTATTTGTGATTTCGGGAAAATTGTTATATGTATTCTTTTATGTTTATGTTTCAGTTACTCCTGTTTTGTACTTTTGCCTGAGGAAGCGGGCTTGGGACCCGCGAAACGCGTTGCAGTTTGTTTTTGGAGTACTAATTATAATTATATTTGATTAAATTTATTGTAACATACACAGCGGTTGTGTTATTTGTTGGGGAGACGAGTCCACCCTCGCCACCCACATTTTAATTGGTTTAAATTTGTACTACTATTTTTATCCTGCTGGCGCCTCTGTACTTTTTTCAAACAATGCCAGATGACTGACTTCTGTGCTGATTCTTTACCTCTACTGCTGTAAAGCAAACCTGAGGCGGTTAAAAAAAGAAATACTGTAGATACTTACCTAAGAAGAGAGAAGCCAGCCTCCGACTCCTCCAAAGGCTTCCAACATCCTCAAGACCACAGCTGCCACCTGGTTTCTCCTCACAGTTCAGTGTTCTCCCCGGAAATTTTTTTCCAGCTGTGTGTCATGAAAAAATAGCTGGGTGGGGCGAGATGAGAGAATGGAAGGCCGGCACTTTTCTGCACAACTCTGCTTACAACAGAGGAGGAGGTGAGCTGATAACAGCCGGGTGCTCACCAAAACTAGCCGGGTGGAGCACCCGGCTAAAAGAGCCTGGGGAGAACACTGCAGTTTATGCTTGCGCTCCTCTTCGTGCGTGTGTGACCGTACTGCTGTACAAGCATGGCGGCACCTGTGCAGCAGCACGAGCGACTTTGGCTAACCGCGGTGCAGCTGTGTACGTTGGCTTATATTTGTACATTCCAGGATCCTCTAATGAGAAACAGTTTAATCAGGCATTACCTTGGTTTTCTGATTCTCTCCAGATTTTAGGGTCTTAAAGTGGTGCAGTTTTGTTGCATGCTTTTAGATCCTAAAACCTGGAAAAAAAACATGCTGCTGGGGAGTTCTGCAGCAGCTCAGCACTCACTCACCTCCCTGGGATCCAGCACTTCATTTTTCCCTATGTCCTTCGGGTGGCGCTGTAACCCTATAGTGACATTGCCGGCTGTCGTCATGATGACAGACGGCGATCTCACCAGGGGAAGTAGAGAGGGGAGGAAGAAGAATGACGGCCGACGTCGGGATATCCGGGAGGTGAGTTAAAACGCCCACCGCGCGCATTGCTCTGCATAGAGCTCCTGCCGGCTACCGCTCCTGGAATGTTTTTTCCACCCT
The DNA here is from genome assembly GCF_040937935.1 of Hyperolius riggenbachi. Classification (NCBI taxonomy): domain Eukaryota; kingdom Metazoa; phylum Chordata; class Amphibia; order Anura; family Hyperoliidae; genus Hyperolius; species Hyperolius riggenbachi. The sequence continues at coordinate 246,914,992 of NC_090653.1, read as the reverse complement.
GAGCTGAACTCGTGATTACCACTAAGGAGGTTAAAGAGGATCTGTAAAAATAAAAACATCCCCTTGGGGGTACTTAACTTGGAAGTGAGAAGCCTCTGAATCCTAATGAGGCTTTCCCCATCCTCCTCTGCCCCTCGGTGTCATCGCTGGCAGGCCCCGAACACTGAAGCGGTAAATATTTACCTACCGCGATCCTGCACATGTGCATTAGTGGTTTTCCTTTGGGCTCAGGTGTAAATAACCGAGCCTGATTGGGTCTGCTCTACTGCGCAGGCGACTCGTACCTGCTCAGTAGAGCGGACCCTATTGGGCTCTGCTATTTTCACATGAGCCTGAAGGAAAACCGCTACTGTGGCTGCGCTGGAGCCGGGGTAGGTAAATGTTGCATGCGCTACAGCTGACATTCTCAACGGCTGTGGTTTCAGGGGAGCACGCGCTGGAACCGAGAGGCAGAGGACGATGGGGGAAGCTTCATTAGGACCCAGAGGCTTCCCTCTCACATGGTAAGTATCCTCCAGGGTGGGGGGGGGGATCATTTTTTTTTTTTTTTTTTACAGTTCTTCTTTAAAGAACACCTGAATTGAGAGGCATATGGTTCCAAACTTTGATCTGGAACTATTGAAATCAATCGGCTGTTCTGAATTTGCGTGGGGGAAAAAACTGAGGCAATTTAAGGAATTTCGGATAATGCGTCTGTATCCCCATAGCAATCCATGGCACAGCTAGAGAGATTCACTTGTAATCGCAATGCACAAGTGCCTGTGTCTCAGGGACGGGCACTCGGCTCTAGTGGAAACCCAGCCTTATTGGTTAGCTAATCTTGTTCTTTTGCTCTTGGTAATGTACCAACTGCCTGTCCCATTTAGTGGCTTGGCCTGCACAAAGTATCAGAACTATTTTGTTGTGTGAAAAGCCTCAGACTGTCTCTTGTTTCAGTGTCCGTTCCCTGGCGATGATGAGGAGGAGGTGTTTGACAGCATCGTGAATGAAGAAGTACGCTATCCACGGTTCCTTTCCACTGAAGCCATCAACCTCATACGAAAGGTACGAGATGACCTGCAATGAAAGAGTGGAGGTGGACATAACTTCATTTTTGAACACTCCACGCTCCATGGTGTTAGACCATCCTGTCTCCTCATCATGTTCATTTAAGTGAGCCTCTGTGGTTACCCACAAATGTTTATTTAAATCTGAATTTTCGCAAATACCTTCTGTTTTAAAGTGTACCAGAGATGATTAGATTTAAAAAGTTTTTTACATACCTGGGGCTTCCTCCAGCCCTCTCCACACAGATCGCCCCCACGCAGCCTTCCTCTATCCACCTTTACCTTCTCTCGGTAAAAGCCCCGTCAGTTTGGCCAGTCAGCGCATGCGCAGTGCAGCTCCCCTCCGTCTCACTCCTGCAGCTGGGAGCGTTCTGCGCAGTGCAGAGCGCTCCCTGCAACTGGAGCGCAGCAGGGCACCGGGCCGCGCATGCGCAGTGCGCCCTGACTGGCCAATTTTACGGAGCTTCTACCGAGAGAAGGAGAAGGCGGATGAAGACGGCGTGGGAACGATCTGTGCGGAGAGGGCTGGAGGAAGCCCCAAGTGTATATAAAACTTTTAAATCTAATTGTCTCTGGTTTCCTTTAAAGGACACATCCGAGCATGCTAAAAATAAAAAGATCCACTTACCTGGGGCTTCCTCTAGCTCCTGCCAGCCGTCCTGTGCCCTTGCCGCAGCTCCTTCACCACCTGTGGCCCGAGATCCCCTTCAGCGCAAGATGCTCACTGCGCCTGCACGAGTGGCCTTCAGAGTCGCACTGACATCATCAGGACTTTACTGCACAGGCGCAGTACAGTCCGGCTGACGCCAGCACGACCATGTGGGCCTCATGCTGGACCGCAGGAGAAGCCGACCCGGATGCTGACCTGGCGAGGTGGGCATCTGCACCGGATGGGACCCGGGAGCCACCAGAGCTGCGGTGACGGCACAGGTTGGATGCAGGGGGCTGGAGGAAGCCCCAGGTAAGTGGATTTATTATTTTTATGGTGCTCGGACTTTCCCTTTAAGGAGACAAACCACACTACCTATTGCTTTTTAGTAGGAGGGCTTTTTCGGTCTCTTTTAGTCCCCTATACTTTCCTTGTGGTTTTGGGTCACTTCGAGTTGCTTGGTTACGCTGTTGTACTTTTCCAAGCCCTATCCCATATCAATTCCTGCCATGCCCTGAGGAAGACCAAAAATCCAAAACAGGCTGTCTGCATGTGGGGTTGTTGTGGCTCTGTATGTAATGTAAAGCTATAGGCTTGCTATACACCAGCGGTTCTGGATGTAAGCCTGGCTTCATAAAGAGATCATTTGCATATTCAGTAGCGCTGCATTGTGGGTAACCAAAGATGTTTCTCTTTAAGCTGAGTTATCACAAATACCTTCTGTTTCATGGAGGAAAATAGTTTCCTTGTATTAGAACACTGTAAATAATAAACAACTAGTCTTGCTTACATCATTTTGGTTCCATTTAAAGCTGTTGCGGAAAACGCCAGAACGCCGCCTGGGGGCTGGAGTCGGTGATGCAGAGGAGATAAAAACACAGCCGTTCTATCAGGTAAGAGTGAACCTTGATGTTTTGTGAATAGGGACAATAGACCATAATGGTAGCCATACAAGATACAATCCAAATGCTTATGCCATTAACAATACGATTCTTCGATCATTATATGGATCACATTGATCTATTTTTTGTATCAATTCCATTAATCTGATCGAATTGGATACCAGCTATCCTTCCACTAGTGGGCACGATCGTTTCTTATTGATCGATCGCTCAAAGAATCGTATCATTAACTAGTTCCCCGCCCGCGTACAGTATATCTACGCTCCTTTGGACTTAACTTCCCCGCCCGGAGCGTAGATATACGTACCACCGCCGCTGTCCGCTCTCCCGCTCGCACTCCCGCGATCGTGCACGCCGCTGCCCGCTCGCCCGGAGATCAATGAACGGGAAAATACATTCCCGTTCGTTGATCTCTGCCCCCGCAATGATCTGCTGCTTTCGCTAAGCAGGGCGATCATTGTGAAAAAGAAAAAAAAATCCCAGCCTCTTCTGTACTTCCTCCAAGCTTCCGGAAGGACGCTTGGAGGTCGCATTAAACTGTTGCCATCTTGTGGCCAAATAGTAAACTACACCCTAAACTATTTTTCACACACACATACATTACTTATACACAAAAAATTAACTCATTACCTCCCGCACTCCCCATTTTTTTTTTTTTGTAATTAAAAAAAAAATAAAAAATTTACAATTAAAAAAAATACATAAATAGTTACCTTAGGGACTGAACTTTTTAAATATTTATATCAGGAGGGTACAACACTGTTACTTTATAAACTATGGGCTTGTAATTAGGGATGGACGCAAAACTGAAAAAAATGCACCTTTATTTCCAAATAAAATATTGGCGCCAAACATTGTGATAGGGACATAATTTAAATGGTTTTATAACCGGGACAAAAGGGCAAATACATTTCATGGGTTTTAATTACAGTAGCATGCATTATTTTAAAACTATAATGGCCGAAACCTGAGAAAAAATTTTTTTCCCATATGTTTTCCTATTTTCCCATTAAAACACATTTATAATAAAATTATTCTTGGCATAATGTCCCACCTAAAGAAAGCCTAATTGGTGGCGAAAAAAACAAGATATAGTTCATTTCATTGCGATAAGTAATGATAAAGTTATAGGCGAATTAATGTAAGGAGCGCTGAAAGGAGAAAATTGCTCGGATGCTGAAGGGGTAAAACCCCTCAGTTGGGAAGTGGTTAATGGCTACAGCAATGCATGGGTGACAACTGGCTGAAACTAAATGCCGACAAAACTGAAGTCCTTCTGATCGGAGGGCAGCACATGACAACAAAACAAAAAGGGGCACTACAGCGAAAAACTGTAAAATTTTAAATATGTACAAACATATACAAATAAGAAGTACATTTTTTCCAGAGTAAAATGAGCCATAAATTACCTTTCTCCTATGTTGCTGTCACTTACAGTAGGTAGTAGAAATCTGACAGGTTTGGACTAGTCCATCTTTTCATAGGGGATTCTCAGCAAGACTTTTTTTCTTTATAAAGCTATTCCCTGAAAAGGATTTATACAAAGATTCTGGCCAGCTTCCCTGCTCTCTACACAGTTTTTTGGCAGTTGGACAGAGCAACTGCCATTCACTAAGTGCTTTTGAAAATAAATATATCCCTGAGAATCCCCTTTAAAGAGATGGACTAGTCCAAAACCTGTCACTTCTGTCAGATTTCTACAACCTACCGTAAGTGACAGCAACATAGGAGAAAAGTAATGTATGGCTCATTTTACTCTGGAAAAAATGTACTTGTTATTTGTGTATGGTTGCACATATTTTAAATTTTACAGTTTTTCGCTGTAGTGCCCCTTTAACTTGCAGTCTTCACCACTGAGAATAGGAGGCACAATCTACACAGCTCTGATCATGTGCGTAGCCTGGGAGTTATAATTGATGGGGATTTAAACTTCAGAACTCACATCTCTGCTGTGGTGAAATCATCCTATTTTCACCTGAAGAACATTGCAAAAATCAAGCACCTCATCCTCCCAGAAGATCTGCCAATCTTAGTTCATGCCTTCATTACATCCCGACTGGACTACTGCAATGCTCTCTACACTGGCCTTCCAAAAAAGGACTTGTACCGCCTAGAGCTGATACAGAATATTGCGGCCACTGTTAACCACCCAAACCCGTCACTGCCACATAACGCCAGTGCTGCACTCCCTTTACTGGCTACCTATAAAATGGAGGGTCCTATTCAAGATCGGCCTACTGATATTTAAATCACTAAATAATTTGGGCCCTGGATACATGAAAGAAATGTTACAGCTGCGTAGTGATCCCTGAAATCTCAGATCCACAGGTTCTAATAATCTAGTCATACCCATAGTCCACTTGGAAACCTTTGGTCCCAGAGCCTTCTGCTCCTACGTTTTGGAACTCCTTGCCTCAGCAGATCAGGACAGCTCCATCCCTGGACGTGTTTAAATCCAGGCTGAAAACCCACCTGTTCAGTTTGGCATTTGCAGAAATATAACTTTTGTTGTGTGAATACTTCATCCTACTACCAACTACTGAATCTGAGAGAGCCTAAGCGCTTTCAGACCTATGGGAGAAAAGCACTATAGAAATGTTATTGTATTGTATTTTATTGTACATAGATTTTGGTAACATTGATTTAAGAGAGTCCATTTCGTGTGTGATTGGCCCAAAGCTAGCCACATGTTCCCAGTCAGGGAAGGAATCATCCCCTTGTCAGAAACTGATCAAGTAACAACCATTAGTGCTAAGCAAAGATGGCAATTTCCCCCCTAATTTACCAATGTTTTACTCTGACAACCCTCGCACTCTCGCACAGAACCCTCTCTCCACGATGCCTAACCCTAACTCCTCTGGTGGTAGCTAACCCTTAACCCTTTTAAAACCGATACTCAACCCTTCCTTTACTGATGCCTAATCCTTAGCCCTTCCTCTGCTGATGTCTAACCCTTGACTCCCCCTTCCCCCCCTGTGGTGTCTAACCCTTGACTCCCCCTTCCCCCCTGTGGTGTCTAACCCTTGACGCCTCCCCCCCCCGTGCCTAACCTTTAACCTTCCCCATACTGAAGCCTATCCATTGACCTCCCGCCCCAGTGGTTCCTAACCCTTGACCCCCACCACCACAAAGCCCGTGATTAGTGTCATTACAGGGAAATGTGGCCACCCAAAGGCTTCCACTGTGTGATTTTCATATTGAGACTCTTGGTTTGTAAACTGGATTTGTATGCTACACCAGTTAAAAATTATCAACTTTGTCTTACTTGTGGATACAGTATTTCCTGGTAAATTCATTTTTCTTAATTTTGTGCTTTGGGAATATGTTTCAAGAGACAGCATGCAGCTGTTTCGGTATTCATTTTTCATTGTCTTCTCCATTGACATTGCCACTGAATGGTAGCATATACTTTATTCTGACATGAAACCTCTGTGTATTGCAGGAAGTGGACTGGGAAGCACTTTTTGCTCGCAAACTGAAGCCGCCGTTCCTCCCTACGCTAAAGGACCCGTATGATGTACGGAATTTCGATGAGGAATTCACAGGACAAAAACCCATTCTGTCCCCATCCGATGATCCTCGTCCTGTCACCTCCATTGACCAGGTTCTCTTCCAAGACTTTGACTTCGTGTCCAACCTTCTGCTTGGATAATGAAGATGCTGAATCTTATTGGACTGCAAGCCAGGAGGAAGTTGTGTAAACTGTAAAGGTTCATGAACTTGTGATGCTTGGGTAACACCATAGGTGGTGTTCCTGAGGTTTCTGGTCACATGACCATGCTGATGGCAAGAGCTGTACAAAGACTTATGTCCTCGAGAGACTCTGATGCAATGTGGAAAGTTTGGCATGATGCCTTGTCTACCTCTCCTCAGTCACACACTATAACAATGTAAAGCTGTCCGCCTTTCACTTCAGTACAATGTAAATATTCAGGTCACAGAGGTTTATATTGTCGCAGCGTTAGAATACTATGAACACACCCCAGCAAGTGTTGTCTTTGAAATGGCAACCTTGCTGAAGAGCGACACCTGCTGGAGAAACACTAGACTCCGGAGTATATGTATGAAATGCATACAAGCTGAGAACGAGGTAATTCCTATGCTTTTATAGAATGCACAGCATTTATCATTTTAGTTTGTAAAGTCATCATTTGTGTACTATATTAAAAAGCACTTTAGAAAATTAAAGTCACACCATGCAGTGAGCAGAGCTGCTTGATCTCCGGTCTGTGTGAGTTGAGTATGTGCCTTTTATATTGTATAAGTTTTCATTTTACTATATCGTCCATGCACTGAATCAGCATCTGTTAAGCTGTACTGTTTGTGCACCATGTGAAGTATTGCATTTACTTGTAAGGTTCTTATCTGGTCGTCTCAGCTGCTCTTTAGATGATTGTTCTTTTATATGTTGAGTTTTCTGTGCAGTCATCATCCTAATCTAGTATAGAGCTGCGTACAAACGTTAGATTAAACGCAGCCGATAAACAGCGCCTCGGGCGAGAAGCTAACGTGTACAGGAACCCCCCACGACATCGCCTAAAGCTCTGGATGACTATTTTCCTACTCGCCCTGCAGTGCTGGAAGCCACTTTTTGTGTGCCGCGCCTTGTCACTCCTCCCCCTCCATAGCAGCAGGCGCGTTGCTAGCCCTAAAGGCTAGAGACAAATTTGTACACAAATCTGCCCCACACTCTTGCCCATGGAATAGAGCCCAGATCCCTATCAGGCCACAGTTTTTGTACAGTAAATCCCCCACTATCCGGCACCAGTGGGGATTGGCTGATGCTGGGTAAGTGTAGTTTCTGGTTGCTTGGTAGTCAATGTTAAAAATAGGCTTTACTAAAAACAAAACAAACTGTACAATAATCCACACTGTATATTTACCTTAAACTCTGTATTCATGTTGAAATGCAGTGATTAAAAATAAATTAAGACTAAGGACAGACTTACCTTCAATTAAGAGGTTTATTACTGTATAGAGAAGTGTAAAAGTAGATTTATACATCCTGCAAGCACGAAACAAGCATACAGCTAATCTTATCAGATTTTTGTCAGGAACACCTGATCTGCAGGCTTGTTCAGGATCTATGTCTAAAAGTATAAGGGCGCCTCGGGTTATCTTTAAAAGTGAAAAAAGTCAGCCTGCATAGGTCTTCCTTTCAGACAAGTCTCAGGAGCATTCCAAAAATACCTGTAACTTTGTTAAAGTGGACCTGAACTCTTTCACGGGGCGGAAGAAAAACATATAAGTATGCACCCCGTATGTATTAAGTTTAGTGTATCTAGTCCCCCCTCATGAGTGACTAAGCATTAGTTGTAATTTGATTTCTTCAGCTGTGTCAGCTCTGCCACGGCAAAGCAGCTAATTGGCAAACACAGGATGTTAACAATATGTCTGCTTCCATGGAAACAGGAAGTAGACAAACTGCATATTTATTGCAGGACTTGTATCAGCTGTAACAAAGAAATGACTTGCTTTAAAGGTTATTATGCTGTTGCGTATCTTTTAGAGCAGAGAGGAAGTTCTGAGTTCAGGTCCGCTTTAAGGTGCTTAAAGCACAGCTAAACCCAAAATTGAGCAAGACAAATTCTTAAAGCAGTCATTTTGAGTAAAGTCCTTTAGAACTGAACTTTTCACAGTAATAAAAGCCAGTGTGAATCTCTGTGCCTGCAGTTGAACTCATATCCATACAGTCTTCAGACCTCTCCTGTCTGTTATTTCCTGTTGCCTGAGTTGACATCTTAGAATTTCACAGGTGGCTGAACTGCGCGCTCAGTGAGCAGTAACCAAGCAGCAGCGAGCAGTTACCAGGCAGCAGCAAGCAGTTGTGAGAGTTTGACGTTCTTTTCACTGCCAATCAACTTCTCATGGAAAGGACCCTCTCAGATTTATAGGGCTTTTGTGATTTTGATCCCTCCCTACACGTGATTGGACTCTGCACTTGTGGATAACCTGGGGGGTGTACCCATACTGTCACTACATATAAATGAGGGCAAAAAACATGGACCTGCTCAAGTTTGCTGCTGGGGAAGGGGGAGAAAATGAAGACTGTGACATGTAGAAATTATCAGTGATAGGCTAATAAGTCTGAGTTCATGCTAATTATGCAAATGTATGCGGTTTGGAAATGCACCACTTAGCTGCTGCAGCAGCTTTCCATTTCCAAGCTGTGTACATGTACATGAACATCAACTCAACATAATTAGCCCCTCATTTGACCATTCCTTGTGCCAAAATACAACCATTTTTAAGATTTGCTTTAGGCCTCTTTTCCACAGACTGTTTTTAGGCATTGAAATGCCTCCCAAACTCTCACAACTGCTCACTGCTGCCTGGTAACTGCTTGCTGACCGCACAGTTCAACAGTACGTGGAAACGAGGCCTGAGGCCTCTTTCACAGTGGGACGTTGCGTTTGATGCGATGTTAAAGTCGCACAATGTGCCCCTAACGCAGCGCATGTAGGTTATGAAATTGGACGTTATTTTGCACTGCGTTATGTGTCTCTTGGTGTGCCGTTTTCGTCGCATACTGATGGAACGAAAACGGCGCATGCGTTACATTAAAAAAAATAAATTTACTGAGCATTAGAAATGGGAAGTTCGGATCTTTTCAATGATTCGGATGATTCGAATCGATTCATTGAAAAGATCCGGATCTTTGATCCGAATCTCGAATCATTTTTACTAGGGAAGCATTCAGGGATGAAATGACTAGCAGGACAGGACTTTCCCTGCAGTGGACAGAGAAGGGGAGGGGGTGGACAGACAGAGAAGGGGGAATGGTGAACAGAGAAAGGCAGGGAGTGGACAGAGAAGGGAGGAGGTGGACAAACAGGGGAGAGCAGAAATGTTTTTTTGCACACATTACCCACATGTTGCAATCATACAATAGCTTTAAATATATTTCACCTATATGTGCATCTGTATACTTTGAATGCAAACGTCTCAGTGAAGGAAAGCATTCCCCTTTTCTCACCTCTAACACATCATAAATTTAGGGAGAAGTTAAGTGCAGCTGTTTAGAGAAGAGTGCAGGAGGATCATATTGCACTGCAATCACAGTGCCTGCCCTGTCATTATAGCCCAGCACGATGTCTGCAAAGTTACTGAGCTGTGCTTCTGAGCCAAAAGTTTCCCATTTGTTCACTATGCAGCACTGCACTACGGAAGACAGCCTAAAATCAGCAGCACATTATAGCCAGTACGTGTGCTCTACACATATCTGGCAGTGGCACCCATGTCCCCTCTCTCTCGTGTACCTGTCCCTGCAAGGCTGGCTCCCCTCCAACTGAGTGATTCATCTCTGTTCTGCTTCCAGGACCCCCGCCCCCCCCGCCCGCTGAGAGGGGGGTGCGCCGCTCCTGGCTCCACCCCCTTTGTAATCCGAATCGTTCATTTTGATGATCCGGATGGTTCGACTCACAAAAGAGATTTGGATCAAAGATCCGAATCGTTCATGATCCGGACAACACTACTGAGCATGTGCAACACACAACGCAGCAAATGTATTGCTAAACGCACAGCAAGCAGCACTTTCTAAATATTGCTACACGTTACACACAACGTAACGTGTGCACTGTGAATGTCGCACAGACTTTGCATTGCTGTGCATTAGTCTGCGTTATAATTTTTTATAATGTGCGACTTTAACGTTGCACTGTGAAAGAGGCCTAAATGTGGAGGCAATTATAACCATTACTCCCAACAGGTCATTTTTTAAAATTCATGCTCTTTAGCCGTGGACTGAGCTATATTTGTGCCCTTAAAGTGGAACAAAAATTAAAGGCTTCATACACACTTTAATACATTATGGATGAACCAAGAACATTTCTGATGCTGTTTACTCATTGCAAACCTCCCCACAGACAGAAGAGTCCTAAGGCGTCTGTAAATATCTTTATATCTGAGCCCACTCTTTGATCGATATGTAATTGGAGAGATGTTTGGAAATCTGGTCGGGATTTGAATTCCGAATGATGTCAGACCGGACTATCTCATGACTTTTTCAAACAGAGTCTGAAGTAAAAATTGCATGGCCTATACTAGGCTTTAGGTAACACTGCGATGTTAGGATGATTGATTGGATGAGCTGATGTTAGGTAGCGCTGTGTGATGTTGGGATGATCTGATGTTAGGTAGCACTGTGCCATGTTGGGATGATCTGATGTTAGGTAGCACTGTGCAGTGTGGATGATCTGATGTTGGGTAGCAGTGTGGATGATCTGATGTTAGGTAGCGCTGTGTGATGTTGGGGTGATCTGATGTTGGGATGATCTGATGTTGGGTAGCGATGTTGGGATGATCTGATGTTGGGTAGCTCTGTGCGATGTTAGGATGATCTGATGCTGTTGGGATGATCTGATGTTGGGTAGCACTGTGCAATGCTGGGATGATCTGATGTTTGGTAGCGATGTTGGGATGATCTGATGTTGGGTAGCTCTGTGCGATGTTGGGATGATCTGATGTTTGGTAGCACTGTGCAATTCTGGGATGATCTGATGTTTGGTAGCGATGTTGGGATGATCTGATGTTGGGTAGCACTGTGCGATGCTGGGATGATCTGATGTTGGGTTGCGATGTTGGGATGATCTGATGTTGGGTAGCACTGTGCGATGCTGGGATGATCTGATGTTGGGTAGCGATGTTGGGATGATCTGATGTTGGGTAGCTCTGTGCGATGTTGTGATGATCTGATGTTGGGTAGCGATGTTGGGATGATCTGATGTTGGGTAGCACTGTGCGATGCTGGGATGATCTGATGTTGGGTAGCGATGTTGGGATAATCTGATGTTGGGTAGCGATGTTGGATGATCTGATGTTGGGTAGCTCGGTGCGATGTTGTGATGATCTGATGCTGTTGGGATGATCTGATGTTGGGTAGCACTGTGCGATGCTGGGATGATCTGATGTTGGGATGATCTGATGTTGGGTAGCACTGTGCGATGCTGGGATGATCTGATGTTGGGTTGCGATGTTGGGATGATCTGATGTTGGGTAGCTCTGTGCGCTGTTGGGATGATCTGATGTTTGGTAGCTCTGTGCGATGTTGGGATGATCTGATGTTTGGTAGCACTGTGCCATGTTGGGATGATCTGATGTTGGGTAGCACTGTGCGATGCTGGGATGATCTGATGTTGGGTAGCGATGATCTGATGTTGGGATGATTTGATGTTGGGTAGTACTGGGCGATGTTGGGATGATCTGATGTTAGGTAGCACTGTGCCATGTTGGGATGATCTGATGTTAGGTAGCACTGTGCAGTGTGATCTGATGTTGGGTAGCAGTGTGGATGATCTGATGTTGGATCTGATGTTAGGTAGCGCTGTGTGATGTTGGGGTGATCTGATGTTGGGATGATCTGATGTTGGGTAGCGATGTTGGGATGATCTGATGTTGGGTAGCTCTGTGCGATGTTGGGATGATCTGATGTTGGGTAGTACTGGGCGATGTTGGGATGATCTGATGTTGGGTAGCTCTGTGCGATGTTGGGATGTTGTGATGATCTGATGTTGGGTAGCTCTGTGCGATGTTGTAATGATGTGATGTTAAGTAGCACTGTGCGATGATGGGTAGCACTCTATATACTCGATGATCCGTTTTATTGCTACAAGAACAGTGTGTTGTTTCACTTATTTAAATGAAGGCAAATGTATATTGTATATGAAGAAAAAATAAAATGTGACATTTTCTCCTAAGATTGCGTTTGTGTTTTTTAATGGCACACTGAAAATTGTCATTGCATGTGTACTGTATTATGTATGACAATTAAGGTGTTTTTTTTTTAATTTTTGGAACAATCAATAGAGGATTAGAGTATCTGGCACAATTTAGTAGGTTTATTGTTAATGAAGTGCAAGTTCATCACATAAGAATAGTACAAGCAACATTTACATAGGTATTTATCGTGATGTCACCTGGGGTTGGGAAAGAGGGGGGGGGGGGGGGGGGGGGGGAGTAGGGGCGGGGCAGTATTAGTGGCTCGGGAAAGAAGGGGGGGGTTATGGGCGGGGCTGTATTAGTGGCTCGGAAGTTCTTCTTTGATAGACTGAGACTCATAAGAACGGCTGTACACTCTAGCACTTCATGCACTTTTGGCCTCGAGGAGAAGCTAAGCACTGTGAAGCGGTCATCAGGCCGTGCACACAACGCCAGCCTCCAACCCAGAGTCACATCATGATAAATACCTATGCGGATATTGCTTGTACTATGCCTATGTGATGACTCGCACTTCATTAACAATAAACCTACTCAATTGTGCCGGAGATGCTGATCCTCCATTGTTTATGCACCTTATTGTTTATCCTGAGCACACTGTGATTCCTCTGGGACTGTCACCAACTACCCCCCACGGCCTCGTAGCAAGCCCCGCCCCCCGTCCCCGCGGTGGGTCGGGCAGCCACTGTTTCCTATATTTTGTTTTGATGCTGCTGCTGCAGCGACGTCTCCCCCCCCCCCCCCCCCCCCAAAAAAAATAAGAACTCAGAAGAGAGTTATTGTCCTTGCAGTTTGCAAGCGCTCCCCCCCACCGCCACCATCCACAATGATTTCCTCTGGTCTCTGTATGGGCTCTGACTCTCATCACACTTAGTGTTGTCCGGATCATGAACGATTCGGATCTTTGATCCGAATCTATTTTATGAGTCGATCATCCGAATCATCAAAATGAACGATTCGGATCGCAAAAGGGGCGGGGCCAGGAGCGACACGCCCCCTCTCAGCGGGCAGCGGGGTCCTGGAAGCAGAGATCGCTGAGTTGGATGGGAGGCAGCCTTGCAGGGAGACAGGTAGCTGAGAGAGAGAGGGGACATGGGTGCCACTGCCAGATATGTGTAGAGCACACATACTGGCTATAACATTCTGCCCATTATAGGCTGTCTGTTCCGTAGTTGTGCACAGTGAACACATGGGAAGCTTTTGGCTCAGCACAGCTCAGTAACTTTGCAGACACTGTGATTGAAAGGCAATATAATCCTCCTGCACTCGGCACTAAACAGCTGCACTTATCTTCTGGGAATGCTTTCTTTCACTGTGCGACCTTTTCTTTCAAAGTGTACAGATGAACATATAGGTGAAATATATGTAAAGCATATGACTTCAGCATGTGGGTATTACGTGCAAACATTTCTGCTCTCTGCTCGTCCCTCCTCCCTTCTCTGTCCACTCCTGCCCTCTGTCCATCTTCTCCCCTACTCTGTGTGTCCACCCCCCTCTCCTTCTCCTGTCCACAGACCTGTCCTGCTGTTCATTTCACCCCCGAATGCTTCCGGTAGTAAAATGATCCGAGATTCGGATCAAAGATCCGGATCTCTTCAATGATCCGATTCGAATCATCCGATCATTGAAAAGATCCGAACTTCCCATCTCTAATCACACTCAGCCGCTTGCCGGGCTGAGTGATGAGCCAGCCAGAGCCACTTGCACGTACGGGGAGGGGGCGTGGCTTGACATTGAGCATTGAGCAGGCTATGAAATAAATTGCCTCTTATGCTCCGCCCCCCATTTGAATACACTAGCCGAGCCCGGGAAAAGTGACTCCTCCTCCAGCGCCATTTTAGATCACTCAGGAGGACAGCAGCGCATGAGACTGAGGAGGTCGGGTCGGGACTCTCAGGAGTCACTCTGGAGACACTTGGAGTAGCTGCTGCAGCCCATCCAGCTAGTTCTCGGTCTCAGCTACTAGCCCACTCGCCCAGACAGACAGGTAGGTACCCAGCAAGCTCCCTCGCTCAGTTCAGGCAGCTACCCAGCCCAGGGTCACAGGCAGCACAGCAGGCCACCAGCTACCCCAGCCCAGGGTCACAGGCAGCAGGCCCTAAGCAGCACAGCAGGCCACCAGCTACCCCAGCCCAGGGTCGCACCCCACTCCCCCCCCTATTTGAATAGACTAGCCGAGCCCCGGAAAAGTGACTCCTCCTCGGCGCCATTTTAGATCACGCATGAGGAGGTCGGGTGTCACTCGGGAGACACTGGAAGTAGCTGCAGCCCAGCCCCAGCTAGTTCTCGGTCTCAGCTACTAGACCACTCGCCCAGACAGGTACCCAGCAAGTCCCCTCGCCCAGCTCAGGCAGCAGGCCACCAGCAGCTACCCCAGCCCAGGGTCACAGGCCACCACCAGCCACCCCAGCCCAGGGTCACAGGCAGCAGGCCACCCCAGCCCAGGGTCACAGGCAGCACAGCAGGCCACCAGCCCGCCCAGGCAGCAGGCTACCACCAGCCCAGGGTCACAGGCAGCAGGCCAGCCTAGGGTCACAGGCAGCAGGCCCAGGCAGCACAGCAGGCCACCACCATCTACCCCAGTCCAGGGTCACAGACAGCACAGCAGGCCACCAGCTATCGCAGCCCAGGCAGCAGGCCACCACCAGCTACCCCAGCCCAGGGTCACAGGCAGTAGGCAGCACAGCAGGCCACCAGCCCCGGGTCGCAGGCCCCAGCCGCCCAGGCAGCACAGCAGGCCACCACCAGCTACCCCAGCCCAGGTTCACAGGCAGCACAGCAGGCCACCAGCTACCCCAGCCCAGGGTCGCAGGCCCCAGGCAGCAGGCTACCAGCTACCCCAGGGTTGCAGGCCACCAGCAGCTGCCCAGGGTCACAGGCAGCAGGCCCCAGCCGTCCAGGCAGCAGGACCCAGCTAACCAGACAGAGCCGGGCCGAAATTTCAAAAGTCCGCCACAAGGCCAAACAGCTATCCAGCCAGCCAGGAGGACGACAGAGGTTACAACTGCTGTGAGTATTTTTTTTTTGGTGGGTCCTTGATCCAGCGGTGTAACTGTTTTTAACGATCAGTCCTCCCTCCCTCCTCCATTAGGCGCCATTAGCTGACACAGCGCATGAGGAGGAGAGGAGCGGGAGACACGAGTGACTGTGAAGCCAGACTTGCCTGCTGCACCCCAGCCAGCTCTCTCTCAGAAGCTTAGCTACCCAGGCAGCGGAGCAGTGCTTTTCAGCGCTGCTAGCTTTGGGCGCAGCCAGCGCCGCCATAGACTGTAATGGGAATCAGTCTATAGCGGCGCTCAGTGAGGAAGGTCGGCTCCGTCAGAAGACGGAGCCGAAGTTGTTTAAAAAACACAATAATTCGGCCTCCAGCAATCGCTGGAAGCCGAATTATTTCATTCCCCCACTATCCATGTCGGCCTGGAGGGGGAATAGTAATTAAAACGCCCCGGACTTGTGCAGAAGCAGGACCAGCCATTTAACAGCTGGATCCTGCGCCCAAGTCTACCAGCGCCGTATTCAAATGTACGCACCCAGGCAGGCCCAGCTATCTAGTTGCCCAGCCAGCCTTTGATATTCAAAAATTGACATCACATTATCTGGTGTTATGCTGCACTCATTGGGCTCTATTCTCAATCACACATGCGGTAAGAGATTTTTTACTGCTATATTACCGCATGTGATAAATTCTGCATTTTTTCCACATTCACAAAAAATGTCCGGCATGCGGGAACAATGCGTAAATTTTTTTGGGAAACATGCGTAATTGCATAGTAAACATGCGGAAACCATGCAGAAAAAAGTTGCATAAAGAAACTTGTCCAAAAAAAAAAATTAAAGTCCAGCAAACACAGCTCTAAAGCCGCATCTACACACGGCGTCCCTTATCTTCCGCTCGATTACCTGCCATTGTCCCCTCGCGGGGAGCGAGCAGGGAATCGGCGGTGCGGAGATCCGTCCTGTTGGATCCTATCAATCGAGCCACATCTGCGCGTGTAGATGCGGCTTTAAGGCTCCAGAATCCATTTAAGTCAATGGGAAGCGAAATATATCACCAAGTACTAGTAGGTGATAAAAATTCGGTAGTAAAGTCAAAAATAAGGTGCCTCTTCTTTAATTTTTTTTTTTGTGAATTTTGATTTTTTATTTTTTTGCCTAAACTACCGACTTTTGCGGACTTTTATCGCATTTTTTACACATGCGGGTAATTAATGCGTAACATTTTACACATGCGGTAAATTTCATGCCTAAACATTTGTGAATGTCAAGATTTTTTTTTTTCAGTCGGGAATTTACCGCAAGTGCATTTCCGCATGCGGTAAATCATTGAGAATAGAGCCCAATGTGTTTATTCTCTGGTGTTATGCTGCACTCATTGCGTTTATTCCAGGGCTGTGGAGTCGGGCAATTTTGGGTGCCTGGAGTCGGAGTCGGGAAAAAATGCACCGACTCCTGATGAATTTGTAACTGTAATTAAAATAGAAAATATGATAAAATGTTCTATTTCTCAGATAATAGTCATTAAAAATAATGTGTATATATACAGGAATAGCTGTGCTTAGTCTACAAAAATGAAATAAACCAATCAAAATTAGTTACTTGTGCTGCTTCAATAAAGCAGTCCCTGTATTTTTAAAATCAGATATACATATCTGATTGTGACTGTATATATAATGTGTACACAGGAATCTCTTATATACACTAAATAACATCTATACTGTAAGTATAAAGCCTGATGTGTAGCTGTGTCACTAACAGAGATGGTCAACGAGATGGAAATAATTCTGCATTGATGCTGATTTATGCAAATGTATGCACTCCCTTTGCTGATGAAATCAAATAATTTGATATGTTATTAAAATTTGGTTTGGTGACTACAAATTAAAGGGAAACTGAGACGGATGAAAAGTAAAGTTTTATACATACCTGGGGCTTCCTCCAGCCCCCTTCAGGCTAATCAGTCCCTCACTGTCTTCCACCACCCGGATCTTCTGCTATGAGTCCTGGTAATTCAGCCAGTCAGCACTGTCCGGCCGCATGCCGCTCCCACAGCCAGGAACATTCTACACCTGCGCAATAGTGCTGCACAGGTGTAGTATGCTCCTGGCGGCGGAGTGTGTGCATGCGCACTACGCCTGACTGGCTCAAGTACCTGGACTCATAGCAGAAGATCCAGGTGGTGGAGGAGGACAACGAGGGACTGATTATCCTGAAGGCGGCTGGAGGAAGCCCCAGGTATGTATAAAACTTTAACCACCCTGGCGTTCTGATTAAATCGCCAGGGTGGCTGCGGGAGGGTTTTTTTTAAATAAAAAAAAAACTATTTCATGCAGCCAACTGAAAGTTGGCTGCATGAAAGCCCACTAGAGGGCGCTCCGGAGGCGATCTTCCGATCGCCTCCGGCGGCAAGAAATAACACGGAAGGCCGCAATGAGCGGCCCTCCGTGTTTCTCTTCCCTCGTCGCCATGGCGACGAGCGGAGTGACGTCATGGACGTCAGCCGACGTCCTGACGTCAGCCGCCTCCGATCCAGCCCTTAGCGCTGGCCGGAACTGTTTGTTCCGGCTACGCTGGGCTCGGGCGGCTGGGGGGACCCTCTTTCGCTGCTGCACGCGGCGGATCGCCGCGCTGCAGCGGCGATCAGGCAGCACACGCGGCTGGCAAAGTGCCGGCTGCGTGTGCTGCTTTTTATTTGGTGGAAATCGGCCCAGCAGGGCCTGAGCGGCAGCCTCTGGCGGTGTTGGACGAGCTGAGCTCGTCCAGACCGCTCAGCAGGTTAATTTCATCTGTCTCAGGTTTACTTTGTTACACAGTAGTACTATACATATGCACTCCCCACAGAGCTGCAGGGAATCCACTGAGAATGCTGTGCACATTGAACACAGAGGTGTTGTCTGTTTACAATCTCCTCATTCCCCTGCAGAGTACCTGCACATCATTCTTACATGTACCCACACTTACATTGCCTAGGGCCTGATAGATGTTCTTTGTTCCGGTTTGTACCTTTTACAAGTACTCTTACCAAGGACTAGTTTTAGTCTAAAGGGAATAAATATAGTAGTCTACATATCCTTCTCACTTCAGTTGTCTTGTAAAATTCCTAAGCGTTGGCAGTTAAGAGACGAATTTCACGTTACATACTTTTAATCAACAAAATTGTAATATGCAAATTAGAGGAGTCAGAGTCGTGGAGTCGGAGTCGGTGGAATCCTAAACTGAGGAGTCGGAGTCGGTGGATTTTTGGACCGACTCCACAGCCCTGGTTTATTCTCTGGTGTTATGCTGCACTCATTGCGTTTATTCTCTGGTGTTATGCTGCACTCATTGCGTTTATTCTCTGGTGTTATGCTGCACTCATTGCGTTTATTCTCTGGTGTTATGCTGCACTCATTGCGTTTATTCTCTGGTGTTATGCTGCACTCATTGCGTTTATTCTCTGGTGTTATGCTGCACTCATTGCGTTTATTCTCTGGTGTTATGCTGCACTCATTGCGTTTATTCTCTGGTATTATGCTGCACTCATTGCGATGATTTGGCACCTATGGGGGGGGGGGGGGGCATCCAAATTTTCGCAAGCGGGCCCAGTGATTTCTAGTTACGCCCCTGACTACTACCTAAACTGGGGATACCTATAGTATGTCTATATTGGGGACACCTATAGACCTGGCTACTTTATACTGTACTTATACTAATTATTTATATAGCGCCAACATATTACGCAGCGTACAGAGTATGTATTGTCTTGTCACAATCTAATCCCTACCATAGTCATATGTGTATGTATCGTAGTCTAGGGCCAATTTTTAGGGGGAAGCCAATTAACTTATCTGTATCATATGGTATTGGGATATGGGAGGAAACCAGAGTGTCTGAAGGAAACCCACACAGACACAGGGAGAGCATACAAACTCCTTGCAGATGTTGACCTGGCTGGGATTCGAACCGGGAACCCAGCACTGCAATGAGAGATCGCTAACCACTACGCCACCATGCTGTCATACTTGTGTACTATATTGTACTGCCATCTTCAGCAGTACTTCAGAGTATGTAGTCATGTCACTGACTATCCTCTGGGGAGCTTACAGTCCAATCCTGCCTTTGTCTAATGTCCTACCATATTATTATGTAGTTATATAGCACTGGCATCTTCTGCAGCACTTTGCAGAGAACAGTCATGTTACTGACTTTTCTCAGAGGAGCTCACATTCTAATACCTACTACTATCTAACGGATCTGCTAGTGCAGCCACTGTAAACAGACCCTTAAAGGGAACCTTAACTGGCGAGGAAAAATAAACTCACTTACCTGGGGGCTTTCCCAAGCCTCCTGCAGCCGTCCGGTGCCCGCGCCGGTCCTTCGGTGCCCTCCGGTTTCCCTCCGCCGCTAAGTTTCGTTTTCGGACGACTGCCAGTCGTCCTCGGGCCACTTCCGCATTCCTAGTTGTAAAGCGCGTCCGCATGACGCGTTTGGCGTCATGCACATGACACGTTTGGCGTCATGCGGACGCGCTTTACTGCAGTTTACGACGATGAATGCGGAAGAGGCCCGAGGACGACTGGCAGTCGTCCGAAAACGAAACTTAGCGGCGGAGGGAGACCGGAGGGCACTGAAGGACCGGCGCGGGCACCGGACGGCTGCAGGAGGCTTGGGAAAGCCCCCAGGTAAGTGATTTTTTTTTTTTCCCCGCCGGTTAAGGTTCCCTTTAAGGTGGCCACACACACCATACAATTTTTTTTTTTAATTCTATTTGAGCATTCCGATCCAATTTTCCAATTGATTGGAAGTTTCGATCAGAATCTTGGAGGTACCACACACACATTTTCGAGAGTGCCACAATTTTTGGGATAAAAGATCGTAAACTCCCCCCAAAAATTGGTTGGTTTAAAAATCAAGAGAAAAATGTACTGAATAGTTGCATACAATTCTTTCTGGTTGAATATAGTTTCACAGACCATCACACCATATCATTCTTGATAAAATTGGTATACATTTTCCAACATGTCCAATCTCAAAAATATCGCAAAAATGTAAATTCAACTGGATTTCGTGATAGAAAACAAAGCTTTTGATTTTTTTATTTTATTTTTTTGTAAACAACCGATTGTATTTATTGAAGTGGTGTAAAAATGGATCTTTTCAATGTATGATGAGTGGTCACCTTTACAGTTTGTCATCAGTAAGGAGACCTATCTTCAGGGGTGTAACAGCAGCCCATAAGCCCCCCTGTGAAATTGTCTTAAGGGCCCCCTGGAATCCAAACTTCTCCCCACCGTACCTGATCCCTCCCCCAACACCCTTTGCCCCAACACCCTTTGCCCCAACACGCATTCAGAATAGAGCAGGGACCAGAATAGTATTAAAGGGCTCGTTTCCACTAGCGAAAAGGATGTGCGGCTCGCCTTGCATCCCTCCGCAGGTACTTCCGGTTGACATGCATACAACCTGATGCGGCGTCATGCAGCTTCCCATTGGCGGCTATGGGGACTCGGATGCGTGCTGCGGAAAACTGTAGCATGCTATCCATAATTTCCCCCGCATCGCTTGGTCAATTTGGAGACTTTACCATTGACGTGAATTGGTTGCAGTTTCCTTGCGTTGCGATGAGGAGCGGTTTCCGCATAGCAAAGTGTCTAGTGGAAATTGTCCCTTATTGCTCCAGTGCTGCTGGTCTCCTTTATGCATCACAGCCACACACTCTTGTGCCAGCTCCCGATCGTGCAAGTCACATCGGTCATGTGATCAGGAGCCGGCAAATGGTGGTAGAGTTTGCGGCTGTGAGGCACGGGAGAGACCCACAGTGCTGGAGCAGGTAAACATTGCTCCACTACCTGTGCTACTCTGCAAGTGGGTAAGGAGGGAGGAGGTGTGGGCCCCCCAGCAGTGGCAGGGGCTACTGTTACACCCCTGCATATCTCCAAAGGGGAGGGGGGGGGGGATTGGGTTGATATTTTCCTTATGAATGTTCACATCCACAGTGATCCACAATGTCCAGTGCAGACGTTTACTGACAAGTACGGTATGTTGCATAGTGTGGTGCATGTTCCAACATTACATGACTACATACAGGTAGTCCCCGAATTACGAACGCCCTGCGATACGAACAGCATGGATTGTGTTTCCATGGGAACAAGCCCAAAAGAAAAATTTCAAATTGGACTTGTAGTTTTTTGAGAAAATCTATTTTAAAAAATTCAAAGAAAAAAATGGCTTTTAAACTTGTATAAGCAGGTACAGGGGGCAGAGGGTGACACTGGAGGCACAGGTGGGCACAGAGGAGGTACATGGGACAGAGATGGCACAGTGCTCCGACTTAAAGGGAACCTTAACTGAACGGGGGTGTAAAGAGTTTCACTTACCGTACCTGGGGCTATTACCAGCCCCCTGCAGCAGTCCTGTGCCCTCGGAGCCGCTCTGGAATCCTCCAGTCCCCCGCTGTCACTTAGTTTCGTATTTGATGACTCACCAGTCGGTCGGCCGCCATGCGCATTATTGGATGCATTTCCTACTGTTGCGGACCGCAACGCGTACAAAAATACGCACGCGTAGATATGCGGCAACGTGTATATTTGTGTGCGTTGCGGTCCGCAACAGCGCTAATTGCAGTGGGGAATGCGTCCAATAATACACATGGCGTCCGGTTGACTGGTGAGATGCCAAAAACGAAACTAAGTGACAGCGGGGGACCGGACAATTCCAGAGCGGCTCCAAAGGCACAGGACTGCTGCATGGGGCTGGTAATAGCCCCAGGTAATTGAAACTCTTTACCCCCCGTTCAGTTAAGGTTCCCTTTAACCTTCCTGGCGGTAAGCCCGAGCTGAGCTCGAGCTATGCCGCGCAGGAGGCTATCTCAGCTTCTGGTGGGGCGATTCGCCCCATTCAAAGTGCTGTACGCGCAGCTAGCACTTTGCTAGCCGCACATACAGCTTGATCGCCGCCGCTCTGCGGCGATCGCACGCAGCGGCGGAAGAGGCCCCCCCGCCAGAGCCCTGCGCTGCCCGGACCAATGAGTTCCAGGCAGCGCTATGGGCTGGATTGGAGGCGTCTGACGTTCCGATCGTCGCCATGGCGACAGGAGACGCCAAACGGGAACGCGTTATATACCCGTTCCCCTGTTTGCTATTGATGCCGGCGACGATCGCACTAGAGGGACACATGTGCCCTCTAGTGGTGTTTCATGTAGCTACCACTCTGGTAGCTTTACATGAAACCAAAAAAAAAAATTGGATTTCTGCCCAATTGGCAGAAAAAATGAACCGCCAGGAGGGTTAAGAACAGATTCAGGTTAAGGTTCATACCCACACAGTATATACATGCCTGACTTTTATCTAAGCAAGCTGGAATTCTAAATACTATACTGTACATCCATAAGCCAAACACTGTCTGCTCTAACTGTTCTTCTGCACAAGAATATGTGAGCAATGCTGGAGGAAAGAATTACCGTATATACTCGCAAGCAAGCCGAATTTTTTCACCCCCCAGAAGTGTCCCAAAAGTTGGATTGTCGGCTTGCTTGCGAGTCAAGGGTAGGTGGGTGGGCTATACTGGGTCACTATGCTGGCTATACTGGGTCACTATGCTGGCTATACTGGGTCACTATGCTGGCTATACTGGGTCACTATGCTGGCTATACTGGGTCACTATGCTGGCTATACTGGGTCACTATGCTGGCTATACTGGGTCACTATGCTGGCTATACTGGGTCACTATGCTGGCTATACTGGGTCACTATGCTGGCTATACTGGGTCACTATGCTGGCTATACTGGGTCACTATGCTGGCTATACTGGGTCACTATGCTGGCTATACTGGGTCACTATGCTGGCTATACTGGGTCACTATGCTGGCTATACTGGGTCACTATGCTGGCTATACTGGGTCACTATGCTGGCTATACTGGGTCACTATGCTGGCTATACTGGGTCACTATGCTGGCTATACTGGGTCACTATGCTGGCTATACTGGGTCACTATGCTGGCTATACTGGGGCACTATGCTGGCTATACTGGGGCACTATGCTGGCTATACTGGGGCACTATGCTGGCTATACTGGGGCACTATGCTGGCTATACTGGGGCACTATGCTGGCTATACTGGGGCACTATGCTGGCTATACTGGGGCACTATGCTGGCTATACTGGGGCACTATGCTGGCTATACTGGGGCACTATGCTGGCTATACTGGGGCACTATGCTGGCTATACTGGGGCACTATGCTGGCTATACTGGGGCACTATGCTGGCTATACTGGGGCACTATGCTGGCTATACTGGGGCACTATGCTGGCTATACTGGGGCACTATGCTGGCTATACTGGGGCACTATGCTGGCTATACTGGGGCACTATGCTGGCTATACTGGGGCACTATGCTGGCTAAACTGGGGCACTATGCTAGCTATACTGAGCACTATACTAGCTAAACTGGGGCACTATGCTAGCGATACTGGGCACTATGCTAGCGATACTGGGACACACTAGGGGAATAAGGCGGCCAGCATTTCCTACCCCCGGCTTATATGGGGGTCAATCATTTTCCCTGTTTTTTCAGGTGAAAATTTGGGGGTCGGCTTACATGCGGGTCGGCTTGCTTGCGAGTATATACGGTACTCGCATACCTTCAGGAAACAGTGTCCACAATGCCACATTACTACACAGCCGGGACCCAGAGAACATGAAACAAAAAGAAAAAAAATTGGCTAACATAAAGTCAGTGGGAATCATGTGTTTTTTTTTGTTTTGTTTTTAAAAGCGAGATGCTTACCTGAGGCTAGGTTCACAGTGCTCAGCTGCATAACTCATGCGTTATGACTGTGAACTGCAATGGAGACTGGCCATAGACTTTGCTACAAAGAGGGGAGGCTCTGGGTCCTACATAGAGCCTTCCCTCTCCTCTCGTGGTCCCTTTGTTGTAGCGGGAGCTCCTCCGATTGAATCCCCATACTGCGCATGCGTGAGTGAGGGCGCTCGCACAGTATAGTCTTTAGGAGCACTCGGGCTTCCGAAAGCCTCTACAACGAGCTGCCACTGCAATGAGGAAAGCTGTATAGGACCCAGAGCTTTCCCTCTCCTTGGGTAAGTATCTGGCTTTGAAAAAAATATATACAAATAACCATGAAAAAAAAAACACTGCCTGCAGTTTTACTTACCTTGGACTTCTACTGCCCCCCTGCAGTTGCCCTGTGCCTATGTCGGTACTCCATGATCCTCTGGTCCCCTGCCGTGGCTCAGTTTCACTTTCTCCGGCTCAGTCACCGGCCACTGCGCCTGTGCGGCCCTGGTCACGTATGTCCTGCGCAAGCGCAGTAGAAATTTTCCTGTGCAAGGCGCAGTGGCCAACAGGTTCAGTCGCCGAAAGCGATACTGAGCCGCAGCGGGAGTCCGGTGGATTATGGAGTTCCGGAGCAGGCACAGGGCGACTGCAGGGGGCCAGTAGAAGCCCTAGGTAAGTAAAACTGGCTTTTTTTTTTCTTACTCGATGATCCCTTTAGGCTGCTTACACACAGGGACGTTAAAGTCCCACATTACAGCAGCCAGTAACGCAGCCTAACTCACAGCACTGTAAAATCAATTGTGCTGTTCACAGTAACACGCTGCGTTACATTGTAACGCAGCACGTTTAAACAAAGTGCTGCATGCTGTATGTTATACTGGGCTAAGCAGCGTTAGCCTGTTTGCACATGCTCAGTAATGGTGGAGGAGGAGGTCTCCCCTCCAAGCAGCCAGCCACATAGCTAATTAATATTCACTGCACTGCAGAGACTTGTGGTGGGACTGTAGTGTTGGCTGGATCATGAACGAATCATTCACGAGTTCATTTGATCCGGATCTTTTTTATGAGTCTAATGATCCGGATCATCACAATGAAAGATTCGGTTCACAGTGGATGTCTTGTCTGGGAGAAACAGGAACATACAGAATGTACAGTGCAGGGAAAGTCCTGTCCTGCTAATCATTTCACCCCCAGTCTGCTTCCCTAGTAAAATGATTCGGTTCAAAGATCCGGATCTTTTCAATGACCTGATTCAAATGATCCGAATCCTTAAAAAGATCTGGACTTCCTATGACTAACCTGGAGCGGCTGCTTTGAGAGCTGCATAACGCAGCTCAATCTGACGTCCAACTTCAACACCAACATACATTGCGTTAGGGGCACGTTATGCGACCATAACGTCCCCTAAAACGCAACGTCTTGGCGTGTAAGTAGCCTTAAACTAGAAAGTATTACTACCAGAGGTGGATCATGCAGGTGACTAGGGACTGGCGATTGTGCAGGGGCCTGGATGAGCCATGCATACCAACAAAAAAAAGCCTGGTGGCTACCATGGGTCAAAAGCGTCTATTTTCCATTCCATTTCAATTCTCTGATCACAACCATGACATTACAATCACGCTCGCAGTGTTCTAACACCAATCTCTACTCCCCTCCCCCTCCCTTTTTCTCAAAGATAGATCCCATTATATTTGCCAACGCCTTAAAGTTTTGGTAATGTCATGCTGGGGCTATCGGCTTGGCCTCCTGGAGTTACTGAAAGCTGACCAATCCCAGCACTCCTGCTGCAGCATCTGTTTAGGGCGTGCAAATTGCATATATTTTGTTAAATAAACATCTGCATCAACTTGCAATTATTTTGCACCTTATTGACTATCCCTAATGGGCAGCAGCTTTCTATGTTGGAGATTAAAGAGACTCTGTAATGTCAAAAAGATACCCTGGGGGGTACTCACCTCGGGTGGGGGAAGCCTCCGGATCCTAATGAGGCTTCCCACGCCGTCCTCTGTCCCACGGGGGTCTCGCCGCAGCCCTCCGAACAGCCGGCGACTGTGCCGACTGTCAGTTCAATATTTACCTTTGCTGGCTCCAGCGGGGGCGCTGTGGCGGCTTTCCGTTCCGAACTACACGGAAATACCCGATCTCTTATTCGGGTCCGCTCTACTGCGCAGTACAGCCCGGCGGACGTCCGATGACGTCAGCGCGCCGGCGTGGGACGCAGAAGTGCCGGGCCTTGGAGCGCAGAAGAGCCCAGCCTGGCAGCTGGTCGGGTCGGCCACCGGAGACCACCGGGAGCCTGCGGAGCTGCGGCGAGGGCACCTCCTGCCTGCCACGGGCTGGAGGAAGCCCCAGGTAAGTGGAATTTGATTTTTATTTTTTAACCACCCTCCCTGAACCTTCCCTTTAAAGTAATCTTCAATCAAATTATACTACCCCCCCCCCCCCCCCCCCATTCTACTGCTGCTGTCAATCACCTCCGTGTGGTCTGGAGTGTATATTGTGCAATACAATCTGGACCACGTGTAGGTGATTGACAGCGGCGCTCACTCGGGACGAAGTAGAGGATAACCTGGAGGTCGGCCTCTGCACCGGTGGGGACCCCAGGCTGGCGGCTGTGAGCGGAAGTGTGGCGTGGGACATAGCAGCTGCCAGGGGCTGGAGGAATCCCGGGTAAATAGTGTGTGTGTGTGTGTGTGTGGGTAACATATAGTATGGTTGATTCTTTTAACCACTTGAGGACCATAGGCTTACAACCCCCCTAGTGACGGGGCTATTTTTTTTGCAATCCAGGGCCCTGCAGTTTTAATAGGTTGCTGCAGAGCCATACAAATTAGCACAGAAATGCACCCCCCCCCCTTTTTTTTTTAAATGAATTTTTTTCCCCCGCCAGCCAAGGACCGCAGTCGACTCTCATAGGCATCAGCCTATGAGATCCAGTCGCTTTGTGACCCTTCCCAGGGGATAGCCGAGAGACACGGCTGGCCCCAGTACAGCGATGCTGTAGATCGCAGCACTGTACAATGTAAATAGATGGCGGTAGACTGATGACGGGGCCGAGGTTCGCAGTCGGAGGTTGCGTTGTGATGCATTGTTAAAGTCGCAAAGCAGAATTACAACGTAACACATATTAAAGGGAACCTGAAGATAGTTACCTGGGGCTTCTGCAAGCCCCCTGCAGTCGCCCTGTGCCTGTCAACAATTCTCCTGTCCCCTGGCGAGGTGCAGTTTCGGCATCGTCGACTTACAAGTCGATGGCCATGTGTAATCTCTACTTCGTCCACGCAGGATGCTCCTGGTGATGGGAGCATGATCGAGTACAGGCAACCAGTGATGGGCTCACGAGTAGTCACGAGTTCCTATGGACTCAAATTCGCAATTTAAAGGAGGCTTAATTGCCTCAGCTGTGCGGCTGGATGACAAGGGGTTAGTTACCCATAAGTCTGTCGTCCTCCCTGCGCTCCAAACAGCTTGCACGCGTCCTATTGGACACGTTGCAAGCCTCACCACCACACACTTCCGCCTTCCAGCTTGAAGGAGGAAGTGCGGGTGGTGGTGAGGCTTGCCATGCGTCCAATAGGACGCATGCAAGCTAGGGTGCAGGGAGGACTACTGGCTTATGGGTAACTAACCCCTTGTCATCCAGCCGCACAGCTGAGGCAATTAACCACTTGTGGACCACAGTGGTAAACACCCCCCCCCCCCCCCTAAAGACCAGGCTGTTTTTTTCATAGTCGGCCACTGCAGCTTTAAGGCCAAGCTGCAGGGCCGCCCAACACAGCACACGAGTGATTTCTCCCCCCTTTTCCCTCCACCAACAGAGCTCTCTGTTGGTGGGGTCTGATCATCCCCCTTGTGTTTATGTTCATGTTTTTGTAAAAAAAAATGCACTGTTTTTTCCTTTAGAAATCCCCTCCCTCCAGCCGGCCAATCACGTGATCGGCTGTCATAGATTCCTGCCTATGAGAGCCGATCACTCTTGTCCCCCAGGAAGACAGCCGTGTGACACGGCTGTCCCCAGTACAGCGCTGCTGCCGATAGCAGTGCTGTACTGTGTAAATAGATGGCGATTACGCTGTCTAACAGTGCTCGGAGACTGAAGAGGGGCGGAGCTCTGCCCCACGAGAAGGAGATGGGCGTGCACTCTGCGTGCGATCTCCTTCAGTAGCCGGCTCCAGGACCTGACGCTAATTGGCGTTAGGCGGTCCTGGGGCTGCCGCCGCGGTCACGCCCATTGGCGTGAGGCGGTCTTAAAATAGTTAAGCCTCATTTAAATTGCGAATTTGAGTCCTTAGGAACTCGTGACTACTTGTAAGCCAATCACTGCAGGCAACTGAAGAAAGTGTAACGGAGTTGCGGCAGGGGACCAGAGGATCATTGAGAACAGACGTAGGCACAGGGCGGCTGCAGGGGGCTGGCAGAAGCCCAAGGTAAGGGAAACTTTTTTTCTTTAACACAATCTTCACCCTTAACCACTTAAGGACCAGGGGATTTTCTTCTGATCAGTGCTGCGTGGACTCTCCAGCCCGCAGCACCGATCAGAAAATAGCCAGGGTGATCAGACTTCTCCCCCCCCCCTTTTTTTCCCCACTAGGGGGATGTCCTGCTTGGGGGGTCTGATCGCCGCCAGCTACCCGCACTTTCCGGGGGGGGGGGGGGCTCTTCAATGCCCTCCTCCGCTGCGCTTTCCGCCCTCCCGGCTTTCCCTCCCTCTCCCTTACCATCACAGCGGCGCAGGACCTCAATGGGTCAGTGGCTGCAGCGAGGGACACACAGGCTGCCAGGGGCTGGAAGAAGCCCCATGAAAGTAAAGCTGATTTCTGCATATTTCCCTGATGTGTCCTTTACAACTATGACATGAACTACAAAAAAAAAAAACCAAAAGATAGAAGCATACGACACTCAGCACTAGAAGAGTGCCCCCTCTGGCCGAGCAGGGCTCCTCCAATCTTCTACAAAAACACACAAGCTACCAAGCCAGTATATGTCGCACACTACTAGTATGAAAGTACACTGCAATTAAATTGATGCAAATATATAAGGTTCTTTATTTTTAATTTAGTAAAAAATTGTATATGCTAATCTAAGCTTATAGTCAGTGACTGCCAGGCCAGACCTAAAGATCACCTAAATCGCCCATCCCACCATAGATAAAAAATCCCCGCCTATATGTTCGACCATATTGGTACCCCAAAAAAACCTCCAGTAACCATGCGTGAGGTATCCTGAGTCCAACGTTATGTTAAATCTAATTGGGCCCATTGAAAATAGCAATTGCAAGGATCTGTGGCCTACTCATTCGCTAATGTTCATAGACAAAACCGTGGTACCATTGGAAAAATATTATAGCATGCTTTCAAAAAAATATATTTCACCATATAGTGGGTTTAAAGTTCCAACTGTATATCAGAGAAAGCAATATCAGTGCATGATTAACTGTCTTCACTGCAGCAACAAGTATAGGTAGTAGCCACCATCTAGTTAGACCTCCTTGATGTGTGGTGTAATCTATATACTCTTGATTCGCAGCATATATAATATAAGTTCATCATCTGGATTTTGCATCAAAAGCTTGTTTCTATTCTAAGAGTAACAATTTGGGAATAGAGCGCTTGTCCATCTGTCCAATCGCAACAGGGACTCCTCCTCAGATGAATGTCCACAGAGCTGTTCATACAGATTAAATATATACTTATCATTTTAGTAGTTGTCGGCTTCTATGCTGCGCTGGACACCTCCATGGTAATTCTCTGGGCCCAGACTGTTTCTAAAGTTCAGCAGTACAATTTCCATGCTGGCATGGCGGCTCGGCGTGCGGATGTGTTTGTGAGTCGCGCTAATGCATTTCTCCCCGCCCCCGGAGCTTCCTCAGAACGTTGATCACGTAATTCCGCATAGGATGCGTATTTATAGCCGGAAAGGATGACGTTCAGGATATTACTCCATCTTGTGGTCAATTGAATTCACACACCTATTTTTCCCCACAGTGGAAATTTGGCACCATCTTGTGGCCTCATTAATTATTGCATCTCTACTCAAAGAATTTTCATCAGTGTTATATTTGCCCTCTTGTGGCCATATATTTTATTACTAGCATAGTTCCAAGTTATATTGGTAATTTATTGACAGGCCAATTTTATTTATATCTATAACCTTGCCAATCAAAATTTTTTTTATATTATATAATTTTGTAGCACATCTGTGACATATTGTGCATCTATTATATGGGCATTTTAGGTTATTACTTATTATATTTCCACTTTTTGGGTATTTCAAATGCTTTGCTTAAATATAATATTCATTGACCCTTTCTTTAAAGAGAGTCTGAAGCGAGAATAGATCTCGCTTCAGACCTCATAGCTAGCAGGGGCATGCGTGCCCCTGCTAAAACGCCGCTATAGCGCGGCTTAACGGGGGTCCCTGTCCCCCCAAACCCCCTCCGAGCAGCGGGGAGCGCTTCCTGGTTGGGGCAGGGCTAACCGCCGCAGCCCTGCCCCATGCGCGTCTTTCAGACGCGTACCTCCGCCTCTCCCCCGCCCCTCTCAGTCTTCCTTCACTGAGAGGGTCGGGGGAGAGGCGGCGATGCGCGTCTGATAGACGCGACTGGAGGCAGGGCTGCAGCCGTTAGCCCTGCCTCCAGGAAGATCAGCTCCAGCGACCTTTTTCCGACCCAGGTTTGCGGGGGGTGGGTTGGGGGTGAAGGGACTCCCGTTAAGCCGCGGGATAGCGGCGTTTTAGCAGGGGCACACGTGCCCCTGCTATATATAAGACCTGAAGCGAGATTTAGTCTCGCTTCAGTGTCTCTTTAATGGTATATCCTTTTCTATCTATCACTCTGAATTATCTAATTTTCAAATTTAGACTACAAATACGTTTGTAGAGGGGGAAAATATCAGGCGGGTACTTATCATACCCCCCGCCCCTCCTCCCCCCCAGGGAGAGACGGAAGCCCCGAACCCAATCCCAAATCAAACCACTCCTATATCATAAAAACACTTTTAAATTAAGGTCCATATTTAGACCCTTTGGACTCAGAGTATCAAGAACATATATCCAATAGCTTTCCTTTTTATATAATTGTACATCTGTGTTCATATATCTAGTACTAGGATTCAGATGGTAGATAGCCTTTGCTTTTAACAGAGGGATCTGCATTGTGGTACTGCATAAAATGCAAAGCAACTGGAGTTTTTTCTTTCTCTGAATTTTCCTCTTTTCCTGCATCAATTATATTTCTTACATGTTCCTGAATACGTGATCTAATTTCTCTTTTCGTTTTTCCTATGTAAAATTTCCCACATGGGCAGATCAATTGATATATCACATTTTTAGTTTTGCAGGTCATTGCATGTCTGATGTCATATATTTTTGTTCCTGATGAATTCGTGAATTTATCAGTGACCTCGATCAATGGGCATATGGAACAATCATTACATTTGTACATTCCATTTTTTCGTTTGAAAAAGTGGTGTCCTGGATAGTTTTTAAACTCAGAAGCTGTCAAGTCGGTTAAATTTTTGTTTCGTCTTGCAGTTAGCACTGGTCTAGGCCCTACTATTTTTGCTACTCTCTTATCCTTTTTTAGTATGGGCCAAAATCTATACAAGGTGTCTTTTAGTCTCCCCCAGTGTGGTCCATAAGTCGTATTTAGTCTTGGGGAAGAATTGCAGTTTTGTCTATTTTTTTTTTAGTCAATAGCGTGTTCCGATCAGTCTTTAATGCTCTGTACAAGGCAGATTTTAGTAATTTATGAGGGTATCCCCGGGCTCTAAGCCTCTCTTTTAACCACCTTAGCGGTATGGACGAGCTCAGCTCGTCCATTACCGCCAGAGGGTGCCGCTCAGGCTCTGCTGGGCCGATTTTAATGAAATAAAGTGCAGCACATGCAGCCGGCACTTTGCCAGCCGCGTGTGCTGCCTGATCGCCGCCGCTCTGCGGCGATCCGCCGCGAGCAGCGGCGAAAGAGGGTCCCCCCAGCCGCCTGAGCCCTGCGCAGCCGGAACAAATAGTTCCGGCCAGCGCTAAGGGCTGGATCGGAGGCGGCTGACGTCAGGACGTTGGCTGACGTCCATGACGTCACTCCGCTCGTCGCCATGGCGACGAAGTAAGCAAAACACGGAAGGCCGCTCATTGGGGCCTTCCGTGTTACTTTTGGCCGCCGGAGGCGTTCTTGGCCGCCGGAGGCGATCAGAAGAACGCCTCCGGAGCGCCCTCTGGTGGGCTTTCATGCAGCCAACTTTCAGTTGGCTGCATGAAATAGTTTTTTTTTAATTTAAAAAAAACCCTCCCGCAGCCACCCTGGCGATCTTAATAGAACGCCAGGGTGGTTAAATCATAAGCCTCAGTCTTAAATGTTTGTATGTCGCTACAATTCCTACGGAGTCTCAGGAATTGTCCAATTGGGACTGCTCTTTTCTGATACTCCAAATGTGCACTATCATAATGGAGTAAAAGATTCCCTGCCGTTGGTTTTCTATAGGTCAAGGTCATCAATTTATTACCTTCTTTTTTAATAATTACATCTAGAAATTCGATTGTCTGTTGATGTATTTTGTATGTAAGTAGATATTGTAATTATTGACATTCAGAGAATGTATAAATTGTTCCAAGTCACCTTGGTTTCCTGTCCATAAAATAAATGTCGTCCACATAGCGTAGCCATAGGGGGATGTGCTCCCGGAAACGCGGATCCTCATAGACCATCTCCTCCTCCCATGCGCCTAGATAAAGACACGCATAAGCCGGAGAGCACGCCGCCCCATGGCCACACCTCTTTTTTGTCTATAATATTTCCCATCAAACGAGAAAAAATTATTGTTCAATATAATTTCAACAGCTGTCCCACAAAATCATTATGGGTATCTTCACATGGGTAATATTTGTAAAGATATTTCTCTACTGCCCTCAAACCCACTTCATTAGGGATGGAGGTAAACAGTGATTCTACATCTAAGCCTACTAGTAAAGCCCCCTCTGGAACATGTACTTTTTGTAATTTCTCTAATTGCATAGTATCAAGTACAAATGAGGGTAGTCTTTCTACCATAGGTTTAAGTTTTTGGTCAACATATTGTGCTGCCTTCTCAGTTGGTGCATTAATTGCCGCGATTATAGGACGGCCTGGAGGTCGTTGGATGTCTTTGTGAATTTTAGGTTGCATATATAGTACGGGCACCACAAATTGATCCACAGACAATGCTCTGTATTCTCGCTCGGTGAGGATATTGTCCAGATATCCCCACTGTAGTCTCTTATTCAAGTTTTCCTTAAGACTAATAAAGGGATTTGCTATTACACGCTCATAACATTCGTTGTCGTAGAGCCTCGTCCAGGTACATCTCCCGCGGCCACATATCGCGGCCAGTCTTCACCCTGAGGAGGCAGATGCCTCTACCCACGGTAACTGTAGATTAAAAAGCTGAGCTCAGATTTACCAGAGGAAAAAACATCTATCAGAAGAGAGCACCATAGTAAACAGCTGCTGGTGCCTCATGCAGAACCTCCTTGTGCCTTGCTCCAGTATAGCTGTTGCTCACCCAACATGGCTGCTGTGACATCACATGTTCTTGCAGGCCTGGCCTGGGGATGCTCTTGCAGATTCTGGATGGTTTCAGGTACTTTTTCCTTCCACGTCAGTTTCCCCACAAAGGATATATCAGGAAACCCCCTCTCCCCCAAAGACTTGCGCATGCAGCACACGCACCACAACCATCACACTGAGCCACTGCCCACACTAAGCAGCCGCCCACAAGGGCATACTTAAAGTGAATCCGAGGCGAGAGTGATATGGAGGCGGCCATATTTATTTCTTTTTAAGCAATATCAGTTGCCTGGCTGCCCCGCTGATCCTCTGCCTCTAATACTTTCAGCCATAGACCCTGAACAAGCATGCAGTAGATCAGACAAGATTAGCAGCATGCTTGTTACTTGTGTAATTCAGACACTACTGCAGGCAAAGAGATCAGTATAATGACAGCCTCCATATCACTCTCACCTCTGGTTCACTTTAACCACTTTCCCCACTGCTACAGTATATCTACGTCAGCTGTTGCACCCTCCAAGCCACAGCGACGTAGATATACTGACCTCCTTGCAGCCTTGCTGTGCACGGTCGGGTGCGCTGCAGAGTGCACCCTCCGGCACTGTCAGCTGCATTACTAATTGGTGGAAGGGAACATGTTCCCTTTTGGCCAATTAGTCCACCCCCCTCCCATGAATGATCGCTGCAGTAGTGAACTGCAGCGATCCTTTATCTGTCCCTCTCGGCGCACAAATAGTTGATAAAAATGCACAAGCAAGCAGCCACATTCGCCTACCTCGGTCCTGCGACGATCCTGAAGCCTGATCCTCCGATCACCGCTCTGAAGTCAGCCGCATATTGCCGGAAACCCGGGTCCCGGCTTGATGACGTCATCAAGCCGGGACCCGGATTACCGGCAATATGCGGCTGGCTGCAGAGCGGTGATCGGAGGATCAGGCTTCAGGATCGTCGCAGGACCGAGGTAGGTGAGTGTGGCTGCTTGCTTGTGCATTTTTTTAACTATTTCTGCACGGAGGGGGCTGCCTGGTGGGGGGGGGGGGGGGGATCTGGCTATGGATTCTTGGGGGGAGGGGGGATATGCAAAAGGGGTATACAAAGTTACTGGGGGACATCTTATTAACAAAGGGGAGGGAGGTTACAAATTTTGCACATCTGGGCACCTGGGGGGGCCCATAACGTAATACTGGGGGCACATTTGGCTATAATGGCGGGCAGCACTAATCCTGGGGTACATCTGGCTAATGGGGTAATCCTGATCCCGGGGATACATCTGGCTATAAAGAAGGGCACTATTCCTGGGGGTGCATCTGTCAATCTATTCTAGGGGTGGCAAACACAGGGGACTCATCTGGCTATGCTGGGGGGGCTGATATTAGGGACACATCTGGCTGTACGGGGGGGGGGGTTGATACTGGGGACACATCTGGATATCTATACTGGGGCGACTTTAACTGGTGGCACCGTTTTTATGTCAATCGCAATTTTTATTTTTAAACAGAAATTGATCAAAATTGAGAAATAATGAATTTTTTTATTTCCCCCCCCCTTTTTCCTATTAAAATGCATAGAGGGGAACATTTTATTTGGGACCAAATACCCCCCAA
The DNA here is from genome assembly GCF_040937935.1 of Hyperolius riggenbachi. Classification (NCBI taxonomy): domain Eukaryota; kingdom Metazoa; phylum Chordata; class Amphibia; order Anura; family Hyperoliidae; genus Hyperolius; species Hyperolius riggenbachi. The sequence continues at coordinate 246,879,773 of NC_090653.1, read as the reverse complement.
TGAAAGCTTAGTTTGTCTTGAAAAAAACGATATATAGATCATTTAAGTGGCACGAGTACAGGTGAAGTTATTGGTGATTAAACAGGGACACCGCTAAAGCGTAAGAACTGCTCTGGTCAATAAGGGGAAAACAAGGTCTGGATGCGAAGTGGTTAAAGGACTTCTGAGGTGAGGACAACAATCTACGTTTACTCCCCTGGGGCTTCTTCCAGCCTCTAGCAGCTGTTTCACTCCCTCCCTACAGCTCCGGTGCTGCTCGGTGTTCTGCTGACCGCCAGTAATGATCGACAACCTGCCGGTGGGTCGCCTCCTCTGCCCCTGCACTCGTTCCCACGCGACCACATCATCTGCAGCGTACTACACTGTACACGCATGATGACGAAGACGTGCAGGCGCAGAAAAGCCACCCGCCGTCGGGTCGCCATTCATTACGGGCCACCAGCAGAACACAGAGGAGGACCAGGGCTGCGGTGAGGGACTGAAACGCCTGCCAGAGGCTGAAAAAAGCCCCAGGAGAGTAAACCTATATTATCACTCAAAAGTCCTTTAACCACTTGCATACCAGCAGACTCTGGCCCCTTAAGGGGCCCTGAGCTGTCAAAAATAAAAAACGTTGGACTTAACTGGGGCTTCCTCCAGCCCCCTGCAGCCTGTAAATTCCCCCAGCATTCTCCTGGTTCCTCTCCCCGTCCCGCTGGTGGCTTCGTTAATCAGTGACTTCGGCCTGAAATTGCGCATGCGCGTCCCTGCCGCGCAGGCTACGCATCTTAACATGAGCCGGCGTGAGAGTCCTGCGCATGTGCGGTTCCCCAAGACTGAACCGCGAATGCACTTAACTCTAAGCCGGCGTGATTGCACGCATACAGGCGACTCCGGCCGAAGTCAGCGAATAAGTGGAGCCAGGACCACGGAAGACACCAGGATGACGCTGTGAAATCAGTCAGGAGCCAATGAAAGCGGCTCTTGACCGGCTCACAGGGGCCTGCAGCGGATGTAGAGGGGCGCGATAGTCGGTAGCGGCAGGAGCACGCGGCGAAGCAGTTGAAATTTGAGCCCCGTCAGAGCCGCGCAGCCACCTGCAGGACGTATATTTCAACCAACGCTGTATGCAAGTGTACACAGACGCAGCTGCATGCACACTGTCGTGAAATTTTTTGCAACTTTATCAGATTTTGCAACCGGTTGCACTTATTTATAGGTATAGCTATCAGAAAGTGCAACCTAACCATTGACTTCAACCTATCTGTATCAGAAAATGCAACCCAACCAAACCCTATTCTCGCACAGAACCCTCCCCTCTTGCTCAACTAATAACCCCCTCCCCCCTGGAGGGAACAATCCCCCCCTTGCTCAACTAATAAACCCCCCCCCCCTGGAGGGAACAATCCCCCCCTCTTGCTAAACTAATAACCCCCCCATGGAGGGAACAATCCCCCTTCTAGCTCAATGGGATCTGTGGTTGCAAATACTTACAGGCGTGTTAACAGAGAGGAGCCACGCCTACACAGTCATACACTGTCCTCTATGGCAAGATGCAAAATCTGATGGGTTGCAAAATTTTTCATTGCAACACCACAAACACCCCATTAAGCCACTGCCCACACATGCATCCGATCCATGCATATTTACAACCTTCAGTTAGTATATGGGATTGCTGGATCCGATCCTCAACTGACTTCTTCACTCTTTCCTCTTACAGCCTCCTCTGTCCCTCCTCATGAGCAGCCATAGTCCCAGGGAATCCATCTGAGCCAGGCTGGAAATCACTGCTAGCCACATACATGACCTGGATAAGCCCCATAGGTTACCCTCCCCTGTAAACACCAGGCTGTGACAATTATTTTGGAATACCAAGGCCACAGCTTTTATTAACATTAATTGCTGGTTACATTCCAGTATTAAAAAGGTGTTAGTATACAATTATCAATTTTTCTCTATTTCACATAACCAGCTTTCCTTTTCTTCTATATTTCGGCAACCTCAATCATCTTGTTGCAGAGTCCCCTGACAAGGCCGCCATCACCAAAGTAGCCGCAAGCCATGTTCCATCTCAGCTCTGCGGGTAACTTTCTTCCGTCCTTGTGATTATGCCTCCAAGTCGGCCTTACAAAGGACCCGCCACCACATTCTGGGAGTTGAGCCTCAACCCCGAATGACCCGCCACACGCTGAGTGCAGCTTCCGCAGCCTCCCTCAGCCCAAACAGTCTTTTTCCAGTAGTCTGTGTCGAACTGACAGTCCCCCTCTTTTGCATACAAATTTGGCAATGGCTTTGTTTACTTTCCACCGGGCTCGGTTGATTTTTGCACATGGGACTGGGGGGCGCCACCGCATTCTGGGTATCGTCTCTGACCAGACCACTACCACCCTGGGGCAGAGCTCCCAAACTCTCACCATGAAGTATTTTAAGTCTGTCATTAGGTCGTACATGGAGAGCCAGCCCAGGTCATTCCCTCCGATGTGCAGCATTAGCACATCTGGAGGTCTCCAAAGCCGGGTCAGTCGGCAGAATTTCAATTTAAGTCTTTCCAGCGTAAGGCCCGGGTACCCAAACCAGTGAACCTCTGCTTCTTCTGTACCCATGCACAAGTTCCTTCCCCCGTTGCGCTGTGCTGCCCGTCGTTCCGCCCATACCACGTAGGAGTGCCCTACTATCCATACTTTGCATCTGGGCTTGGGTGTACCTGTGAAGGCAACAATTGAATACATTTAGATTTTGTGTGTGTGTGTGTGTGTGTGTGTATTGGATGTCAACTTCCCTTCCCCTAGGCCCCCCCCTTCCCTTAGTATTGTTCTACTAGGTACGGGTGAATGTATAGCTTGAACCTCCCTGATTTCCATCTGCCCAGTTTGCAAAGCCTCTGATCACTCATGCCCCTTGCCGCCCCCTCTATGGCGGCTCCAATGCGAAAAGAATGGGATCCGTAGTCCTCTGCTCTACAGCCGACATAAGTCAGGCATCGTTTTAGTACTGCAATAAATTGATAGCGGGAGAGGGCTGACCCATCTTTGTGCTGTAGCAGTGGCCCTCCCCTTGTGGGGTGCTTCCCCATAAATTGATTAAAGAGCCCGCGAGGGCACGTGGGGCACCCGGGCCTCACCCTCAAAGCCAATGTAGTCCCTTTTCCCCTCTGGTCCGCCTTAGATTTTGGTATGTGGATTAACAGGGCCTCCCTTCCCAGTGAAACCTCCGTGACCTGTAACGACCCCCCCCCCCCTCCCCCCGGTCCTTCCTATGCTGGCTAACTCCCCCAGGCATAGGGCCCTGTGGAAGGCTATTGAGAAGGCTAAACTGAACAACTTCCTTTCGTGGTCATCCCGACACACCTTACCCATGCAGACCATGATATCTCTGAGTAGCGGGAGAGTAATGGGACGTCTTTTGTCCGCTGCTTTCGGGCCCCTACGAAAGCCTTTTATTGCCTGACGCAAAATGAAGTCTTTCGTTATATCACCACCCCCTTTGAGCTTGAACATGAAGGCTAGCGCGACCATGCTCCTGTCTATTGTTGCTGGCGAACAGCCTCTCTGGAACATTTCTCCTAGAAATGCGAGGAGGCGCTCCCTGTCTGTCCCCCAACCCGCGTGCGTGGGTCCTGACCTAGCCCGGGAATACGCCCTCCATGTGTTCTCTGCCAGTGATTGCCTGACCCAGCCCGCCATTATGGTGAAATAGTGCATGCGCTTGCGGAGCCAGTTCCCGGAAACGTTCCAGCTGAAAACGAGATAAGGCATCTGCTATACCGTTAGATATTCCCGGTAGGTGGACGGCTCTGAATTTGATGTTGTGCCTTAGGCATTGCAATACAAAGTGTCTGACTAGGTTGACCACTGGCCCTGCTGGGCCCCATACCTCTGTCGCGACTACCAGCGGGAAGAATTCTAGTAATGCCAAGTTCCTTATGAGTGGGGACCTGCGCCAGGCCGGTGGCCACCGGCCATGGCTCCATTGTCCTTGAAAATATGCCCCAAAACCGATACTTCCGGACGCGTCAGTCAACAGTTCCATCTGCTCGCTGTGCACTGGCTTCTCCAACCACAGCGTTCTACCATTGTAATCATCCAGGAAGTGTTCCCACACCCTTAAGTCTTCTTTCCCCTCCGCCTTTATCCTAATATGATGCTGTGGGTTTGTGACCCCCGCTGTCATAAAGGCCAGTCTCCTACAGAAAAATCCTGGCCATCGGCATAATGTTACATGCAAAATTCAGCTTCCCCAATGACTGCAGTGCCCTTAGTGTTAATTTCTTGGCTGCTATTGCCCTTGTTACCTCTCCTCTTAAGTCGGCCAATTTGTCCTGTGGGAGTCTGTACTCCATCGCCATTGAGTCGAATCGATTCCCAAGAACCTGATCACCTCAGTGGGGCCCTCAGTCTTTTCTGGCGCTAGGGGCACCCCAAACTCCTGAAAGGAATCCTCTAACGTTGCCAGTACTACTGCACAGTCCTCTGACTTAGCCGGGCCCACGCACAGGAAATCGTCCAGATAGTGCACCAAACCCTTTAGGCTGGATCTTTTCCGCACTACCCACTCTAAGAAAGGGCTAAAGGCTTCAAAATAAGCGCAAGATATGGCGCACCCCATAGGGAGGCAGCAGTCTATGTAGTAACCCCCGCCCCATTGGCAGCCCAACAAATGAAGGCTATCTTGGTGAACCGGCAGTAGCCGGAAGGCCGATTCGATATCTACTTTTGCCATAAGAGCCCACCTTCCCATGTTCTTGACTAAAGCTTCTGCCTGGTCAAATCTTGTGTATGTCACTGCCGACAGCTCAGTGCTTATCCCATCATTCACCGACTCCCCCTTTGGATGGGAGAGGTGGTGGATCATGCGAAATTTTCCCGGTTCCCTCTTTGGCACGACACCTAGGGGAGAAATGTGAAGGCTGGGGATGGGGGGAGTTTTGAAAGGCCCCACCATTCTTCCCAACTCTACCTCCTTATCTATTTTCTGCTGCACGAGGTGCGGGAACTGAAGGGCTGATTTCAAATTTTTGCAATGCGTTGTTGGTGAAGTGGTCAGTGAAGGTATACGAGGCACAGTGTTCTCCCCAGAATTTTTTCCCAGCCGGGTGGCATGAAATAGTAGCCGGGTGGCATGAAAAAATAGCTGGGTGGGTTGAGATGAAAATGCAGGGCAACTCTGCTTACAGCATAGGTGGAGGTGAGAAGGTGAGCCGATGACAGCCGGGTGGTCACCAAATCTAGCCGGGTGGAGCACCCGGGTAAAAGAGCCTGGGGAGAACACTGAAGCCGTTAGTGAAACAGTGTGTCAGCAGGTCTGCATGCTCCCTATTGGGGTATTTATCTAGCCATGGCTGCATCTCTGCGATGTTCACCGGTGACCTCCCCTTTTCCACCCTGTTCGTGAGTTTTTTGAGCCGTTCGGAGCCTTTTGTAGCACTTTTCCCAAGTATGGTTAAGCCCGCCGCAGGCGGAGCATTCGTGCTTGTAGCGGCAGCTAGTGCCCCATTTGCATGCGCCATTGTTGTACAGCCAGCAAGCCCCGCTCTTTCTTGGTGCCGACGACCCTGCTTGCGGTCCGCCGGCCGCCCCTGAAAAGGGGGGTTGGTTACATCACAGTACATTGTAACCGAATCCCCCCCCTGTGCTCCGGCCGATCCCGACGAGGTTGCTTTAGGATCTGTGAAAAGACGCGTCCATAGGGGAAGGTCTTTTTGGTCCCATCCTAATGAGGGCCAGACAGCCATACGCTGGCGATATTATTCATCGTACTTCAGCCACGCCGTCCCCCCATAAGCGCGATATGCGTCTATTATGCTATCTAAGTAGCAGAAGAGGGAGGAGCATAATTCCGGTGTTTTCTCCCCGATTATGCTCCCCATTGTGACAAATGCCTGTAACCAGTTCATAAAGGTTCTAGGGATTAGTCTGACCCTCCTCCTGAACTCGTCCTTGCTCCTACGATGCTCCTTGCCTCTTTCCCATTTCTCCATCTGGAAACGGTCTAGGGAGAGGAGTGAGAATATTTCAAAATATTCGCGCTTCCACACCTTCTTTATTTTCTTTTTTAAATGCGTACCCAGGGGGCCTTCATATACCACGTAGGTATTTCTTTTTGCTGCGTCTGAAACTTTACCTTTACGCGCTCGCTTTTTGCTGCTTGCCCACGAGGCCCTGTCTGCGCTGGCCCTGCTGGAGCTCGAGCAACTGCGGCTCCTGTCTGAGAGCTTATGTTCTCACGAGCGGTTTTTACCACTTGTGCACGAGACCCTGTCTGCACTAGGGCTAGCAGAGCTTGAGCTGCTGCGGCTCCTGAGAGTCCTGTCCGAAGCCCCGGTAGTGTCCTCCCCTTGCGTCCTGTCCTGCATCCCAGCTATCATTTCCCTCATGTTTTCTAACAGACCCAACTGTGCTGACCATAAGGGGTTTGGTGTTGTATTATAAACCGGGAAGGCCGGCTGGGAATTGTATGGTAAATACCCCTGCTGGCCCCCCTCCCCCCTCATGCAACTCTCCTAGTCTATACATTCTTCGTCAGTCTCGTCTCCTGTGGTGATCTCCTCACCTGAGTCTGCCGCCATAGGCGCCTCTGGTCCTGTTCCTGGCGACCCTCTACCCCGAGCATCTTGCTCCAGGGGGCGTCCGATGCCCTGCTCCATAGGCTGGTGCATCTGTGGTAGCAGGAGTGCTGCTACCCCTTCCACACATCCGAGAGCCTGCGGTCTCCCCTGTGTGGTGTGTCTGCTATGCGTTGGCGCCTCCACCGTGTCGATTTCCTCTTGTCCTCGCTGTCTCCGAGCACTGCTCCTATGGGAGCCTGCCATTTGCCCTTGCGAAGTGCTTCGAGTTCTTTTACTCGTGCGTATCTCCTTGTGAGCACAGCCCTGGCTGGAGCCTGCCTTAGCTGTACTGTCTCCTCCGTTGCCCTGGGAACATGTAGCCCCTCCCCTTTGGGTCCCTTCTCCCTGGCTTTTCTTTGGTTGTCTGCCCGTGTCACCCCCACCTCTCTCCTTGGAGTGATATTTTGTGGGCTGGAGTACGACCGGGGCCCAAGAATAGGGGCTGGGGATGTTGTTGTCTCTAAGTGAATGGCGCTTGGCCGCCTGTGGGGCATCCACCCGCTGATTTAGATGCTGTTGGAGGGGTGGATGAGGGGTGCAAGCTGTGGGGGGGCTGTGCCCGGAATGGGGGCTTCTTTTGGCCTGGGCCCCTGGTGGATGTCCGAGCGTGCCCCGCCATGATAATGCAGCCCGGAGTGCCGTAGGGCTGCTGAGGCCAGGTGGAGAGAGGAGCAGGGGTGTCTCCGGCAGGGGGCGCTACTGGAGGGTGGATGCGGATGGAAATTTGCATCCACCGGGGGATGTACGCATGCGCTGTTGGAGGGTGGATGCGTATAGAAAGCCGCATCCACCGAGGGGCTTGCGAGTGCGGGGCAGGCCATTTCCGGGTCGATGCCATTTTGCTGTGGCCTGCCCCGGAGATGGCCAGAAGGAGCGGATGCGCCTTTCGTTTTTGGCCTGCCGGCGCCGGTGACTGGTGGATGCGGCGAGATATCCGCATCCACTGGGGGATGTATGCGGCAGGCGGCATGCGGGACACTGTCATTCCTTCCCGTCCTGCCCCGTGGCCTGAAGAAAGTGTGGGTGACGCCATTTTTTTGAGGCCTGCCCTTGTTTTTCCGGCCTCTCGTGGAAAGGCCAGGGGGGTTGGGACTGGGGGATGTGTGCCGTCGGCCCTGCTCGGGGATGGAGCAGTTAGGCATCGGCCTGCGGCGGGTGTTACGGGAGGGGTGTGCTGCCGGCTATCAGGGGCGGGGGGTGGATTTGCAGATTTCCATGGCTGGCCGGACTGTGATTACTGCTGGACCTCTGCCTGGCTGGGGAACCTGACGGGCTAAATTGAGAGGGGGCCCTGCGCCTTCTTGACTGAGGTAAGACGGGGGCCTGGCCCTCCTGCCCATCTAAGTATCCCATCTGTCCCACAATCCACCCCATGCCTCCTGCTGCGGCCTGCCTCTTAACCCTCTCCAAAAGTTGGGCTAATGCAGCTGCCTCCATGGCTGCCCAAGCCCAGGCTCCCCAATTTATAGAAAAGGACCTTACTGTTTCCTTAGTGGGGGGATGTGTGCGTGTCTGCCTGTCCGTGAGCCTTGCTGCTGCTGCTCTGCTGGTCCCTTAGCTGGAAAGGAAGTGCCCTTGCCTGAACTGCCCAAATCAAAGGCTAGCAGATTCCTGCCCGCCTTCGTTTGACACCTTGACCTGAGCTGACCTGTCGGGATGCCTGGGGTCACCTTTCGCCCATCCAGGTCATGTGCTCTGGTCGCTTAGCCCTGCCCAGCTCTGGAGCTCTCTGTATCGAGATTTTCTCAGGCCTTGGAGGTAGGAAATACCTCAGACACACTAACAGGGCTGCAGTTCAAGTTGCTGACTATCTGACTACTCTGTCAAGGCTTCTGGAATCATCCAGTAACTTCCCAGCTTGTTCACAGGTCATCAGCCAAACAGGATGTAGGCGAGATCTGATTGGCTGCTGCAACATAAGCTGCTAAGCAACTACCTAGGAGGGAGGCCTCAATTTACTTGGCAGTTGGCAATAAAGAAAAATGCTGATTTTACTTAACATGTAGTCAAAGGTAAATTCACTAAAGCTGTTCCTGTATGGAAAAGTAAAATTACCCATTAGTGAGGTAAATTACCAACTTTTGTGGTCAGAAAAGGATTAAGCGAGAGTTTTTTTTCCCACCGCTGATGGTCAGCTGACTTTTTGTTTGTAAGAGTTGGTGGGAGCTAGCATCCGCTAGACCCCTAGGCTCTCTTTAGGCCATAGGCAGATGTCTAGGTTTGCTTTGTGGATGAACCGGCTCGGTTTGTGGTAACCTTAGGCTTTGTTCACATTAGCAAACGCGGACGGCCGTGCGTTCGGAACGCAACGCGTACGAACGCACGCCATCTGCGTTTGTATGCATTGCGTGGCTGATCCCATTCACTGAATTCACACTGGTCCGGAACGCATGCAGTGTGAACATCAGACAGTGCACTCTATTACGCTGACCATAAGTCACGCTTTACTCGGGACGCATCCCGCCTTCGGGGGCACTGTCCCAGGCTGCATGAGGGCCTGGGAAACGTCCCGCTTTTAGCCTCGGGACTCTGGCCACCGTACTGAATAAACTAGCCGCAGCGTCTCATAGACTGAAATAGTAAATGAAGTAGTAAACCTGTGGAAATGAATAATGAAAAACAAAACAAAACAGAAAGAAAAATGTGAGAGTTCTATAAGGTGTTGCCCCTTGCGATTGAATGGTAGCCCAGGAAATCACCTGAGAGCCAAAAAATAAAGTTCCTATGAAAAAACTTGAAGTAAAAATTGCAACACTGTTCGGGGGGAAACCGTTTCAAAGTGTCCAGGAGTGAAGGCCGGGAAGGGGACAACAGGTAAGTAACTACTCCAGGGAACAATGGAAGTTGACTTTGTCCCGTTATGTTGCCTACAAGGTGTCTAAGTTCAGTCAGTTAGTAAGTAGAAAGGGGTATTAGCCCAGGGACAAGGAGTATGTTCAGGTATCTTTGCACCTACTACGGGACCTTTGAAGGCGCCATTTTTCGCGCTGTGGTAGGCCTATGTTAGGCGTGTATGTGGGAAAAGGCCACTCACCCAGTATCACCGATGGAAGGTCGCGAGAACGGAGAAACTTTGGCAGGTCAGATGGGGAAGTTAGGAACACAGTCTTCCCTTCGTGTTGGACGATCAAGCGAAACGGATACCCCCAGCGGAACTGGATCTCACGGTCACTGAGCATGTCAAGGAGAGGGCCCAGGGCTTTCCGCATCTGCAGGGTGGGACGAGAGAGATCGGGTAGGATGATGATTTTAGCTCCTTCCTATTCCAGATCCTTTTTTGCCCGTGCAGCACGCAGGATGTCTTCCTTCAAGGTAAAAAAAATGGATGCGGCATAACACGTCTCTTGAGAGAGAGGGATCTGGGCGTCTGGTGGCAATTGCTCGGTGCACTCGATCAAGTTCTATTTGGGTGTCCAGCGGGCGGCCTAGCAGAGAATTAAACAGTGAGGTTAGGGAGGCTCTTCTTTCCGCAGTGTCCACTGACTCCGGGAGGCCGCGAATTCTCAAGTTATTCCTGCGATTACGTTATTCCTGCGATTACGGTTCTCGTAATCATCCATCTGCAGGAAGAAAGCCTGTAGCTGCTGGCCCTGGCAATCTATTTGATATTGTTGTTCAATTTTGGCGTAAAGTTCATCTTGAGCTGTCTCAATATCATCAATCCGGTTGACAAAGGCGTTGATGTCTTGTTTGAGGTCCACCATCTCTCTACGATAGGTTGCCTCAATGCGTGTGACGCACTTTTCAAAGTCCTCTTTGGGCAATGAACGAATGTAATCGTGGAGGTCAACCTCCACATACTCACTGGTTGTAGATCGGGGTGACCCGGGTGGACGGAGGTCCATGTTGGAAGGTGAGATTTGAGTTAAAGCGGGAGATTTTTGGTGGATAGATGGAGCGCGGGGAAACCGCAGTCTCCGGCGCCATCTTGGGTGAGCGGGCCTCCGCCATCCGCTTCTCGTATTCGCTGGATGTCGATCGAGGTGACTCGGTGACCCGTGCTAGAAGGTGAGGCTTGGGCCAAAGCAGGAGGTCTTTGCTGCGATGTGGGAGATTTTTGCTGGGTAGATGAAGAGCGCGGGGCACCCACGGCCACCGGCGCCATCTTGGGTGAGCGGGCCTCCGCCATCTGTTTCTCCAGCGGCCTCAAGAAGTGTCTAATCTGGGATTTACCAGCCTTGGGGGGGAGCAGGACCTTTTCCCTTCCTCCTCTGACCCGTCATTAAAGAGTTTGGCGCAGTTCAGGCGGGTGTAAACAGCCAAGGGTGGAACGCGGGCTCAGGAGCTCAGCAGGCGTGCGTCCTCATCTGCTCATCGGCAAGCCACGCCCCCCGCAAGTTCCATTGTTGACCTCTTGTCAGAGGTATAGGTTAGGAATCCTGAATATGGATGATCAATTTGTTGAACAGAAATACTCTTAGAGGAAAATCTGTGAAGATGGATGTTGTCAGTCTGATCAAGTGCTTGAGCTGTCAGTGATTGATTTGCGATGTTGTGGTTACTCACATCTCACTGCTCCTTCCTGTTTAGGTGATCACATGATCGCAACCAGCTAGTCAGGCACTTGGAATCCAGTCTCTGAGACAATTAACCACATGCACAAGGTTTCTTTCCTCAGAATTTCTGTAGAATATAATTTTGATCTCTGATTCTGACACTTCACTGGCTGCAGATAGGTTTTGGTTCAGTCAATCACCAAGCTCAAAAGAAAATATAAGTCTGATAGCCCACTAGCTTATCTCTGTACAGCAAGTCAGGTACGGCACCGCCCACATTTTTATTCTGACAGGAATATGGCATTGGCAGCACACTCACCTTCCACCCCTTGACCGTCTGGAAAGAGAAGTCCTTGGACAGCACAACAGATGTCTTCGAAGATAGTGTCTTCCTCCGTCTGAATCAAACTGAAAAGTTAAAGCGAGAGAATGTGGTCATGTGACCGGCAAGCCATGCTAACTGCAAGTGTCACACTCCCCAAATTCCCCAAAGTAGCTCTGCATGTTTGCAGAACTTTACAGGCATACACAGACCTTTTATCTAGAGCACTGACAGCTATTACATGTTTACATAAAACAGACCCATGTGGATTACATTTTCAAAAATTCCTTTACACAGACATATGGACAAGCACCATCAACAAATACTAATTTTAACCACTTCAGTGCCGGGGGGGGGGGGGTTTGCCTGATCGGTGCTGCGTGGGCTCTCCAGCCCGCAGCACCGATCAGATAGCAGCCAGGGCGATCAGGCTTCCCCCCCCTTTTTTCCCCACTAGGGGATGTCCTGCTGGGGGGGTCTGATCGCCGCCGGCTGCCTGCGCTTGCGGGGGGGCTCTTCAAAGCCCCCCTCCGCAGCGCTTCCTGGCCTCCTTCTCTCTCCCTCCCTCTGTGAGCGGCGCAGGACGGAATTCCGTCCTGCGCCGGATAGGACAGGCTTCAGCCTATCAGGTGCCGGCGGTCCACGGCTAATCAGAGGCCGGGGATCGCCGATCTCTACGGCGCTGCGAAGATCTTCCCCGTGTGTTTACATTTACCCTACGAGCCACGATCGGAGGCTCGCAGGGTGTTCACGGAGACACGCTCCGTGAACTGACATGGAACGGTTTCCATGGAAGCCACTTCAGGATTCGGCGTACGCTTAACTACGCCCCTGAATCCTGAAGTGGTTAATAATATAAATGGGATGTGCTAATTGGGCAGCTGAGGTAAACATGAACAACAAGAGGAAAGTACCCAAATTCAAACAGCACCAAACCACTCAAAATTATATCCAAAAAATACAAATCTTTATTTGTAAGGAAACAGACAAAATTAAAAACAATATTAAAATTCACCAAAGGTGATAACAGCGGTGTACATAAATGTCAAAATTAAATAGTCCATACAAGAAACCTAAATCCTCACAGTAAATCCCAAAGATTATATAATTCGATTATACATTATATATAATAATTTTTATATTCAGCCCAGTAAGCCAAAAGATGCCCTCAAAATGATTAGTGTAAGTTGGACCATATATAAAAAAAGCCATGAATTAGACATAAAGTGCTCATATAGTGCAGTACCTGATACACAAAAGCAAAATGATAAATCTCCTAGGGGTCCAATTAAAGTGAATAATGTGAAAACACTAAAGTGCAAAAGCTTAGAGACTCAATTATATAGGAGATATATCAAAGGATGCCCAGATATCCCAGACCGTGCAATAAGAATGAGAGTGAAAGCTAAAGACTTACATGAGGGAGAGAGAGAAGGACTAGGTACACCACCGCACGCCTAAATGCATCGCGCGGGCGCAACCCGCTTCAGAAGGAGGCAATTTGCTAATGGCGTGTGGAACGCTTTTAAACCCCGCCGACCCGCTCAGTGCTAATAAGAGACGCCCATGGACAAGACGCGGCCGCGTCCTAGCGTAGTGGATGTCGGGTTGACATGGCAACCCGACACCATCACGCCGTCCCATAAAGTAAAGGCCTCCGGATTGGAGAGAATAATAAGGCAGGGCGCATGCGTACATCAGGGTGGCGGAAATAAGATAAAAAAAGCGAGAAAACACAGTTTACCAACACCAAAAAAGATAAAATAAAAGATACATAGATGAGGATTGGAGTCTAAGTTAGCAAGATAGCCCTACTGAAGGGAAAATAACATATATTATTATTATACGGAGAAGCACGTACATTTATTGAGGGAATTGAACATTGTAAACACTATATAATACCACAAAGATATCTGGTCGACAAAAGTGATATTACATACAGGGACTTAGTTTAACCACTTCCCGAACGCCTAACGCACAGAGGCGGCTGGGAAGTGGACCCCGCAAGGACCAGCTCATGTCCAGAGGCGGCGGTCCTTGTGGGGGCATGGGCGGAGCGATCGCGTCATCCGTGACGTGATCCGGCGCCTGACTCAGCTCACTCGCTGCAACATCCCGCCGGCCATACGGAAGCGACGGCGGGATGTTTACCCCACGATCGCCGCATACAAAGTGTATAATACACTTTGTAATGTTTGCAAAGTGTATTATACAGGCTGCCTCCTGCCCTGGTGTCCGAGGGACCACCAGGGCAGGCTGCAGCCGCCCTAGTCTGCACCCAAGCACACTGATCCCCCCCCCCCCCTGCCCCCTGATCGCCCACAGCACCCCTCAGACCCCTGTTTACACCCAATCACCCCCCTAATCGCCTAACAATCACTCCCTGTCACTATCTGTCAACGCTATTTTTTTTAACCCTAAACTGCCCCCTGGGGACTCCTGATCACCCCCCCCCCCCCCCCCCCCGTGTACTGTATACCTCTATCCCCCTGATCACCTGTCAATCACCCCCTATCACTGCCACCCATCAATCAGCCCCTAACCTTCCCTTTGCGGGCAATCTGATCACCCACCCACACCAATAGATCGCCCGCAGATCCGACGTCAGATCACCTCCCAAGTGCAGTGTTTACATCTGTTCTCTACCCTAAACACCCACTAATTACCCATCAATCACCCCGTCACTGCTACCTATCAGATTAGACCCTATCTGCCCCTAGGGTACTCAATCACCCGCCCACACCCTCAGAATGCCCTCAGACCCCAGCCCTGATCACCTCACCAGTGCATTGCTTGCATCTATTCCCCCCTCTAATCACACCTTGAGACACCCATCAATCACCTCCTGTCACCCCCTAGCACACCTACCCATCAGATCAGGCCCTAATTTGCCTCGTGTGGGCTCCTGATCACTCGGCCAAACCCTCAGACCCCCTTCCGATCACCTTCCCAGTGCATTGATTGCATCTATTTTCCCCTCTAACCACCCCCTGAGACACCCATCAATCACCTCCTGTCACCTCCTAGCACTCCTATCCATCAGATCAGGCCCAATACAACCTGTCATCTAAGAGGCCACCCTGCTTATGACTGGTTCCACAAAATTCGCCCCCTCATAGACCACCTGTCATCAAAATTTGCAGATGCTTATACCCCTGAACAGTCATTTTGAGACATTTGGTTTCCAGACTACTCACGGTTTTGGCCCATAAAATGCCATGGCGGTATAGGAACCCCACAAGTGACCCCATTTTAGAAAAGACACCCCAAGGTATTCTGTTAGGTGTATGGCGAGTTCATAGATTTTATTTTTTGTCAAAAGTTAGCGGAAATTGATTTTTATTGTTTTTTTTTTTTTTTTCACAGTGTCATTTTCCGCTAGCATGTGACAAAAAATAAAATCTTCTATGAACTCACCGTACTACTAACGGAATACCTTGGGGTGTCTTCTTTCTAAAATGGGGTCATTTGTGGGGTTCCTATACTGTCCTGGCATTTTAGGGGCCCTAAACCGTGAGGAGTAGTCTTGAAACGAAATTTCTCAAAATGACCTGTGAAATCCTAAAGGTACTCATTGGACTTTGGGCCTCTTAGCGCAGTTAAGGTGCAAAAAAGTGCACACGTGGTATCGCCGTACTCGGGAGAAGTAGTATAATGTTTTGGGGGTGTATTTTTACACATACCCATGCTGAGTGGGAGAAATATCTCTGTAAATGGACAATTGTGTGTAAAAAAAAAATAAAATAGAAATATCTCTGTAAATGACAATTTTTTTCCCCACCCAGCATCGGTATGTGTAAAAATACACCCCAAAACACATTATACTACTTCTCCTGAGTACGGCAATACCACATGTGTGGCACTTTTTTGCAGCCTAACTGCGCTAAGGGGCCCAAAGTCCAATGAGCACCATTAGGCTTTACAGGGGTGCTTACAATTTAGCACCCCCCCCAAATGCGAGGACAGTAAACACACCCCACAAATGACCCCATTTTGGAAAGTAGACACTTCAAGGTATTCAGAGAGGGGCATGGTGAGTCCGTGGCAGATTTCATTTTTTTTTTTCCGCAACTTAGGAGAAATGGAAACCTTTTTTTTTTTTTTTTTTTTTTTTTTTTTTTTTTTTTTTGTCAGTGTCATTTTCCGCTTACTTGTGACAAAAAATATTATCTTCTATGAACTCACTATGCCTCTCAGTGAATACTTTGGGATGTCTTCTTTCCAAGATGGGGTCATTTGGGGGGTATTTATACTATCCTGGAATTCTAGCCCCTCATGAAACATGACAGGGGGTCAGAAAAGTCATAGATGCTTGAAAATGGGAAAATTCACTTTTTGCACCATAGTTTGTAAACGCTATAACTTTTACCCAAACCAATAAATATACACTGAATGGGGTTTTTTTTTAATCAAAAACATGTTTGTCCACATTTTCCGCGCTGCATGTATACAGAAATTTTACTTTATTTGAAACCTGTCAGCACCGAAAGTAAAAAAAATTTTTTTTTTTGCCAAAATTCATGTCTTTTTTGATGAATATAATAAAAAGTAAAAATCGCAGCAGCAATCAAATGGCACCAAAAGAAAGCTTTATTAGTGAGAAGAAAAGGAGCCAAAATTCATTTAGGTGGTAGGTTGTATGAGCGAGCAATAAACCGTGAAAGCTGCAGTGGTCTGAATGGAAAGAAAGTGCCTGGTCCTTAACCACTTCAGGACCACAGTCTTTTCGCCCCTTAAGGACCAGAGCCTTTTTCTCCATTCAGACCACTGCAGCTTTCACGGTTTAATGCTCGGTCATACAACCTACCACCTAAATGAATTTTACCTCCTTTTCTTGTCACTAATACAGCTTTCTTTTGATGCTATTTGATTGCTCCTGCGAGTTTTACTTTTTATTATATTCATCAAAAAAGACATGAATTTTGGCAAAAAAATGATTTTTTTAACTTTCTGTGCTGACATTTTTCAAATAAAGTAAAATTTCTGTATACATGCAGCGCGAAAAATGTGGACAAACATGTTTTTGATAAAAAAAAACCCATTCAGTGTATATTTATTGGTTTGGGTAAAAGTTATAGCGTTTACAAACTATGGTGCCAAAAGTGAATTTTCCCATTTTCAAGCATCTCTGACTTTTTTGCGCACCTGTCAGGTTTCATGAGGGGCTAAAATTCCAGGATAGTACAAATACCCCCCAAATGACCCCATTTTGGAAAGAAGACATCCCAAAGTATTCAGTGAGAGGCATGGTGAGTTCATAGAAGATTTTATTTTTTGTCACAAGTTAGCGGAAAATGACACTTTCTGACAAAAAAAAGAAAAAAAAAGTTTCCATTTCTTCTAACTTGCAACAAAAAAAAATGAAATCTGCCACGGACTCACTATGCTCCTCTCTGAATACCTTGAAGTGTCTACTTTCCAAAATGGGGTCATTTGTGGGGTGTGTTCACTGTCCTGGCATTTTGGGGGGTGCCTAATTGTAAGCACCCCTGTAAAGCCTAAAGATGCTCATTGGACTTTTGGCCCCTTAGCGCAGTTAGGCTGCAAAAAAGTGCCACACATGTGGTATTGCCGTACTCAGGAGAAATAGTATAATGTGTTTTGGGGTGTATTTTTACACATACCCATGCTGGGTGGGAGAAATATCTCCATAAATGACAATTGTTTTATTTTTTTTTACACACAATTGTCTATTTATAGAGATATTTCTGCCACTCAGCATGGGTATGTGGAAAAATACACCCCAAAACACATTATACTACTTCTCCTGAGTACGGCGATACCACATGTGTGGCACTTTTTTGCACCCTAACTGCGCTAAGGGGCCCAAAGTTCAATGAGTACCTTTAGGATTTCACAGGTCATTTTGAGAAATTTCGTTTCAAGACTACTCCTCGCGGTTTAGGGCCCCTAAAATGCCAGGACAGTATAGGAACCCCACAAATGACCCCATTTTAGAAAGAAGACACCCCAAGGTATTCCGTTAGGAGGATGGTGAGTTCATAGAAGATTTTTTTTTTTTTGTCACAAGTTAGCGGAAATTGATTTTAATTGTTTTTTTTCACAAAGTGTCATTTTCCGCTAACTTATGACAAAAAATAAAATCTTCTATGAACTCACCATACTCCTAACGGAATACCTTGGGGTGTCTTCTTTCTAAAATGGGGTCATTTGTGGGGTTCCTATACTGCCCTGGCATTTTAGGGGCCCTAAACCGTGAGGAGTAGTCTTGAAACCAAATGTCGCAAAATGACCTGTGAAATCCTAAAGGTACTCATTGGACTTTGGGCCTCTTAGCGCACTTAGGGTGCAAAAAAGTGCCACACATGTGGTACCGCCGTACTCAGGAGAAGTAGTATAATGTGTTTTGGGGTGTATTTTTACACATACCCATGCTGGGTGGGAGAAATATCTCTGTAAATGACAATTGTTTGATTTTTTTTTTTTTACACACAATTGTCCTTTTACAGAGAGATTTCTCCCACCCAGCATGGGTATGTGTAAAAATACACCCCAAAACACAATATACTACTTCTTCTGAGTACGGCGATACCACGTGTGACACTTTTTTGCAACCTAGGTGCGCTAAGGGGGGCCTAACGTCCTATTCACAGGTCATTTTGAGGCCTTTGGATTCTAGACTACTGCTCACGGTTTAGGGCCCCTTAAATGCCAGGGCAGTATAGGAACCCCACAAGTGACCCGATTTTAGAAAGAAGACACCCCAAGGTATTCTGTTAGGAGTATGGTGAGTTCATAGAAGTTTTTTTTTTTTGTCACAAGTTAGCGGAAAATGACACTTTGTGAAAAAAAAAAACAATACATATCAATTTCCGCTAACTTGTGACAAAAAATAAAATCTTCTATGAACTCATCATACACCTAACAGAATACCTTGGGGTGTCTTCTTTCTAAAATGGGGTCACTTGTGGGGTTCCTATACTGCCCTGGCATTTTACGGGCCCAAAACTGTGAGTAGTCTGGAAACCAAATTTCTCAAAATGACTGATCAGGGGTATAAGCATCTGCAAATTTTGATGACAGGTGGTCTATGAGGGGGCAAATTTTGTGGAACCGGTCATAAGCAGGGTGGCCTCTTAGATGACAGGATGTTTTGGGCCTGATCTGATGGATAGGAGTGCTAGGGGGTGACAGGAGGTGATTGATGGGTGTCTCAGGGGGCGGTTAGAGGGGAAAATAGATGCAATCAATGCACTGGGGAGGTGATCGGAAGGGGGTCTGAGGGGGACCTGAGGGTTTGGCCGAGTGATCAGGAGCCCACACGGGGCAAATTAGGGCCTGATCTGATGGGTAGGTGTGCTAGGGGGTGACAGGAGGTGATTGATGGGTGTCTCAAGGTGTGATTAGAGGGGGGAAATAGATGCAAGCAATGCACTAGCGAGGTGATCAGGGCTGGGGTCTGAGGACGTTCTGAGGTGTGGGCGGGTGATTGGGTGCCCGCAAGGGGCAGATTAGGGTCTAATCTGATGGGTAACCGTGACAGGTGGTGATAGGGGGTGATTGATGGGTAATTAGTGGGTGTTTAGAGGAGAGAAGAGATGTAAACACTGCACTTGGGAGGTAATCTGATGTCGGATCTGCGGGCGATCTATTGGTGTGGGTGGGTGATCAGATTGCCCGCAAGGGGCAGGTTAGGGGCTGATTGATGGGTGGCAGTGACAGGGGGTGATTGATGGGTGGCAGTGACAGGGGGTGATTGATAGGTGATTGACAGGTGATCAGTGGGTTATTACAGGGAATAACAGATGTAAATATTGCACTGGCGAATTGATAAAGGGGGGTCTGAGGGCAATCTGAGCGTGTGGGCGGGTGATTGGGTGCCCGCAAGGGGTAGATTAGGGTCTAATCCAGGGCCGGATTTACCATAAGGCACCCTAGGCACGTGCCTACAGGCGCCTGATTGGCCAAGGGGCGGGTTTAAAGTATGTCCCTTTAAGATGGGAAGAGAAAAAGTAAACACTTAAGCCAGCGCCGCCAGCCTCTTTTTTTGTGTCGGATCCGGCGGACGCGTGCTCGGCGGCGGCCTCAACTACAGTGAGAAGCGGCGGCGGCCGGCTACTGACATACTCAGTCAGTCCTTACGTGATGCCGCTCTCCCCGCCCATCGGCCGCCGTAGTCATGCCTGCACGCAGCGCTGCAACTTGACACAGCTGCTGCGTGCATATGCGGCGGGGGGGGGGCCGCGCGATTGTCTCTGCAGCCCGCTGGAGATCTCAGGGCGGCTCTGACTTACCAGAGGACGGCCGGGTGCTTATGCGGCGAAATTATCCTGCCTGCGCCTGTGTGATCATCGGGACAGAGAGGAGGACGAGTTGTCCTGGTGCAGCCCAGCCACTCAGCCAGGTAAGAAGAAGCTCCGACCCGCCGACCCCTGGCTGTCCATTAAGTTAGCTGATGTGATGTGTTGAAGTGACAGGCGGGAGGGGGCGGAGGCAACAGTAGGACACGGGAGATAGCCCTGGCTGGCTGCACTGTCTGCATAGTTACAGCTCCGCCGGTCTTCAGCTGTCCTGCTGTGTGGCATTGTGTGTGTTTGTGGGGGGGGGGTCGGGTCAGGTCGGGTCTTGAAGCTGTCTCCTGTGTGGCATAGTGTGTGTGTGTGGGGGGGGGAGGGTCGGGTCTTGAAGCTGTCCTATGTGGTATAGTGTGTGTGGGGGGGGGGGGGGGTCGGGTCTTGAAGCTGTATTGTGCGGCATAGTGTGTCTGTGTGTGGGGGGGGGTCGGGTCTTGAAGCTGTCCTGTGCTGTGTGGCATAGTGTGTGTGTGTGTGGGGGGGGGGGGGGGGTCGGGTCGGGTCTTGAAGCTGTCCTGTGTGGTATAGTGTGTGTGTGTGGGGGGGGGGGGTCGGGTCAGGTCGGGTCTTGAAGCTGTATTGTGTGGCATAGTGACATAAAGCTCCGCTCTGCTCCCCTCCTCCTGTCCTGTTCACAGCCAGCCAGCATGTTTATTGAAGTGACAGGCGGGGAGGGGGGCAGAGGAAACAGCCGTATGGGAAAGCCTTGTCCTGTATAGGCTACAGCTCCGCCCCCTGTGTGTGTATGCTATGGGGGCTTGAGGGGCACGCTGGCTGTATCTGATCTTTCCCATATGACCTGTGACACAAGGGAGCAGGGGTCAGGCCAGGGGCACCCACATCTGCAGTGCAGAGTTTGCTGACAGCGTGATGGATTCCCTGCTGCTTCGGTTCCAGCCTGTTAGAGACATGTCACCTGGCTGCGAGAAACTTCAGCTCAAGATGCTGTGAACGGTACTTTCCTTCGTGTAAAGTTAGCTAGCTCATTGAATGGAGTAGAGGGAGTGGTTTTTTTTTTTATGTGTGTGTATGAGAAATGGGATGGGGGGGGGGGGCTGTTTTCTGTGTGTATATGATCTGTGTATGTGAGTCTGTACGTCTGTGAGTGTGTGTGATTGTGTGTGTGTGAGTTTAATCTGTGAGTGTGTGTGATTGGGTGAGTGTAAGGGCCTGTTTCCACTACAAAAGTGATGCGAATGCGGCTACCTAGCCGCATCGCATCACTTCCGCATCTCTGATGCGGAAGTGAATTGAGATGGGACGCTGCTGCAGGCGGATGCGGCCGTACGAGAATCTGCAGAATGCTGCAGATTCTCGGATCGCTCCACACCGCTCCGCACAATATGCACGCAGTGGAAACTCTTCCATTGCCGTGCATGTGTTTTTAGCACACCTGCGTAGTCGCATCGCACCGCTCCTAGTGGAAACGGCCCTAATCTGTGTGTGTGTGTGTGTGTGTGTGTGTGTGTGTGATCTCTGAGTGTTAGTGTGTGTGTGTGTGTGGTGTACGCAATGAAAGGGCACCTGAAAATGTGGGTGCCCAGGCAAGCTGATTGTAGAATATCGGTAGATTTACCAATATTTTACTATTAACCTCCTGAGCGGTCTGGACGAGCTCAGCTCGTCCATCACCGCCGGAGGCTGCCGCTCAGGCCCTGCTGGGCCGATTTTTATCAAATAAAGTGCAGCACACGCAGCCGGCACTTTGCCAGCCGCGTGTGCTGCCTGATCGCCGCCGCTCTGCGGCGATTCGCCGCGAGCAGCGGCGAAAGAGGGCCCCCCTAGCCGCCTGAGCCCTGCGCAGCCGGAACAAAAAGTTCCGGCCAGCGCTAAGGGCTGGATCGGAGGCGGCTGACGTCAGGACGTCGGCTGACGTCGATGACGTCACTCCGCTCGTCGCTGTGGCGACGATATAAGCAAAACAAGGAAGGCCGCTCATTGCTTATTGTTTATTCTGGGCGCCGGAGATCGGAAGATCGCCTCCGGAGCGCCCTCTAGTGGGCTTTCATGCAGCCAACTTTCAGTTGTCTGCATGAAATAGTTTTTTTTTTATTTTTTAAAAAAAACCCTCCCGCAGCCACCCTGGCGATTTAATCAGAACGCCAGGGTGGTTAAAGAGTAAAGAAGGAAATGAAAGAAGTATAATATCGGTATGAAATACCAATATTTTACTATAGCTCAACCTACTCCTACTCTCGCACAGAACCATCCACCTGACACCTAACCCTAACATCCCACACTGCACAGACACCTTACTGACATAACTCTATACACCCATTCTGCACAAACACCCTACCTAACCGCCCCCTTCTCGCACGAACACCCTTCCTGATGCTTAACTGCCCTGTCCCCTCCACACAAACACCCTACCTGACGCCTAACCTTAACCGTGCCCCCACCACCAATCGCCACAGAAAAAGAAAAACATGATTTTTCATGCGCTGCCATAGACCTATTGTAATAGTGGTACTGAGGAGTAATTTGATCACCCAATGAATATCGGGTACTGGACCGATAGGCTGCTTTTTATCACTCTGCTGCTTTTTCAATGCCTTGCATAATTTTGTTTTGTAACAAAAGGGGGTGTGACTTGGGGTGTGGCCTGTGCCTAGGGGCGGGGTTTAGGGCGCCAGATCCTGTGTGCCTATAGGCTCCTCAGCTCTAAATCCGGCCCTGGTCTAATCTGATGGGTAACAGTGACAGGTGGTGATAGGGGGTGATTGATAGGTGATTGATGGGTAATTAGTGGGTGTTTAGAGGAGAGAATAGATGTAAACAATGGATTTGGGAGGTGATCTGATGTCGGATCTGCGGGCGATCTATTGGTGTGGGTGGGTGATCAGATAGCCCGCAAGGGGCAGGTTAGGGGCTGATTGATGGGTAGCAGAGACAGGGGGTGATTGACGGTGATTGACAGGTGATCAGGGGGGATAGATGCATACAGTACACGGGGGGAGGGGTCTGGGGGGGGGGGGGTCTGGGGAGAATCTGAGGGGTGGGGGGGGTGATCAGGAGTGGGCAGGGGGGGGGGGGGGATAAAAAAAAATAGCGTTGACAGATAGTGACAGGAGTGATTGATGGGTGATTAGGGGGGTGACTGGGTGCAAACAGTGGTCTGGGGGGTGGGCAGGGGGGGGTCTGAGGGGTGCTGTGGGCGATCAGGGGGCAGGGGGGGGGAAAATCAGTGTGCTTGGGTGCAGACTAGGGTGGCTGCAGCCTGCCCTGGTGGTCCCTCGGACACTGGGACCACCAGGGCAGGAGGCAGCCAGTATAATAGGCTTTGTATACATTACAAAGCCTATTATACTATTTCCATGCGGCGATCCGGGTGCTAGTAACCCGCCGGCGCTTCCGAACGGCCGGCGGGTTACTACGAGCGGTGGGCGGAGCCAGTCCCGGCGGCTGATCGCGTCACGAATGACGCGATCGCCGCATAGCCACCCACGCAGCCGCCCCCGCCGATGGGTGTATTGCGGTCGTTTGGGCCCGGACTTTGCCGCCGCCCATCGGCTGGGGGCGGTCCTCAAGTGGTTATGGGGGGGTAAACCCCACGGTCCTCAAGTGGTTAATAAACGGAGCCAGTCACAAAAGTTAATGATAAATTGAATGTCCTATTTTAATGCGAATAACAGGTGACTTAATCTTCAACATAAGTCTTTACTTTTAAGAACAGTTTTTTCCAGATACTAAAGACACAGGAATGGCGAGAGGTATGTATACATTCGTCCAAAATATTCTCAGACAAAAGAGGGCATTTCCAGCGGAGTGCTACAGTAAAATATATATATATATATATCTATATCTCTCACAATAGCATATAAATTAATCATATTAGACCACCATGTGAAAAGGAAAAGGTCTAGACATGAATGCAACTGGTCAATAGCCCAATTAAATTCAGTCGAGAACCAAACAACAAGTGTGACAAACCACAAACCAGACCAATTAAACACCAAAAGGAGCTAGAAAGAGATTGTGTACATTCCCAAGATCGCAAAACCATCAGAAGGTGGTTGCTACTCACTGACAACCAACCAATTTTATTAGGAATAGTGAGAATAGACACATAGGTTGGTGTCAAAGAGAACTTTAAAGAGAATCAATAAGATACTGATAATATAAAATAAGCTAAAATAAAATTCAGACACACGTGTGTCGATACTATTACACACGTGTCACCACACCTACCAACTCCTAAGAGGAAAAAAAGGGGGGTATTATAGCAACTATGGAATTCTCACACAACCACACAATATATCTCAATCGAGAGGTTAGTAAGGAGCAGGAAAACACATATGTACAATAAGCGGCTCACCTTCAGCCAAATAGACTAAAGAAGTTAAGTAGAATTAAGTGCTACCATAACCAACACCCAAACCACAAAAACCAAAAACATGAACGCAGAGAAATGCTCTCAGATAGTCTGAACAATAATAACCAAATTCAATGCTAAAAGCTACTGAATGAAAATCTTCATTCAAACCCCCAGATCCCTGTGTGCCTAACTCAAAAATCCAACGGGGTTCTGCCCTCAATAGGGCCTGGATAATATCCCTACCACGGGGAGAAGGTGAGATTTGCTGTAGACCAGTTACTTTCCAGTTTTTTTGTACTGCTCTGATGACATTGCAAAGCATGCACAGGTGTGAGGGTTTTCCCTCTTCAAAATCTTTTGCAGACAACCTTATTGTGGAAAAGTGTTTTTGTATTCTCTGCTTCAACATATTTTTAGTTTGTCCCACATGTTTAAAGCCACAGGGACATTCCAACAAGTAGACCACCCCTGTGCTTTGACAATTGATGTATTGTTGTATTTTGTAATAACGTGTTGACGACACATTCCATACCTGTCTTGTTTTTTTTGCATATGTGCACATATGTTGCAGCGACCACAGGCAAAATTTCCTTTGAGGTTATGCAGAGGTTTTTGATTTTTCTTTTCGTAGTGACTTCTACACAACAGATCCCTCAGAGATGGAGCCCTTTTGGTCGTTAGGGCCGTCCCTTCCATAGTATATTGTCTTATCACTGCATCACTGCGAATGATAGGCCAGTGCTGGTTAAGGACTTTTTTTTTTATACTTTGCCAATGATCATTATAGGTTGTGCATAGACGGACCAACTGACCTGTTTCTCGTTGCTTTATTTTAAGGAGATCTCCTCGGTTTGCATTTATTGCCCTCTGTTGGGCACGATTCGCCACTTTTTTAGGGTACCCTCTCTTTAAAAAACGGTCTCTCAGAATGTTTCTTGAAGTCCTGATCCTCCGAGCAATTCCTCCGAATACGGAGGAACTGTCCGACCGAAATGTTGTCTCTAAGTGGGCCTGTGTGGAAAGAAGTATAATGTAATACATTATTTACAGCAGTCTCCTTCCGATATAAAGAAGTCTGGAGGCTGCCATCCTCCCCAAGAATTATTCTTAAATCCAAGAAGCTCACCTCTGTTTTTGAGTAATTCGCAGTGAGATAAATGTTATGTTCATTTTGATTGAGATGATTAATAAATTATCGCGACATCTCTTCCGGACCATTCCAAAGGATCAATATATCATCCATGTAGCGATAAAATCCAAGGATGTGACTGTGAAAAGAATCAGTCAGATGGCCAGACAATTTCCCTCTCCCACCAACCCAAGAATAAGTTTGCAATCGATGGGGCACATTTTGCCCCCATCGATATTCCATGGGTTTGGAGATAATAGTTACCATTAAATATGAAGTAATTGTGTTTCAGGACAAAGTCTAGTAACCGACATAAAAGATCATTGAATGGTCGTCTCGTCATTGAGGTCATATTCAGAAAATATTTTGTAGTCTGTAAAGCATCCTTATGATCAATATTTGTATACAGTGATTCAACATCAGCCGTTATTAGAAGCGAATCTGGGGGTAAAAACACATTGTCTAATTTTACAATGAGATCAGATGAATCACGTATATAGGAATCTAAACTGAGTACATGATCTTGGAGGAAGAAATCGAAAAAGGAACACCTTTCTATAAGGCTACCAATGCCTGCAACTGTGGGGCGACCAGGAGGTGTTTCTTTATTTTTATGCACTTTGGGCAATAAATAGAATGTAGGTGTAACTGGACTTTTAACTGTTAAATATTGCCATTCTCTCAAAGATATTAAGCCCTCCCCTTTAGCTTCACTCAAAATTAGGTCCAGGTCCCTCTTGAATGTAGTCACAGGGTTCAATCTCGGTCTCTTTTAGAATTTGTTATTCCCCAACTGTCGCATGGCTTCTTTCTCATAATGAACTCTGGGCCAGATGACTACATTACCCCCTTTATCCACCTCCTTGATAATCACATCCTGTCTGGATTTAAGGGCCTGTAAGGTATCACGTTGTTCTCTTGTCAGATTGTCACGCAAATCTGGGTTTTTCTTGAGTTTGCTCAAATCCGATACAACGAAGTCAAAAAATACCTTAATTTGTGGACATAAAGAAATGGATGGCATAAACGATGATTACATTTTCAAGGACGTTAATGGATATTTTATGCTGCTGCAGAAGTGGTTATTCGCTTGCCATGTAGAATGAAATCATTAAATACAGTACATGTATACACAGGTTGCTGCTGGATTGGGGGGGGGGGGGGGGCAGACACAGAAAGGATGCTGGGAAAAGTTATTGGGCTGCACAGCAGAATACACAAGGGGGCTCTGATCAGCAGCCAGGAAGCTCTGATCAGAGATGAATTAAGGTAAGACTCAACCCTGGGCAAGATCCAGCCTTAAGGCGCGTGCGCGTACACACACCTGATCTCTTCAAACGACGGGTCGTCAGACCCACCCATGGGGCGGCTGTTCTGGCGACAGTTGTCCTGTGTGTACAGTCTGTTGGCAGGCTGATGAGGCTGGTTTTGACCGATCTGCTAAACGAATCAGTCAAAACCAGCCTTATCAGCCTGCCAACAGACTGTACACACGGGGAAACTGTCGCCAGAACGGCCGCCCCGCGGGTGGGTCTGACGACCTTTCGTTTGAAGAGATCAGGCGTGTGTATGCACCTTTTGCCCCGTTTACAAGACCTGTTTGGTAAGGAGGAAGGCTCCTAGACACCGAACAGGCCATAGACAGCTGCCTAGGTTGCCTTATGTATTATCTGACGTGGTTTTAGTATCTGTGGATACTGAATTTGGAGGAAATGGCAAATCCATTTAAACAATTCTTTTACAACAAGTAATCTACAGTAAATTTGAACCCCCCCTCTACAAGCAAAAC
The DNA here is from genome assembly GCF_040937935.1 of Hyperolius riggenbachi. Classification (NCBI taxonomy): domain Eukaryota; kingdom Metazoa; phylum Chordata; class Amphibia; order Anura; family Hyperoliidae; genus Hyperolius; species Hyperolius riggenbachi. The sequence continues at coordinate 246,852,824 of NC_090653.1, read as the reverse complement.
ATTTATTATACTAACGAGAAAAAAAAGAGGGACTCCAGCCTCACTCAGCTATAATTCCCCTATTGTGTTTGAAGCAGAGAGAAATAAAAAAAAAGGGGGATACATGTCAGTGACTGCAAGCCAGATAACTAGAGATTAAGGTGTTGGGGGCCTTGGGGACGGGTTAGGTAAAAATGGCGCACAGTGCCAAGTGTATGAAAACGCCGCCGCATTGACTTACTTTATATTACGCTATTTAGTGTTATAAGCATTGAAAAATGGAGCACGCAGTGTGACTTGCACTTATAACGCTAAATAGCGTTATAAGTGTTAAAAATGCAGGGGTGGGCTAGTGTTAGGCAGCGGGGGTCAGAGGGGGAGAGTGTTAGGCAGCGAGAGGGTTTAGTCTGAGAGGCTGACACAGGCAAAGGGGTCTGTTTGTATACATTACCTGGTCCCTGATCACGTCTTCTCTGCACTTTCGTGTCTCAGCCTTGGGTGCAGGAGGACCTGGTCCTGGCTCTGGCGACCACTGCTGTTTCTTAAGGTCCCCTAGCTGGGTTTGGCCATGTTGCTCTGGGGGGGAGGCGTGGCTGAGTTGTCAATTATCACCTTTTTCAATGAGGACATGGGAGAGTGATAAGGCCGTGATGTTGTCAGTCCTATAACTGCCTGGATAAAGGGGCCCTTTTATAAAGCTCCAGATTAAAATACACCATCGGGGTGTACTGTCGCTTAACACCCCTTTCCCTAAGACTCTATGGAAGGAGAAAGTGCTAACAGCAGGGAGGGGGTGAGAATGGAGGTTTGGACGGCAATCTCTGAGTTTGCTAATCTGCTAAGAGGAGCCTGCTTGTCCCTCAGGAGTGGCTTTAGAGGGAGTCTGACCAAAGATGCTTTTGTTTTTCTTTTCTGGAGCCCTAATGTGACGGTCTGCTTCATAATATTTTTGTCTGTGTATTGGCCCTTTAAAATGAATCTAGCCTGCAAATATGCTTTATTTCTTGAACTCTACTGTGATTGCCTGGCAACTATGCAAATTACTGGTATGAATAATAAAGATCACTATAGTAAGTTAGTATCCATAACAATTTCTGTAAAAGCCATGAAGCTTGTTACATGCGTTCATCAAGTTCAACCTCTTGAACCTGTAAGAATGAATGCAGGAAAAGGCCAAAAGGGTAATCTTTTCTCCCTGACTGAATAAAGGTATCATTATCCTCTGCCTAGTATTTCTAGCTGTGGATGCCCCTTCAGTGCAAGGAAAGCATCCAAGCCCTTTTTAAAATGCAGATATAAAATAAAAATACTTCCTATGGTAAGATATTTACACTTTTACAGTACAGAACCTTTTCTAAACAGTTGGTAAAATCTCCTTTCCTCCATACGTAGCTCATATCCTGTCCTTTGTATACATTACTTCTAGGAACCAAAATCTGACTTCTCACATGTTTATTTTGACCTGAGATGGATTTAAAAAAAATAAATTAGATCACCTACAAAGCTAATCACATGCCATACAATCTTGATTGTACAATCCTGTTTGGTTTTATAGCTTTCACGTAGTGTGATAGCTGACTGAAAGCCCTGCTGAATTAAAAATAAATACGAATACTGGCCATACCTGGGGTATCTCCAGTGCCCCCCCCCCCCCCCCCCCCCCCCATAACCTCAGCTTAGCTGGCCTTCATGCCATCTTTATGCTTTCTCACCCATTCAAATCTACGACTGCGCTCAGTTGGTGCAATGGTGCATTCTCAGTCCTCTTCTTGCGGCCCTTTCGAATGTGCTCAGATATGTTTGGAACAATGCAGGCTCCAGCACACAGCTGAAGAGGAGCGTGACATACAGTATGTATACATTTCTGATGTTACTTAGAGGTACACACATAGACGCACACTCCTCTCCTCAAATGAACTTCGCCTGACCGCCCCCTGCATCACCCAGTCCCATGCACGCCTCCAGGACTTCTCAAGAGCTGCTCCAACACTATGGAACTTCCTACCTCCACCCATAAGGGCAGCCGTCTCCTTCAACATCTTCAAGAAGGCCCTCAAAACTCACCTTTTTACTCTGGCCTAGCCCCCCCCCCTCCCTCAAGTGCTATATTCTACGAATAGGAACATTCTAGCGCTTTGTCTAATTCGACAAAACCATGAAACCTAGACAGCTAAACGCTCGCTGCTAACAGCTGCTCACGCTAAGCCAAAAGGGTGCCAGTCTGCTGGATACTGCTGCTTTTATACCAGCAGCTGCTCTGTCATAATGGCATGTCATATTGTGATGTCATGAGTGGTTTCCTGTTTACTTGTGTTTGCATAGCAACCATATAGACTGCAGCAGACCTGTTTCTGCAGCAGGTATACAAATGGAGAAAAGGAAAACATTGGTGGCCGTAAAAATAAAAGGAAATGATCTTCCTGGTTGGTGTCAGTAACACATTTTTTTCCTTTTTCATAACTATTGACGTGTGTGTGTGTTTTCCCCACTTCAGGAAAGCCCATATTAAAATCTGCCTTTCTTTGACGCTAGGCTCACAGTAAGACATTGCTTGGTGATGCAACTTTAAAGTCACAACACAAAAACAAAAAAGTGATAACACACATTACCGCTGCGTTACCGTTGCATACAGGTAATGAAAAGTATGCTTTCATGTACCCGGTAACATGTCCGTTTAGAGGTAACGCACTGCGTTACCATAACGCAACACATTACAATGCTAATGTCTCACTGTGAAAGTAGCATAGACTTCTTATTGCAGTGCGGTAAGCTGCGTTTTAAGACATTATAACTTAGCTCTGCAACCTCCCACTGTGAACCTAGCCTGAATGCTAGTGTCTCTTGTTTTAGGGCTCCTAAAACCTTTTCGCTTAAAACCTTAATTTCCACCTCCTATTAAGTGTTTTTTGCATATGTATATCTATTATACAATAAAAAATGTTTAGCCTATTGCAATGTTAGGGGGTGTGGTTATATACTGTAAAGGCCCAGGCTTCACACAAGGGGCTTGATTCAGTAGACGTGATAACTCCTATCACGGCCGTTTTCATGCGTATTTTCACAAGATCGCGAATTATCACACACAATTGCACATTTTTGTGCACAACCGTCGTTTTCGCGCAAAAATCACGATTCCACATGAAAATTCCCGATTGCACACGATACTTCGTGATCACGCGCAACCACAAAAATATGCGCGAAAAACAGCCATGATATGAGGTATCACAGTTTAGTGAATCAAGCTCCAGCGGTATAATGTTTTTGTTTTGTTTCATTAACTGGCTACACACCTCTCAACATTTTATAGGAAGGATTTGCTATGTGGGTTGAGCGAGTTTGAGCCAATGAGGTTTACCCGGCCTGGTATCAGTGTGTATATTTTTTATAGACTTGTTTTAAGAAACATTTTTCTATTTAACCTATCAATTTGTCATTGTTGTATGCTACAAACTTTCTATACCTACATTTAGGGGGTGGAGGCAGGCAAGAACTGCCTTGGGCAGCAAAAGGGCCAAAAACAGCCCTGAACCATACCTGGGGGCCATACCTAGTTCAGTTTAAAAAAAATAAAAAATCCCGGATGTTAAAATATAACTCCAGCGGTTTCATTGCCTTCAAGGTGAATGATCAGCACATCAGGCAAAGGCCAGCTGCTACAAAGAGAAAAAAGAACAGTCTTTTAGCTGGGACCACAGCATTCCCCTAACCCCGTGCCAATAAATCAGTCACTAGGATCCATGTTTAAATTAGCCGAGTAGCATCTTCTTGCAGCTCTTTCGTGTGCCCAAAAAATGAGTGGCCTACTGTCCACACCACTTTTTGCACTCCTGTAAGATAAAAACAAAATTAAGGACCACATACAGCTTAAATGCATTAGACTTCCATCTCCCGATCCTCTGAATTACACTAGCATTTAAACCCAAAGCAACCGCTTCGGTTACAGCCCCGATGCAAAAAGAGTGAGTAAGTCTAAAAGCACTCAGGCCTACCTCCTTCGCACAGAGCTGAAATACAGATTTAAAGGGAACCGGAGAGGAACAAAATAAAAGAAAAGAAAAAGCTTTTATACATACCTGGGGCTTTTTCCAGCCCCATAAGCCTGGATCGCTCCCACGCCGCCATCCTCCGCTTCCTAGATCAGCGGTACCGGGTCCCGTCACTTCTGGCAGACGCGGCCAATTGTCCGCATCACTGGGGCTCCCTCCATACCCGTACGCATGAGGCTGCGCAGTAGGCAGCCTCACGCGTGCATACATGGAGGGAGCCCCGTGTGATGCGGACAATTGGCCGCGTCTGGCGGCCATAACGGGACTCTGTACCGGCGGATCCAGGCAGCAGAGGGCAGCAGAGGGCGGCGGCGTGGGAGCGATCCGTGCGTATGGGGCTGGAGGAAGCCCCAGGTATGTATAAAAGCTTTTTTGGGGGGTCTCTGGTTCCCTTTAAACTGAAATACTGTCAGAGGAATCCCATCCTGATGCTGTAACAGAGTGCCATTGAATTCTTCCCTTACCTGCGCGTAGTTATTGAGGTTTGCTAATGGACATAGCTTGTTTACTGGCCAAGAATGCAATTTTAATAAAATGCCTCTCCCCAGCTGGTCTGTCTTAGATTTCTGAATTCTAATACCTAATTTAGTGGTTGATTTTACCACATTTTCAAATTTTAGGACGGAATTGTTTTTCTTACTACGAGAAACTAGCTCGGATATATGAAGAGCAGCGAAAAACATAAGTGATAAAAAAAATTGATGAACAGACACGTTCAGACGCATCCCAAACTAGAGATAAAATTTCAAAAGTCACCGGTTGCCTGGAATCAGGTTTGTGAGTGCCGCGCTTGTAGCCCCTCAGCAGCTGGCGAAGCAAAAAATATGAATTACACGTCGGGCGATTGAACAGTTTCAAGAAGAACGAAACACTGGCCAAAAATTTTGAAATGTGAGTAACCTCCTAATATAAGAAACTACAAACTGCAAGACATTCCCTTGAGAACTATCAACCTCCTCAATACCCATCAGTCGTTCAAATTCCGCCCATTCTTTCCATGCAACAGAATAAGCCTGCCAGGTTGCCATGGAAACAGTTCTGTATTCCCTGGCTAATCAGTTCCAGATGAGTTCCCACATGAAAGCTGGTATCTCCTCTCCTACTGGTCGTGCAGCTGGGGCTAGCGACTAACATCTCTCCATCTGTAGGTGTGATAAAGAATCAGCAAGATCATTCTGCACTCCTGGTACATACTGCGCTTTTAACCATACATTGAACTTTAGAGCGTAAAGGACCAGTGACCTTCATAATGTAGCCATTAATGATGATTTTGATGTCATACAATTTACTGCGTATACCACTCCCTTGTTGTCCGACTGAACCAATATTCTTTTACCTTCAAAATGAGAGCCCCAGAGATATAAAACTACTACTGGGAATAGCACGAGCAACACTATATTGCCAATCACCTCCTTTTGACGCCAAGCCTTGGGCCATTGCGCTGAAATCCACCTTCCACACCAAAAAGCCCCGCAGCAAAAAATTTAAACCCATTATTGGTTACAAACTCCTCCTCCCTGAAATTGATTTTCCGTTGAAGTTAATTAGGAATTCTGCCCAAACCAGCAGGTCAGCCCTTATATCGGAAGTTATCCTGATATGAGATTTTGGGGACTTCAGATCACTCATTCATGCTGATAACCGCCTAGAGAAAACCCTACCCATTGGGAGAACCTTAGTAGCAAAAACTAAACAGCCTAGTATAGACTGCATTTCTTTCAACAGCACTTTCTTCCGGCGTATAAAAAGGAAGATCAGGGACTGCAGTTTAATTAATTTGCTCTGCGGTAAATGGAATTCCATTAAAGTCGTGTCAATGGAAATACCTAAAAATTCTAAACCTGGGCATGGGAGCACTGTCTTTTCATGGGCTAGCGGTAATTCCTTGCAAACCACTTGGAAAGTAATTACCAATTGGTGACAGACATCCGAGTCCGCTGTTCCCATAAAAAGAAAATCGCCTAAGTAATGAATGAGTGATGTGTACCCAGATATCGCCACCACCACCCATTCCAAAAAGGTTGAAAAACTCTCAAAGTAGTTGCAGGACAAAGCGCAGCCCATGGGCAAGCATTTGTCAAAATGAAAACCTAAAGAGCTAAAAGATTCTGGATGAATTGGCAGAAGACGTCTGTCTCTCCCGACAGACGCCTGCTGATGCGCTGAGCGCGCAACCGATGGGCCTCCTTTTGTCGCCTTTTTACTGGAGCCGGAGTGAGGACGATCACCGCCGCTTCTGGCCGACGACTTCCCGCTGTTGGGCCGGGTCCTGCTGAAACTTGGCTCACTCGGCGAGTACGGTCTGCGGGCCTTACCTTACCTGGGATATGCTCGTGCAACATTGTTTCAGCATAGCAACACCTGCCAGAAAATTCTACCTTCCTATGCCGACCAATCAAGAGCCCAGATACATCACACCTCACTGCAGAGATCTCTTAACCAATCAGCATCTCCACTACCTCAGAGAGGGAAAATGTAAAACACCTCATAATTGCATAATTGTGCATTGCCACAGACACATATAGGGCCTTCTTATAAATAATACGGCCCTTTTCATTCTGTAGGCAAAACAAAACACCCACCTGTACTTTGGTGGCGGTCTTTTTCCCCTTGCTCTCAGACACGCGGACACGCACTGGAGGGGAGGGAGACCGGTTCTTAATGTATTTTTTTTTTTTGAAGAAAACCTAGAGGCGATAGATCGCAAGACAGGTTGTCTTTATAGGCCGTCTCAGATAGTCCTGGCTTATTAACTGGTGGCAGGGGGGGGCAACCAGTGGGGGATCTAATAGAGTGGGTGTATAAACAACATTAGCAGCTGCATTGCTATCCTGAGAAACGGCTTGAACCTGCTGCTGGGAGACCTGTGAAACCACACTGGTGGCACCTAGCCCCACTTGCCCCCCCCAATACCCTCCCCCCCCCCCCCTCCATACTCTCCCTGCAGTATTATTCACAGGTAAAACATTATTTAAAGCAATCATCAATGAATTAAGCAAGTTAGCCACAGGGCCATACATACCAGCTCCTGCAGCCTGTGAAGATGCTGAGCCGTCCTGGCTCAAAAAAAGCTGTCCCGGATCCTTGCTGGCTGGTTCCCTGGCCCCCAGCATGAAGCGGTGCTGCACCGCTCGGCGCCGCCGACCCAGAAACCACCCGTTGCCATGGTGACCCCAAGTCAGCAGCTCCGGCGTATATACGCCCACTCACACCGCTGGTGCCTGCTCCGGCAAGAGCTAGCCTGTCTGCTTGCCTCTCCGGGGATGAGGTGGATAGGGCCGCCGGCCCGATGATCTCCGCTGCCTCCTCCATCGGTCGCCATCCTGGGGGCGGGACAGCCCCCAGCTGACCAGGCATCACCGCCTCCATCACCGCAGCCGGACCTCCGCTCCTCCCACTGGGCTCGAACGCAACCAGTTTGGTCACGAGCCCAAGGCATGCTGGCTCCACCTCTCAAGCGGCCCGATTGGCCGCGTGTTCAAAATCTGCTGCCCTCGTCTCGCGAGTGGCCCGATTGGTCACGATCTCCAGCCGGATTCATAATTCTTAACCCGTGTAATTTACATTCTTTTTCCCATTCAGGAAGTATGCACATGGTCTGTAGGTGGTTGGCTGGAGCCACTCTCTCCCTAATCCCCCGGGGAATAATATTTTTATCAATATATCTGTCCATACTGATGATTTCCAACTTTTTTTTGACAAATTTAATTGAAACACGCTTATGTTGGCAAAACAGTCAAACCAATAACAAAGTTATCCTCATTAGCAATCTCATCCTCAACTCCTTCAAAAGCATCCTCCATATCCTGTGCAGCATCAAATCTAAGTATATACGCCATATTACTTAATAAATAAACAAACCAATTATCCAAATTGTATCTATTTGTACTTGGGGATATCAAACCGTATCTATTAAGAAACTAGCTAAGCAAACAAACAATACAGGATATCAGAAACCCATTAAGCCTGTCTCACCCATATAGTAATCACTAGAACAAACCAAAGTATGGGGAGCACAACGGCAAGTAGCTCAAAAAGTAGAACATTTATTATAGCAATTAATCAAGAGACCAGCAGACAAATATAGCACATAACAATATTTGTTTTCTAGGATCTGCCAATAGTTAATTGATCGGCCGTGGTGAAAAATTGACATTTTTTTCAAATGGACTAGCGTAAGATAGACTGAAATGACTTTTCAAAAAAAAAAAATTTAAGAGAAAAACATTTTTTTTTTTTATATATATGTCAAAAAATAATAATAGTAATAATTTCCATCATATACTCATGATTCTTACCTGATGAGATCTTAGAAAGAAAGAGGATAAATATTTGTACAAATAGGAACATTCTAGCGCTTTGTCTAGGTTTCTTGGTTTTGTCGAATTAGACAGCTAAGCGCTCGCTGCTGACAGCTGCTCACGCTAAGCCAAAAGGGTGCTAGGTGCTGGATGCTGCTGCTTTTATACCAGCAGCTGCTCTGATGTCATAATGGCATGTCCTATTGTGATGTCGTTTCCATATGCGTTTTGGAAACGCGTGCGGTCAGGCCGACACGCAGGACATCAGACATTGCATAGAGTGCAATGTCTGATGTTCACACTGCATGCGTTCCGGACCTGTGCGGTCCGGGAACACATGCTGCACGCAGATTTTGCTAAAACGCGTGGCTGTCCCATTCACTTTTCAGTGATGGGATCAGCCACGCAACGCATACGAACGCGGATTGAGTGCGTTCGTACGCGTTGCGGTCCGCGTTCTGCAGTCTGAACGGGCCCTTACTTGTGTTTGCATAGCAGCCATATAGACTGCAGCAGACCAATGTTTTCCTTTTCTCCATTTGTATACCTGCTGCAGAAACAGGTCGCCGTAAAAATAAAAGGAAATAATCTTCCTGGTTGGTGTCAGTAACACATTTTTTTCCTTTTTCATAACTATTGACGTGTGTGTGTGTTTTCCCCACTTCAGGAAAGCCCATATTAAAATCTGCCTTTCTGTGACGCTAGGCTCACAGTAAGACATTTCTTGGTGATGCAACTTTAAAGTCACAACGCAAAAACAAAAAAGTGGTAACACACATTACCGCTGCGTTACCGTTGCATACAGGCAATGAAAAGTATGCTTTCATGTACCCGGTAACATGTCCGTTTAGAGGTAACGCACTGCGTTACCATAACGCAACACATTACAATGCTAACGTCTCACTGTGAAAGTAGCATAGACTTCTTATTGCAGTGCGGTAAGCTGCGTTTTAAGACATTATAACTCAGCTCTGCAACCTCCCACTGTGAACCTAGCCTGAATGCTAGTGTCTCTTTTTTTAGGGCTCCTAAAACCTTTTCTCTTAAAACCTTAATTTCCACCTCCTATTAAGTGTTTTTTGCATATGTATATCTATTATACAAAAAAAAAATGTTTAGCCTATCGCAATGTTAGGGGGTGTGGTTATATACTGTAAAAGCCCAGGCTTCACACAAGGGGCTTGATTCACTAGATGTGATAACTCCTATCACGGCCGTTTTCGTGCGTGTTTTCACAAGATCGCGAATTATCACACACAATTGCACATTTTTGCGCACAACCGTCGTTTTCGTGCAAAAATCACGATTGCACATGAAAATTCCTGATTGCGCATGATACTTCGTGATCACGCGCAACCACAAAACTATGCTCGAAAAACGGCCATGATATGAGGTATCACAGTTTAGTGAATCAAGCTCCAGCGGTATAATGTTTTTGTTTTGTTTCATTAACTGGCTACACACCTCTCAACATTTTATAGGAAGGATTTGCTATGTGCGTTGAGCGAGTTTGAGCCAATGAGGTTTACCCGGCCTGGTATCAGTATGTATATTTTTTATAGACTTGTTTTAAAAAACAACATTTTTCTATTTAACCTATCAATTTGTCATTGTTGTATGCTACAAACTTTCTATACATACATTTAGGGGGTGGAGGCAGGCAAGAACTGCCGTGGGCAGCAAAAGGGCCAAAAACAGCCCTGAACCATACCTGGGGGCCATACCTAGTTCAGTTTTGAAAAGAAAAAAAAAATCCCGAATGTTAAAATATAACTCCAGCGTTTTCAATTTGCCTAAGTCATTGCCTCCAAGGTGAATGATCAGCACATCAGGCAAAGGCCAGCTGCTACAAAGAGAAAAAAAGAAGTGTCTTTTAGCTGGGACCACAGCATTCCCCTAACCTCGTGCCAATAAATCAGTCACTAGGATCCATGTTTAAATTAGCCGAGTAGCATCTTCTTGCAGCTCTTTCGTGTGCCCAAAAAATGAGTGGCCTACTGTCCACACCACTTTTTGCACTCCTGTAAGATAAAAACAAAATTAAGGACGCACATACAGCTTAAACGCATTAGACTTCCATCTCCCGATCCTCTGAATTACACTAGCATTTAAACCCAAAGCAGCCGCTTCGGTTACAGCCCCGATGCAAAAAGAGTGAGAAGTAAGTCTAGAAGCACTCAGGCCTACCTCCTTCGCACAGAGCTGAAATACAGATTTAAACTGAAATACTGTCAGAGGAATCCCATCCTGATGCTGTAACAGAGTGCCATTGAATTCTTCCCTTACCTGTGCGTAGTTATTGAGGTTTGCTAATGGACATAGCTTGTTTACTGGCCAAGAATGCAATTTTAATAAAACACCTCTCCCCAACTGGTCTGTCTTAGATTTCTGAATTCTAATACCTAATTTAGTGGTTGATTTTACCACATTTTCAAATTTTAGGATGGAATTGTTCTTCTTACTACGAGAAACTAGCTCGGATATATGAAGAGCAGCGAAAAACATGAGGCAGAATGTGCAACGAAACATACGTGATAAAAAAATTGATGAGCAGACACGTTCAGACGCATCCCAAACTAGAGATAAAATTTCAAAAGTCACCGGTTGCCTGGAATCAGGTTTGTGAGTGCCGCGCTTGTAGCCCCTCAGCAGCTGGCGAACCGAAAAATATGAATTACATGTCGGGTGATTGAACAGTTGAACAGGTAGCGCCGAGGCGGGGGAGCGGCGCTGACAGACAGCGCAGAGGTAAACATTGTGCTGACCACGCTGCGTGTCGCCAGCACTGCGGGGGGCTATAGCGGCGCACAGGGGGGTCCTGGATACGCACGATGGGGCAACAGAGGCTGGTATTAGTGTGCACAACCAGCCTCTGTGCCCCAATAGCATAAGTAAATCCCACCTCGGGTTCTCTTCAATTAGGAATTCTGCCTAAACCATCAGGTCAGCCCTTATATCGGAAGTTATCCTGATATGAGATTTTGGGGGCTTCAGACCACTCATTCATGCTGATAACTGCCTAGAGAAAACCCTACCCATTGGGAGAACCTTAGTAGCAAAAACTAAACAGCCTAGTAGGGACTGCATTTCTTTCAACAGCACTTTCTTTCGTCGTATAAAAAGGAAGATCAGGGACTGCAGTTTAATTAATTTGCTCTGCGGTAAATGGAATTCCATTAAAGTCGTGTCAATGGAAATACCTAAAAAAATTCTAAACATCGGCATGGGAGCACTGTCTTTTCATGGGCTAGCGGTAATTCCTTGCAAACCACTTGGAAAGTAATTAACAATTGGTGACAGACATCCGAGTCCGCTGTTCCCATAAAAAGAAAATAGTCTAAGTAATGAATGAGTGATGTGTGCCCAGATATCGCCACCACCACCCATTCCAAAAGGTTGAAAACCTCTCAAAGTAGTTGCAGGACAAAGCGCAGCCCATGGGCAAGCATTTGTCAAAATAACAACTTTTGTCAAAATGAAAACCTAAAGAGCTAAAAGATTCTGGATGAATTGGCAGAAGACGTCTGTCTCTCCCGACAGACGCCTGCTAATGCGCTGAGCGCGCAACCGATGGGCCTCATTTTGCCGCCTTTTTACTGGAGCCGGAGTGATGACGATCACCGCCGCTCCTCTTCCCAGATGCGCCCCTTCTGGCCGACGACTTCCCGCTGTTGGGCCAGGTCCTGCTGACACTTGGCTCACTCGGCGAGTACTATCTGCGGGCCTTACCTTACCTGGGATTTGCTCGTGCAACATTGTTTCAGCATAGCAACACCTGGCAGAAAATTCTACCTTCCTATGCCGACCAATCAAGAGCCCAGATACATCACACCTCACTGCAGAGATCTCTTAACCAATCAGCATCTCCACTACCTCAGAGAGGGAAAATGTAAAACACCTCATAATCTCCCCAGTGCATTGCCACAGACACATATAGGGCCTTCTTTAAATAATACGGCTCTTTTTCATTCTGTAGGCAAAACAAAACACCCACCTGTACTTTGGTGGCGGTCTTTTTCCCCTTGCTCTCAGACACGCACTGGAGGGGAGGGAGACCGGTTCTTAATAATTTTTTTTTCAAAGAAAACCTAGAGGCGATAGATCGCAAGACAGGTTGTCTTTACAGGCCGTCTCAGATACTCCTGGCTTATTAACTGGTGGCAGGGGGGGGGGGGGACCAGTGGGGGATCTAATAGAGTGGGTGTATAAACATTAGCAGCTGCATTGCTATCCTGAGAAACGGCTTGAACCTGCTGCTGGGAGACCTGTGAAACCTCACTGGTGGCATCTAGCCCCACGCGTGCCCCCCCCCCCCCCCCCCATACTCTCCCTGCAGTATTATTCACAGGTAAAACATTATTTAAAGCAATCATCAATGAATTAAGCAAGTTAGCCACAGGGCCATACATACCAGCTCCTGCAGCCTGTGAAGATGCTGAGCCGTCCTGGCTCAAAAAAGCTGTCCCGGATCCTTGCTGGCTGGTTCCCTGGCCCCCAGCATGAAGCGGTGCTGCACCGCTCGGCGCCGCCGACCCAGAAACCACCCGTTGCCATGGTGACCCCAAGTCAGCAGCTCCGGCGTATATACGCCCACTCTCACCGCTGGTGCCTGCTCCGGCAAGAGCTAGCCTGTCTGCTTGCCTCTCCGGGGATAAGGTGGATAGGGCCGCCGGCCCGATGATCTCCGCTGCCTCCTCCATCGGTCGCCATCCTGGGGGCGGGACAGCCCCCAGCTGACCAGGCATCACCGCCTCCATCACCGCAGCCGGACCTCCGCTCCTCCCACTGGGCTCGAACGCAACCAGTTTGGTCACGAGCCCAAGGCATGCTGGCTCCACCTCTCAAGCGGCCCGATTGGCCGCGTGTTCAAAATCTGCTGCCCTCGTCTCGCGAGTGGCCCGATTGGTCACGATCTCCAGCCGGATTCATAATTCTTAACCCGTGTAATTTACATTCTTTTTCCCATTCAGGAAGTATGCACATGGTCTGTAGGTGGTTGGCTGGAGCCACTCTCTCCCTAATCCCCCGGGGAATAATATTTTTATCAATATATCTGTCCATACTGATGATTTCCAACTTTTTTTTGACAAATTTAATTGAAACACGCTTATGTTGGCAAAACAGTCAAACCAATAACAAAGTTATCCTCATTAGCAATCTCATCCTCAACTCCTTCAAAAGCATCCTCCATATCCTGTGCAGCATCAAATCTAAGTATATACGCCATATTACTTAATAAATAAACAAACCAATTATCCAAATTGTATCTATTTGTACTTGGGGATATCAAACCGTATCTATTAAGAAACTAGCTAAGCAAACAAACAATACAGGATATCAGAAACCCATTAAGCCTGTCTCACCCATATAGTAATCACTAGAACAAACCAAAGTATGGGGAGCACAACGGCAAGTAGCTCAAAAAGTAGAACATTTATTATAGCAATTAATCAAGAGACCAGCAGACAAATATAACACATAACAATATTTGTTTTATAGGATCTGCCAATAGTTAATTGATCGGCCGTGGTGAAAAATTGACATTTTTTTCAAATGGACTAGCGTAAGATAGACTGAAATGACTTTTCAAAAAAAAAAAATTTAAGAGAAAAACATTTTTTTATATATATATGTCAAAAAATAATAATAGTAATAATTTCCATCATATACTCATGATTCTTACCTGATGAGATCTTAGAAAGAAAGAGGATAAATATTTGTACAAATAGGAACATTCTGGTTTCTTGGTTTTGTCGAATTAGACAGCTAAGCGCTCGCTGCTGACAGCTGCTCACGCTAAGCCAAAAGGGTGCTGGATGCTGCTGCTTTTATACCAGCAGCTGCTCTGATGTCATAATGGCATGTCCTATTGTGATGTCGTTTCCATATGCGTTTTGGAAACGCGTGCGGTCAGGCCGACAAGCAGGACATCAGACATTGCATAGAGTGCAATGTCTGATGTTCACACTGCATGCGTTCCGGACCTGTGCGGTCCGGGAACACATGCTGCACGCAGATTTTGCTAAAACGCGTGGCTGTCCCATTCACTTTTCAGTGATGGGATCAGCCACGCAACGCATACGAACGCGGATTGAGTGCGTTCGTACGCGTTGCGGTCCGCATGCGTTGCGGTCCGCGTTCTGCAGTCTGAACGGGCCCTTACTTGTGTTTGCATAGCAGCCATATAGACTGCAGCAGACCAATGTTTTCCTTTTCTCCATTTGTATACCTGCTGCAGAAACAGGTCGCCGTAAAAATAAAAGGAAATAATCTTCCTGGTTGGTGTCAGTAACACATTTTTTTCCTTTTTCATAACTATTGACGTGTGTGTGTGTTTTCCCCACTTCAGGAAAGCCCATATTAAAATCTGCCTTTCTGTGACGCTAGGCTCACAGTAAGACATTTCTTGGTGATGAAACTTTAAAGTCACAACGCAAAAACAAAAAAGTGGTAACACACATTACCGCTGCGTTACCATTGCATACAGGCAATGAAAAGTATGCTTTCATGTACCCGGTAACATGTCCGTTTAGAGGTAACGCACTGCGTTACCATAACGCAACACATTACAATGCTAACGTCTCACTGTGAAAGTAGCATAGACTTCTTATTGCAGTGCGGTAAGCTGCGTTTTAAGACATTATAACTCAGCTCTGCAACCTCCCACTGTGAACCTAGCCTGAATGCTAGTGTCTCTTTTTTTAGGGCTCCTAAAACCTTTTCTCTTAAAACCTTAATTTCCACCTCCTATTAAGTGTTTTTTGCATATGTATATCTATTATACAAAAAAAAATGTTTAGCCTATCGCAATGTTAGGGGGTGTGGTTATATACTGTAAAAGCCCAGGCTTCACACAAGGGGCTTGATTCACTAGATGTGATAACTCCTATCACGGCCGTTTTCGTGCGTGTTTTCACAAGATCGCGAATTATCACACACAATTGCACATTTTTGCGCACAACCGTCGTTTTCGTGCAAAAATCACGATTGCACATGAAAATTCCTGATTGCGCATGATACTTCGTGATCACGCGCAACCACAAAACTATGCTCGAAAAACGGCCATGATATGAGGTATCACAGTTTAGTGAATCAAGCTCCAGCGGTATAATGTTTTTGTTTTGTTTCATTAACTGGCTACACACCTCTCAACATTTTATAGGAAGGATTTGCTATGTGCGTTGAGCGAGTTTGAGCCAATGAGGTTTACCCGGCCTGGTATCAGTGTGTATATTTTTTATAGACTTGTTTTAAAAAACAACATTTTTCTATTTAACCTATCAATTTGTCATTGTTGTATGCTACAAACTTTCTATACATACATTTAGGGGGTGGAGGCAGGCAAGAACTGCCGTGGGCAGCAAAAGGGCCAAAAACAGCCCTGAACCATACCTGGGGGCCATACCTAGTTCAGTTTTGAAAAGAAAAAAAAAATCCCGAATGTTAAAATATAACTCCAGCGTTTTCAATTTGCCTAAGTCATTGCCTCCAAGGTGAATGATCAGCACATCAGGCAAAGGCCAGCTGCTACAAAGAGAAAAAAAGAAGTGTCTTTTAGCTGGGACCACAGCATTCCCCTAACCTCGTGCCAATAAATCAGTCACTAGGATCCATGTTTAAATTAGCCGAGTAGCATCTTCTTGCAGCTCTTTCGTGTGCCCAAAAAATGAGTGGCCTACTGTCCACACCACTTTTTGCACTCCTGTAAGATAAAAACAAAATTAAGGACGCACATACAGCTTAAACGCATTAGACTTCCATCTCCCGATCCTCTGAATTACACTAGCATTTAAACCCAAAGCAGCCGCTTCGGTTACAGCCCCGATGCAAAAAGAGTGAGAAGTAAGTCTAGAAGCACTCAGGCCTACCTCCTTCGCACAGAGCTGAAATACAGATTTAAACTGAAATACTGTCAGAGGAATCCCATCCTGATGCTGTAACAGAGTGCCATTGAATTCTTCCCTTACCTGTGCGTAGTTATTGAGGTTTGCTAATGGACATAGCTTGTTTACTGGCCAAGAATGCAATTTTAATAAAACACCTCTCCCCAACTGGTCTGTCTTAGATTTCTGAATTCTAATACCTAATTTAGTGGTTGATTTTACCACATTTTCAAATTTTAGGATGGAATTGTTCTTCTTACTACGAGAAACTAGCTCGGATATATGAAGAGCAGCGAAAAACATGAGGCAGAATGCGCAACGAAACATACGTGATAAAAAAATTGATGAGCAGACACGTTCAGACGCATCCCAAACTAGAGATAAAATTTCAAAAGTCACCGGTTGCCTGGAATCAGGTTTGTGAGTGCCGCGCTTGTAGCCCCTCAGCAGCTGGCGAACCGAAAAATATGAATTACATGTCGGGTGATTGAACAGTTGAACAGGTAGCGCCGAGGCGGGGGAGCGGCGCTGACAGACAGCGCAGAGGTAAACATTGTGCTGACCACGCTGCGTGTCGCCAGCACTGCGGGGGCTATAGCGGCGCGCAGGGGAGTCCTGGATACGCACGATGGGGCAACAGAGGCTGGTATTAGTGTGCACAACCAGCCTCTGTGCCCCAATAGCATAAGTAAATCCCACCTCGGGTTCTCTTCAATTAGGAATTCTGCCTAAACCATCAGGTCAGCCCTTATATCGGAAGTTATCCTGATATGAGATTTTGGGGGCTTCAGACCACTCATTCATGCTGATAACCGCCTAGAGAAAACCCTACCCATTGGGAGAACCTTAGTAGCAAAAACTAAACAGCCTAGTAGGGACTTCATTTCTTTCAACGGCACTTTCTTCCGTCGTATAAAAAGGAAGATCAGGGACTGCAGTTTAATTAATTTGCTCTGCGGTAAATGGAATTCCATTAAAGTCGTGTCAATGGAAATACCTAAAAACATTCTAAACATCGGCATGGGAGCACTGTCTTTTCATGGGCTAGCGGTAATTCCTTGCAAACCACTTGGAAAGTAATTAACAATTGGTGACAGACATCCGAGTCCGCTGTTCCCATAAAAAGAAAATAGTCTAAGTAATGAATGAGTGATGTGTGCCCAGATATCGCCACCACCACCCATTCCAAAAGGTTGAAAACCTCTCAAAGTAGTTGCAGGACAAAGCGCAGCCCATGGGCAAGCATTTGTCAAAATAAAAACTTTTGTCAAAATGAAAACCTAAAGAGCTAAAAAATTCTGGATGAATTGGCAGAAGACGTCTGTCTCTCCCGACAGACGCCTGCTAATGCGCTGAGCGCGCAACCGATGGGCCTCATTTTGCCGCCTTTTTACTGGAGCCGGAGTGATGACGATCACCGCCGCTCCTCTTCCCAGATGCGCCCCTTCTGGCCGACGACTTCCCGCTGTTGGGCCAGGTCCTGCTGACACTTGGCTCACTCGGCGAGTACTATCTGCGGGCCTTACCTTACCTGGGATTTGCTCGTGCAACATTGTTTCAGCATAGCAACACCTGGCAGAAAATTCTACCTTCCTATGCCGACCAATCAAGAGCCCAGATACATCACACCTCACTGCAGAGATCTCTTAACCAATCAGCATCTCCACTACCTCAGAGAGGGAAAATGTAAAACACCTCATAATCTCCCCAGTGCATTGCCACAGACACATATAGGGCCTTCTTTAAATAATACGGCTCTTTTTCATTCTGTAGGCAAAACAAAACACCCACCTGTACTTTGGTGGCGGTCTTTTTCCCCTTGCTCTCAGACACGCGGACACGCACTGGAGGGGAGGGAGACCGGTTCTTAATTATTTTTTTTTCAAAGAAAACCTAGAGGCGATAGATCGCAAGACAGGTTGTCTTTACAGGCCGTCTCAGATACTCCTGGCTTATTAACTGGTGGCAGGGGGGGGGGGGGGACCAGTGGGGGATCTAATAGAGTGGGTGTATAAACATTAGCAGCTGCATTGCTATCCTGAGAAACGGCTTGAACCTGCTGCTGGGAGACCTGTGAAACCTCACTGGTGGCATCTAGCCCCACGCGTGCGCCCCCCCCCCCCCCCCCCCCCATACTCTCCCTGCAGTATTATTCACAGGTAAAACATTATTTAAAGCAATCATCAATGAATTAAGCAAGTTAGCCACAGGGCCATACATACCAGCTCCTGCAGCCTGTGAAGATGCTGAGCCGTCCTGGCTCAAAAAAAGCTGTCCCGGATCCTTGCTGGCTGGTTCCCTGGCCCCCAGCATGAAGCGGTGCTGCACCGCTCGGCGCCGCCGACCCAGAAACCACCCGTTGCCATGGTGACCCCAAGTCAGCAGCTCCGGCGTATATACGCCCACTCTCACCGCTGGTGCCTGCTCCGGCAAGAGCTAGCCTGTCTGCTTGCCTCTCCGGGGATAAGGTGGATAGGGCCGCCGGCCCGATGATCTCCGCTGCCTCCTCCATCGGTCGCCATCCTGGGGGCGGGACAGCCCCCAGCTGACCAGGCATCACCGCCTCCATCACCGCAGCCGGACCTCCGCTCCTCCCACTGGGCTCGAACGCAACCAGTTTGGTCACGAGCCCAAGGCATGCTGGCTCCACCTCTCAAGCGGCCCGATTGGCCGCGTGTTCAAAATCTGCTGCCCTCGCCTCGCGAGTGGCCCGATTGGTCACGATCTCCAGCCGGATTCATAATTCTTAACCCGTGTAATTTACATTCTTTTTCCCATTCAGGAAGTATGCACATGGTCTGTAGGTGGTTGGCTGGAGCCACTCTCTCCCTAATCCCCCGGGGAATAATATTTTTATCAATATATCTGTCCATACTGATGATTTCCAACTTTTTTTTGACAAATTTAATTGAAACACGCTTATGTTGGCAAAACAGTCAAACCAATAACAAAGTTATCCTCATTAGCAATCTCATCCTCAACTCCTTCAAAAGCATCCTCCATATCCTGTGCAGCATCAAATCTAAGTATATACGCCATATTACTTAATAAATAAACAAACCAATTATCCAAATTGTATCTATTTGTACTTGGGGATATCAAACCGTATCTATTAAGAAACTAGCTAAGCAAACAAACAATACAGGATATCAGAAACCCATTAAGCCTGTCTCACCCATATAGTAATCACTAGAACAAACCAAAGTATGGGGAGCACAACGGCAAGTAGCTCAAAAAGTAGAACATTTATTATAGCAATTAATCAAGAGACCAGCAGACAAATATAACACATAACAATATTTGTTTTCTAGGATCTGCCAATAGTTAATTGATCGGCCGTGGTGAAAAATTGACATTTTTTTCAAATGGACTAGCGTAAGATAGACTGAAATGACTTTTCAAAAAAAAAAAATTTAAGAGAAAAACATTTTTTTTTTATATATATATATGTCAAAAAATAATAATAGTAATAATTTCCATCATATACTCATGATTCTTACCTGATGAGATCTTAGAAAGAAAGAGGATAAATATTTGTACAAATAGGAACATTCTAGCGCTTTGTCTAGGTTTCTTGGTTTTGTCGAATTAGACAGCTAAGCGCTCGCTGCTGACAGCTGCTCACGCTAAGCCAAAAGGGTGCTAGGTGCTGGATGCTGCTGCTTTTATACCAGCAGCTGCTCTGATGTCATAATGGCATGTCCTATTGTGATGTCGTTTCCATATGCGTTTTGGAAACGCGTGCGGTCAGGCCGACACGCAGGACATCAGACATTGCATAGAGTGCAATGTCTGATGTTCACACTGCATGCGTTCCGGACCTGTGCGGTCCGGGAACACATGCTGCACGCAGATTTTGCTAAAACGCGTGGCTGTCCCATTCACTTTTCAGTGATGGGATCAGCCACGCAACGCATACGAACGCGGATTGAGTGCGTTCGTACGCGTTGCGGTCCGCATGCGTTGCGGTCCGCGTTCTGCAGTCTGAACGGGCCCTTACTTGTGTTTGCATAGCAGCCATATAGACTGCAGCAGACCAATGTTTTCCTTTTCTCCATTTGTATACCTGCTGCAGAAACAGGTCGCCGTAAAAATAAAAGGAAATAATCTTCCTGGTTGGTGTCAGTAACACATTTTTTTCCTTTTTCATAACTATTGACGTGTGTGTGTGTTTTCCCCACTTCAGGAAAGCCCATATTAAAATCTGCCTTTCTGTGACGCTAGGCTCACAGTAAGACATTTCTTGGTGATGCAACTTTAAAGTCACAACGCAAAAACAAAAAAGTGGTAACACACATTACCGCTGCGTTACCGTTGCATACAGGCAATGAAAAGTATGCTTTCATGTACCCGGTAACATGTCCGTTTAGAGGTAACGCACTGCGTTACCATAACGCAACACATTACAATGCTAACGTCTCACTGTGAAAGTAGCATAGACTTCTTATTGCAGTGCGGTAAGCTGCGTTTTAAGACATTATAACTCAGCTCTGCAACCTCCCACTGTGAACCTAGCCTGAATGCTAGTGTCTCTTTTTTTAGGGCTCCTAAAACCTTTTCTCTTAAAACCTTAATTTCCACCTCCTATTAAGTGTTCCTTGCATATGCATATCTATTCTACAAAAAAAAGTTTAGCCTATCGCAATGTTAGGGGGTGTGGTTATATACTGTAAAGGCCCAGGCTTCACACAATGGGCTTGATTCACTAGACCGTGATAACTCCTATCACGGCCGTTTTCGTGCGTGTTTTCACACGATCGCAAATTGTTATACACAATTGCAAATTTTTGCGCACAACCGTCGTTTTCGCGCAAAAATCATGATTGCGCATGAAAATTCCCGATCGTACACGATACTTCGTGATCACGCGCAACCACAAAAATATGCGCACAAAACAGCCATGATATGAGGTATCACAGTTTAAGCCGCAGCGGTATAATGTTTTTGTTTTGTTTCATTATTAACTGGCTACACACCTTTCAACATTTTATAGGAAGGATTTGTTATGTGGGTTGAGCGAGTTTGAGCCAATGAGGTTTACCCGGACTGGTATCAGTGTGTATTTTTTATAGACTTGTTTTAAAAAACAACATTTTTCTATTTAAGCTATCAATTGGTCATTGTTGTATGCTACAAACTTCCTATACATACATTTAGGGGTGGAGGCAGGCAAGAACTGTCTTGGGCAGCAAAAGGGCCAAAAACAGCCCTGAACCATACCTAGTTCAGTTAAAAAAAAAATAAAAAATTATATATATAAAATTGTAGCAGTAGGGTATTGTGTATATATAAAATTGGTTGCACTGTTAATCGGGCATGCTTTTCGCGGCACCGATTTTTCAACAGGTTCAATAATATTTATCGATTTTTGACTAAAAATTGATCCAAAGTATTCATCAGACAAGATGAGAAATTTTAAAGCAATTGGGGTGGAGCAAGATCATTGGCAGATCGATGGCCTATAGCTGTGCACTGCATCCAACACCACAACTCTGCAATTCAATCGATTTTCAAGATATCCTGCTAGACTCTATGGAAATTGATGCATAGTGTATGGTAGGAATTTATTCCTTCTGAATCAATTCCTGGAAAATCGATCCTCTGATTCAATTGTAATATCGTTCGAGCCCACTAAGGGAAGGAAAGCTGTTATACAATTCTATCAGATTGATGGAATCGGTCCGAAAAACTGATCGATTCCATTACTCTGATCAAATTGGATAGCAGTTTTCCTTCCATTAATGGACCCGAAGGATATTAGGACTGAATCGGGTGATTGATTTTCCGTAGAATTTGTACCCTTAGGGGCCACCTTTAGCAGCCATCTTGAAGAATGACCCCCGTTAGTGAGGTTAGTGTTATAAATTACCTGAGCCGCCGGTGACGCTGATATAAACAAATGGAGTGGGTTCATACTCGCCATCAAGTCGGAGGTGGACCTCATAGAAGCCACTGTCATCCGCGGTAACCGGATCTATCACCAAACTGCTGTTACCGCTTTGTACAAGAGGTCGGAAGGTCCGCGCCCTGACGTTGTGATGGGTTACTGACAAGGCGTATTGATAGAGAATGGACCTGTACTCTCCGCTACTGTCTGGCGTCATCCCCCACTCTAATTCGATGTTCTCACAGTGATCTGGTCTAGTGATGTCAAAGCGGCATGGGATCAGCAGACGGGATCCCGCGCTTATAGTAATCTCATCAGGGACCGAATCGATGGACGATAGGACATGAAAATGTAATAAACTTTCAATATCAGTAGCAATCCCATCCTCTTCTACTGCAAAGGTAGCAGCGCTAGTCTACTTGAGGTGACCCAATGGCAGGGGTCGAGTCCTGCGTGAACGCGGGTGGATGACGTCCACTTGCTTTTTTCACAGGGGGGACGCCGTCCACTCTGGCATGTGTGAAGGGCACCAGCGCAGTGGAAGGAGAGCTGTGAGCAGCGGTGGGAAAGGGGGGCCATCTCCCCCCTCCTTCCCTTACCTTGGGGCTCTCCATCCCTCGCTGTCCCCTCCAGAACTAATGTGCGGCGGCTGGCAGTGGGCACATATACCCCTGGCTACATATACTGGGCACATATACCCCCCTGCAGTCTATATGGTTGCTATGCAAACACAAATAAACAGGAAACCACTCATGACATCACAATATGACTTGCATATGCCCCTGACTACATATACTGGGCACATACGCCCCTGGCTACATGTACTGGGCACATACGCCCCTGGCTACATGTACTGGGCACATACGCCCCTGGCTACATGTACTGGGCACATATGCCCCTGGCTACATGTACTGGGCACATATGCCCCTGGCTACATGTACTGGGCACATATGCCCCTGGCTACATGTGCTGGGCACATATACCCCTGGCTACATATACTGGGCACACATACCCCTGCCTACATATACTGGGCACATATACACCTGACTCTATATACCCCTGGCTACATATACTGGGCACATATACAACTGGCTATATATACTGGGCACACATACCCCTGCCTACATATACTGGGCACACATACCCCTGCCTACATATACTGGGCACATATACCCCTGGCTACATATACTGGGACATATACCCCTGGCTACATATACTGGGCACATATACCCCTGGCTACATATTCTGGGCACATATACACCCTTGACTACATACACCCCTGGGCACATATTCACCTGTCTACATATACTGGGCACATATACCCCCCTGACTACATATACTGGGCACATATGCCCCTGGCTACATATACTGGGCACATATGCCCCTGGCTACATATACAGGGCACATATACCCCCTGGCTACATATACTGGGCACATATACCCCCTGGCTACATATACTGGGCACATATACCCCCTGGCTACATATACTGGGCACATATACCCCCCTGCAGTCTATATGGTTGCTATGCAAACACAAGTAAACAGGAAACCACTTATGACATCACAATATGACTTGCATATGCCCCTGACTACATATACTGGGCACATATGCCCCTGACTACATATACTGGGCACATATGCCCCTGGCTACATGTACTGGGACATTTACCCCTGGCTACATATACTGGGCACATATATCCCTGGCTACATATATTGCACACACATACCCCTGCCTACATATACTGGGCACGCATACCCCTGCCTACATATACTGGGCACATATACACCTGGCTACATATACTGGGACACAAACCCCTGCCTACATATACTGGGCACACATACCCCTGCCTACATATACTGGGCACATATACCCCTGGCTACATATACTGGGACATATACCCCTGGCTACATATACTGGGCACATATACCCCTGGCTACATATACTGGGCACATATACACCCTTGACTACATACACCCCTGGGCACATATTCACCTGTCTACATATACTGGGCACATATACCCCCTGACTGCATATAATGGGCACATATGCCCCTGGCTACATATACTGGGCACATATGCCCCTGGCTACATATACAGGGCACATATACCCCCTGGCTACATATACTGGGCACATATACCCCCCTGCAGTCTATATGGTTGCTATGCAAACACAAGTAAACAGGAAACCACTTATGACATCACAATATGACTTGCATATGCCCTTGACTACATATACTGGGCACATATATCCCTGGCTACATATATTGCACACACATACCCCTGCCTACATATACTGGGCACACATACCCCTGCCTACATATACTGGGAACATATACACCTGGCTACATATACTGGGACATATACCCCTGGCTACTTATACCCCTGACTACATATACTGGGCACATATACACCTGGCTACATATATACTGGGCACACATACCCCTACCTACATATACTGGGCACACATACCCCTGCCTACATATACTGGGCACATATACACCTGGCTACATATACAGGGACATATATCCCTGGCTACATATACCCCTGACTACATATACTGGGCACATATACACCTGGCTACATATACTGGGACACATACCCCTGACTACATATACTGGGCACATATACCCCTAACTACATATACTGGGCACCTATACCCCTGGCTACATATACTGGACACCTATACCTCTGGCTACATATACTGGGAACTACTAAACCCCTGACTACATATACCCCTGACTACATATACTAGGCAGCTGTACCTCTGGCTACATATACTGGGGACTACTATACTCATGGCTGCTTATACTGGGGACACCTATAGACCTGGCTACCAATGCTGGGGGAACTGCTGTCAGATTATCTGCATTTTTGTGGAACTGCTGTTATGTATTTTGGGGAACAGCTGCCAGATTATGTGTATGTTAGGGGAACGGCTGCTGCTGCCAGATTACGTGTATTTTGGGGAACTGTTGCCAGATTGTGTATGTTTGGGGGACCACTGCTGCCAGATTATATGTATTTTGGGTGATCCACTGCCAGGTTTTGCGTATTTTGGGGAACTGCTTCCAAATTATGTGTATGTTGGGGGAACTGCTGCTGCCACATTGTCTATTTTGTGGGAACCACTGCCATTTTATCTGTATTCTGGAGGAACTTCTACCAGATTATGTGTCTTTTTGGTGAAATGCTGTCAGATTACATCTATTTTTGGGGGGATACACTACGGCAGAGCTCAAACTTCCCTGGCAGACCTTTTACATCACTGCTAAGGTGTTGTATATTTGGCCCCACCCATGACCACGCCCACATTAAGCTTGACCAAGCCCTTTTAGGGTGAGTCCACTCACCTCTTTTTCCAGAACTAGACCCCTGCCCAATGGCAAACCTCACAGGGAACAGTTCTCCAATCGCAGCGCCATCTATAACTTGAAGCGTTGTAATTGGCTGAATCGTGTGGAACGTAGTTATTACTACAGTACAACTATTCAAGACATAAAAGTTTGAGAGGGTGCCATTAGGGCTGCACGATTTTAGGGAAAAATTTAAATTGCTATTTTTCTCTCAAATTACGATTTCGATTTTTTTCACGATTTTTTTTTCCCCAATTAAGCCATAGCACTAAATTCACAATGTACAGTAACATTTACAATTGACAGAAAATGAAATCATATCAAATATAGTAGAAGGATTAATTTTCTGTCATGTTTGTAAATGTTATCGCATTGTGATTTGTGAAATTGAATTTATGAAAACAAATGGCTTTTAATCTAAAGCAAAGATGAAAACTAAAAGCAAGAATTGTTTGCAAACGTATTTTTTTATTAAATAGAGACATGCATTTGTTGCATTAAGCAGCCAGTATTCTTTAAAGTTTTTAAGAGCAGTTCTTGGCGAGATGCAGTGCAGTCAGTCAGTGTGCACTGTGCATTGCAAATCAATGGCGATGCGCCTGGCTGGCTAATGGATCACCTATCCAAACGCAATAGGAAGAAGCAGCCGACAGCTGGGCAGTGGGCACCAATGCACCAACCATGTATTTATAGCTCTAAGTTTTGCTTTATCCAGATCTGTCACATAGATACACAACGTTTTGGAGCGACTGTCACTGCTGCTCCTTTATCAAGTTATTGACAGACTGGTACCAGCAGTGAGCAGTCGCTCCGAAAAACATTGTGACATGTGACAGTTCTGAATAAGGCAAACAAACAGAGCTATAAATATATCAGAATCAGGTTTATTTCGCCAAGCATGACTGGGTCATGCCCGGAATTGGGTTCGGTACAAAAACAGAGAACTCAGCGGCACGAAAAGGCAATAACAAAGACATTAAAAACATCCATGACAACTTACAACAAAAACAGTAGGAAGATGTACGCTAAAAGGGTGTAGCTTTACAGAAGTATGGCACTAATAAAGGCACTATTAGTGACAGGGGTGGCAGGAAAACAAAAAAGACACACAGTCAGTGGATGACCTATCGCTGATATCAATGGACCATATGATCTGGCAGCTGGCCTGAGCGAGGGAGCCAGTGAATGGAGTTCAAGAGTTTAACGGCAGCAGGGAAGAAGGAGTTCATATGTCTGGTTGTTTTGGTGGAAATGGTCTGTAACCTTCTTCCGGATGGGAGCACATTAAAGTAACGGTTGCCTGGGTGTGAGCGGTCATTTGCGATCCTTTGTGCTCTGGAACGCAGTCTGGAGTTGTAGAGGAGGTCAAGCGAAGGGAGCGATTTCCCAATGATTCTCTCCGCTGACCTGATGACCCTCTAAAGCTTGTATTTGTCCCTGTTTGAGGATCCAGCATACCACACCAGGATAGAGGTGCAGATGACGGATTCTATAGTGGCAGAGTAGAAGTTTGACATAAGCTCCTGTGCCATCCCGAACTTCCTCAGTTGGCGAAGAAAGAAGAGTCTCTGTTGGGCCTTTCTCTGTGTGGTGCTCGTGTGAGTCTTCCAGCTCAGGTCCCTGGAGATCTGGGTACCGAGGAGGCGGATACTAGATACCCTTTCCACCTCGGTGCCTTCAATGAAGATTGGAGGTGGGGTGGGGGCCTGCTTCCTGAAGTCAATAACCATCACGACGGTTTTGGCTGTGTTGAGGACCGGCCTGTTCTCGATAGTCTTGCTCATCATTGTTGGTCACAAGACCAATGATGGTGGTGTCGTCCGCGAATTTGACGACCTTGACCGAGTCTGCTGTGGATCTGCAGTTGTTGGTGTAGAGGGAAAACAGGATTGGCGACAGGACGCAGCCCTGTGGGGCACCTGTGTTAGTAGACCTTGCATGGGAGGAGATCTTGCCAAGCTTGACGACTTGTGATCTGTTGGTCAGGAAGTCCGTGATCCAGTGGCGTAGGGACGAGTGGACGTCAAGTGCCTCCAGGTTGTTCTGGAGGATGCGAGGGCAGATTGTATTAAATGCCGAGCTGAAGTAGAGTAGGAGGATTCTGGCGTATGAGTCAGGTTTATCCAGGTGGTCACTGATGAGCTCTAGGCAGATGTTGATGGCATCGTCAGTGGACCTGTTTGTTTTGTACGCGAACTGAAACAGGTCTAGTCGGGGGAGCGTGGAGTTCTTGAGTTCGGACAAGACTGCTTTTTCTAAGGTCTTCATGATGACCGAGGTGAGGGCCACAGGCCTGTAGTTATTTAGATCGGACATGCCCTGCTTTTTGGGGACGGGGATGATTGTAGACCTCTTGAAGCATTTGGGGACTTTGCCCTCCTGCAGGGACTTTGCATAGATGGAGGTGAGGACGGGGGCTAGCTGCTGCGAGCAGGATTTTAGGCATGCTGCTGACACTCTATCCGGGCCGGCGGCTTTTCTAGGGTTGAGTGAGGCCAGAAGGCGTCTGACCTCGGCCTCGCTTGCTCTCGGTAGAGGTGGGCTCGATTCTGACTCAGCATCTGCAGGGGGGGGGGGGGGTGCAGGGTATTTGGGGCCCAACTGATTCTGGCTGGTTCTCGAACCTGCAGTAGAAGGCACTGAGCTCTTCGGCTAGCTTGATGCTGGGTGTGGCGTGCTGAGGGGGCTTATAATTGGTGGCAGACTTGAACCCCTTCCAGACGGCTCGTGGGTCGTTTGAGCTAAGATTGTGCCTCAGCTTCTCAGAGTATTCTTTCTTGGCTGCCCTGAGTTCCCTGTTGAGGTTGTTCCTTGCTGCTCTATACTCGTCCAGGTTACCTGACTTGTGCGCTGTTTCTTTCCATCTCCGCAGTTGCCGCAGTTTATTGGAGAACCACGGCTTATTGTTCGGGTAGACCTTGAAAGACTTGGTTGGAATGCAGGAGTCCTCGCAGAATGCGATGTATGAGGCGACGTTGTCGGCCCACTCATCCAGGTCTGGTACTTCCAGAGCCCTCCAGTCTGTGCTGTCGAAGCAGGCCTGAAGTTGGAGCTTCGCCTCGCTTGACCACACTTTAGTTGATCTCAGGACTGGTTTCGCTGTCTCCAGTTTCCGTTTGTAGGTTGGAATCAGGAGGATGAGGCTGTGGTCCGAGGAGCCAAGAGCTGCGAGCGGAACTGCTTTGTATGCGTTTTTCAGGGCCGTGTAGCAGTGGTCCAGAGTGTTCAGATTCCTAGTAGGGCAGTCAACATGCTGATAGCGCGGGAGCTCTTGGCGGAGGTTGGCCTTGTTGAAATCTCCCATGACAATGAACAGCGCATCTGGGAGGGACGCCTCCCACTGCGAGATGGTATCGCTGAGGTCGCTCAGGGCTTGTTTGATGTCAGCGTCTGGTGGTATATATACTCCTGCCAGGACGAGGGAGGAGAACTCTCTAGGTGAGTATGTGGGTCTGCAGTTGACAGAAGCTTGACGTCTGGCGAGCATTTCCTGGCGAGCACAGAACTGGAGGGACACCATAGTGAGCGGATGTAAAAGCAGATGCCACCTCCCTTCTTTTTCCCGGAGAGGGCGGTGTCGCGGTCAGCCCGGGTAAGATTGAAGCCTGGAAGTTGGAGGGCATTATCCGGGATGCTGTCGTGCAGCCACGTTTCCGTGAAGCAGAGGATTGGTGTGTGGCTGCTGAGGCCCCTCTTGTCGCTGAGAAGGCTGAGTTCGTCCAGCTTGTTTGGGAGGGAGCGGACGTTTGCAAGGAGGACTGAGGGGATTGATGACCTCAGCCCTTTCCTTTGAAGTCTGACTCGAGCTCCTGCACGACAACCTCTCCTGCGCTGTCTTGCCCCAGGGCTGTGAGTAGAACCTGCGATCATTAGAGCATGGCTCCACACCGAGTTGTACAGGTGCCAGTTCTTCGGGTGTAGGGCAGAATGTGCTTCCCAGGCGGTAAGCTGAGACCTGCTGAATGTGATGACAGGGGTGTTAGGAGGTGTGGTACGTGCAGGAGCTGGGGGTAATTGTGTAGGAGTACCCATTTCGACTGCAGAGGAAGTGGCTCTGAAATGCCAAACAGTCCGTCATCTGTGCAATGAGCAGCACAACACAGACCATCGCCTGGGTAAACAGTCCATCACATAAGCAGTGCAACACAGTCCATCACATGAGCAGTGCCACACAGACCATCCCAATGAGCAGAGCAACACAGACCATCGTATGAGCAGCGCGGCACAGTCCACCCCTTAAGCAATGGAACACAGTCCACCATATGGACAATGCCACACAGTCCATCACAAAAGCAATGCAACGCCGTCCTGTCCCTGAGCACAGACCAGCACATGAGCAGTGCGGCACAGTGAGCAAATAGGGAAAGATCGTCTCATGAGGCTCACAGCAGCCCAGCAACAAGCTGTGGGCACCCTCAAGTTTGGAGCCGGGGGCCCCCCTCAAGTTTGGAGCCAGGAGGCAGAAGGTGGATACAGAAGGGGGGGGGGGGATCAGCAGTAGTGCTTACCTGATGGTGCTGTAGCGGAGGCCCTGTGCGCTGGTGGTGAGGGGAGGCTGGAGGAGGTTGCAGCAGCGTGAGTGGGCCGTGCTGCCTGTGCTGGATCCACTGCGGCAGTGTGTGGGACCCTGACGATGGAGAGCTGGGGGTCCGTTGTGGCCGCTATGCTGCTTGTCTCTGGTGGAGGCTGGAGTGGGGGACACTGGCTGCCCGCCGAGGGTCCGTTTGGCCGCTATGCCGCCTGTCTCTGGTGGAGGCTGGAGGTTGCGACCGCCGCGATCCTGCCCAGCATGGAGAGGAAAGGAGGCCGCACCGGGGAGAGATCCACGTGGGTGGCCAGAGATCCGGGAAGCTGCGTGAGCGTAGCTGCAGCACAGATGACCTGCGGCAGAGGGCTGCTCAGCGGTGATGGTGGAGGCTGCAGTAGGTGCTGGGAACCCGGTGGAGGCGGCGGAGAGAGCGGCCTGTGGTGCTCCACGTGGTCACCACGCGGGCCAGGGATCAGCAGCTGCAGCGGTGTGAGGTTCCAGGCGCAGTGGAGGACCGGGGCTTCAGGGGTGCGGAGAGCGCCGTCCCTCTTATCAGCAGCGTATGGTGCCTGGCTGCTGTTCTGCTGTGCTGTCCAGGTGCCAGAGGGCTGATGGCAGGCTGCGGAGGGATCGGGACCGGGACTCCAGAGAGCGGCGTCTCTCCGTTGTCGGCTGCTCCTTTAGTTCTCCCGCTGGGAGGGCGCGTGTGGTCCACTGGCGCTGGAGGGTTCTGCCGTGGATGGTGGCCGGCGGGGCTTGGCGGGCAGCGGGACCTTCCTTGATCAGGGTCTTTGGCTCAGGATCAGGGGTCTGCGGAGTGTGGAGGTCACTGCTGGTCGGACAGGCGGCTGGTGACTGGTAAGGCCGCTCTGCTACGCAAAAGGTCTTTGTATTGCAGTAGACTTAGATGAGAAAACTAACTAATTAACCCTAACTAATACTAAACTATTGCTCAACTATTAGGTCTATAAGGACAAAAGAAACAAAAACTAAAAAGAAGCTAAAGAAGAAAGTTTGCGGAGCTCCTGTGTACCGTGGCTGCTAGGTTCAGCGCACATAGAGATTACAATACTGTATGGTCAGCTGGCTGCTTCTTCCTATTAAAGTTTTTAACAGTTACAAATGAAGAAAAAATTTTAACGCAGTAGTGCAAAAAATCCTTAGTGGTTTTCAGTTAAATAAAATACACAAAATGTAAACAATGTTAAAGTGTACCCGAGCCGAAGCTTGGGTACAAAATCAGATACTGCTTCCTTAATTACCCTGAACAGAGGGAAGCCTATTGAGGCTTCCCTTGCTACTCCGTTGCCCCCCGTAGATGAGCGCAGCCCCCCTTCCTCGGAAGATTAGCGTCTAGCAGCATTGTCACTAATCACATTGGCGCCGTGGCCGTGCAGCACCTCTTCATGAATCAAGGACTGTTGGACACGCAATAGCCGACCGAACCTGCCTGCGCATGTGTAGTGCGCCCGAGCCGTAGGCTCCGTTCTACTGCGCATGGGCGGGCTCACACAGCTATTGCATGTCCACTCCAGTCCCAGATTCAGAAATGAGGGCCGCGATCTGCAACAGGGGGCTTCAGATAAGTGAGGGAAGATTCGATAGGATCCTGAGGCTTCCCTCTCTTCAGGGTAAGTATCTGACTTTGAACCCAAGCTTCAGCTCAGGTTCACTTTAAATATGGAAGAAACAGAAAAACATGCAAAAATGCACAAAAAAGTAATAAAGGGTCTTCTTGCCCAACAGCATTGCCACACTCATGTAGAATCTTTTTTTTCCTAAAAAAAAAACAAATATACCTGATGTAGACAAAGGCTGACAGGTGACAGCCTGAAACTAAGCCAGAGTGAAATGCAGAACGAAAATCTCAAAAATATGACACATTTTTTTCCCTGACAACACTACACCGTCCATCACTCAGTCATTAAAGATTTTTTGTCAAGAAAACCAGCATGTCAACCTTGGATGGTTTTAGACATGAGCGCTGACATGTGACAACTAGGGTTGTCGCGATATACCGGTATCACGATATACTGCGGTTTCACATTGTATGGTAATCATGGTATGCAGATTATTGAAATACCGTTTTTTTTTATGCTGTCCCCGCCTTCCGCATTATGCCCGCCACCGCGCCGCTATTGCCCAGCTCTCTGTCTCCCTCCATTAGAAAAGCAAGCTCCCAAAGCTTGCTTACTGGTGCCGGATGGTGACGCACAGGACAGGACGTCATGCCGCGGCTGGAGCGCATATGCAGGGAGCTCCCGGCCAGATACACGGAGCTCACATTACAGCCTTGCACAGCTTCCTGCTCTAAGGATGAGTGCCGCCCCCTCTCATTCCCGCCCGGCATGTTTGAAAGTGCGTGCCAGGCAGACACCAGCATGAAAGCCAGCAGCGAACAGTTTATCAGCTGCAGAGACTAAGATGACAGAGCTGCACAGGAGGTGGGGAGAGATGAGCTGTTTCTTCTGCGTGTTCCAGCGACAGAATCAGAGACGCTGAAGCACAGTGGAAGGTCTGCACTATATTTACTGTAGATAAGCAAGCTAAGTTTCTGTGTCTGGCTGCCCTGCTATTGTCCTGCTTTGCTTTTTTACAACTCATATGCTCCTCTCACCCTCCCTCCTTCTTGTATCCCCCTTCCCAGTGCTTTAACCCCTGCCCTGCTGAACTGGACCACCTGTGGAATCTGACTCTCACACATTTTTCAGCATCTGTCCCTCCTACATTCCTCTATCTGCCTTACTCCCCCCCCTCTCTCCTTTTCCTCTACCTCCTCTATTTCCAGACACTTCCACTTTCTTGCATCTCTCTCTGCTATCTCTTATGCTGGGTACACACGTTGCGATTTCCCGCTCGATCGGCGGGACCGATCCTGGTCGATCGATTGTTTCCGGCATGTTCGGTCGGGTTTCGATTGATACAGCTATCACTTTTGCATACTTAACATGAGCAAATCGACAGCTGTATCAATCGAGACCCGATCAAACGTGTCGGAAATAATCGATCAACCAGGATCAAGCTCGGGATCGAGCGGGAAATCGCAACGTGTGTACCCAGCATTACTGTCCCTACCTGCCTTCTCTCACAGATTGCTGTGTATTTCCCGTCCTTCTCTCTCACTTTCCTCTCTCTGACCTATTAAGTTTATGATGTATTTCTTTTATAGTGCTTCAGTAAAGATTTTATAACAAGCTCACAATCTAATCCTACCATAATCAAAGTCTAATGTGTCTGATCTCTCCCCATGTCACCTGTGACCTGACTACCACCACGGCAGATAAGTTCATTTTAAATAGAACCTGCATTGCCAGCCACAGATCATGCAGGCTCAGGTTAATTGAAATGAGAATTGTGTAATACCGTATACCGTGAAACCGTCATACCGTGGTATTTTTTTTTGACGGTTATCATACGGTGGATTTTCATACCGTTGCAACCCTAGTGACAACATTCCCACTAGCACTAAACAGTCTCTCTGATGGTGAACTGGTGGCTGGTATGCACAGGAATTTCCAAGCCAGTTTGCTCAGCCATGGAAAGTTAACTTTGTTCACTCTCCACCAGGCCAGTGGATCTTGCTCTCCATCAATAGTTGGACTCATCAAGTAGTTGTCCAGTTCAGCTTTAAGAGCATCCTCCAACTGCACAGTGAAGGAAGAAGGAGGCATGGTCTTGCTCTTGAAGAAGCTGCCCAGTGACCGCTTTCCCTTACTGGTGGTGGATGTAGCTGCCTCTGCTGCACCCTGGGGCATGGCATCTGTGGTGCTAAGACGAGACCTCTTCTCCTTTCGTGCCACCTGCTCCATTTGAACCTTCACCCTTTCTTTGACGTCTGGGACATTCTCTGCTCTTATGTAGTCAGTCTTGAATCTCGGATCAAGGAATGAAGTTATGTCCAGTAGCTCCTGTGTGGCTGGGTCGCTGTATTTATCTTCAATGTAGGCAAGAGCTCTGGACTTTATTTCCTTAGTAAGATCTGTGTCCTCAACATTTTCACTTAGGGTTGATGTTCTCAGGAGATGGATAACTGGCTTCAGGTATGACACACTTACATATGCTTTACCAGAAAGAGCATCTGTAAATTCTTGCAGAGGTCCAATGGCATTGTTGATCGATTCAAGGACATCTGTGTCCTGCCAAGTGGGGACCAGGTGACGTGTCTTCTTGTCTTCAGATAGAACCTGCGACAATGCCTTGTTTTGCTCAAGCACCCTTTCTATCATTTTTTGCCTTGAACCCCATCTTGTCGCACACTCTGTAATTAGTGAGTGCTCAGGTAAATTTAATTCTTGCTGTGCCTTTTTCAGCGCCGTCTTCTTTTTCCAGCTATGAGAGAATACACCAACTATTTGTTTGCAAAGCCCAGTTGCCCGCTTGACTCTTGCATCATCTTTAACAGCATTTTCAATTGCAAGATGCAGCCTGTGTCCAAAACATTGAAGTCTGGTCCAGTCATTAAGTTCCACTGCTTTGATGACGTTTGCTGCATTGTCGGTTGTGATGCACGTTTGGTCCTCTTCTTTCAGACCCCAACTTGACAGACATTCTCTCAAACCCTGTGCGATATTCTCTACGGTGTGATCAGTGGGAAAGTATGCTGTCTGCAGACAGCGACTTTTCATTTCAAAGTCATCATTCACAAAGTGCACAGTCAAACTCAGATATGGTTCAGTCGTTCTGCTTGACCACATATCAGTAGTTGTGGCGTAATACTGCACGTTTTTCAGCTCTGATACCACTTTTTCTCTACACTCTGTGTACAGCTGTGGGAGGGCAACCTGGCTGAAGTAGTTGCGGAAGGGTATTACATAGTTACATAGTTATTTTGGTTGAAAAAAGACATACGTCCATCGAGTCCATTGCATATCTTCTGTCCAGTGTGCGGAGAAGGTTTGTAAATCCAGATTTAGTGACTGTGTTAATAGGCACCATGTCCCTGGCAATGTAGTGCGTTATGGCTGTTGTTATCTCCCGATGTCTTTTGCTGCCAGTATCATACGGTGTCACACTAGCAAAAGATTCAGTAATTGTAGACTGTTTACTACAGTGGGCTTTAGTCTGAGCAGCATCACTTTCACTTGACTTTTCACTGGACTTTTTTCTTACGCATTCCTCATGCAAATGCTTGTGACGATTTTTCAAGTGCTGGAATAAGTTTGTTGTGTTTCCGCTTGAAGTAGCAACTTTAGCGCGACAGGTTCTGCACAGTACCTGTTTCTGTTGCACGTCTGCTGTCTCAAACCCAAAATACTTCCAAATGACCGATGTGCTGTTTTATGCCCCTGGCTACATATACTGGGCACATATGACCCTGGCTACATATACTGGGCACATATACCCCCTGGCTACATATACTGGGCACATATACCCCCTGGCTACATATACTGGGCACATATACCCCTGGCTACATATACTGGGCACATATACCCCCTAGCTACATATACTGGGCACATATACCCCTGGCTACATATACTGGGCACATATACCCCCCTGCAGTCTATATGGTTGCTATGCAAACACAAGTAAACAGGAAACCACTTATGACATCACAATATGACTTGCATATGCCCTTGACTACATATACTGGGCACATATGCCCCTGACTACATATACTGGGCACATATGCCCCTGGCTACATGTACTGGGACATTTACCCCTGGCTACATATACTGGGCACATCTATTATCCCTGGCTACATATATTGCACACACATACCCCTGCCTACATATACTGGGCACACATACCCCTGCCTACATATACTGGGCACATATACACCTGGCTACATATACTGGGACACAAACCCCTGCCTACATATACTGGGCACACATACCCCTGCCTACATATACTGGGCACATATACCCCTGGCTACATATACTGGGACATATACCCCTGGCTACATATACTGGGCACATATACCCCTGGCTACATATACTGGGCACATATACACCCTTGACTACATACACCCCTGGGCACATATTCACCTGTCTACATATACTGGGCACATATACCCCCCTGACTGCATATACTGGGCACATATGCCCCTGGCTACATATACTGGGCACATATGCCCCTGGCTACATATACAGGGCACATATACCCCTGGCTACATATACTGGGCACATATACCCCCCTGCAGTCTATATGGTTGCTATGCAAACACAAGTAAACAGGAAACCACTTATGACATCACAATATGACTTGCATATGCCCTTGACTACATATACTGGGCACATAAGCCCCTGACTACATATCCTGGGCACATATGCCCCTGGCTACATGTACTGGGACATTTACCCCTGGCTACATATACTGGGCACACATACCCCTGCCTACATATACTGGGCACACATACCCCTGCCTACATATACTGGCCACACATTCCCCTGCCTACATATACTGGGCACATATACACCTGGCTACATATACTGGGACATATACCCCTGACTACATATACTGGGACATATACCCCTGACTACATATACTGGGCACATATACCCCTAACTACATATACTGGGCACATATACCCCTGGCTACATATACTGGGGACTACTATACTCCTGACTACATATACTGGGCACCTATACCCCTGGCTACATATACTGGACACCTATACCTCTGGCTACATATACTGGGGACTACTAAACCCCTGACTACATATACCCCTGACTACATATGCTAGGCAGCTATACCTCTGGCTACATAAACTTGGGACTACTATACTCATGGCTACTTATACTGGGGACACCTATAGACCTGGCTACCAATGCTGGGGGAACTGCTGTCAGATTATCTGCATTTT
This sequence comes from Hyperolius riggenbachi, assembly GCF_040937935.1. Lineage (NCBI taxonomy): Eukaryota > Metazoa > Chordata > Amphibia > Anura > Hyperoliidae > Hyperolius > Hyperolius riggenbachi. The sequence continues at coordinate 246,816,045 of NC_090653.1, read as the reverse complement.
TGTGGAACTGCTGTTATGTATTTTGGGGAACAGCTGCCAGATTATGTGTATGTTAGGGGAACGGCTGCTGCTGCCAGATTACGTGTATTTTGGGGAACTGCTGCCAGATTGTGTATGTTTGGGGGACCACTACTGCCAGATTATATGTCCTTTGGGTGTTACGTGTAATTTGGGTGATCCACTGCCAGGTTTTGCGTATTTTGGGGAACTGCTTCCAAATTATGTGTATGTTGGGGGAACTGCTGCTGCCACATTGTCTATTTTGTGGGAACCACTGCCATTTTATCTGTATTCTGGAGGAACTTCTACCAGATTATGTGTCTTTTTGGTGAAATGCTGTCAGATTACATCTATTTTTGAGGGGATACACTACGGCAGAGCTCAAACTTCCCTGGCAGACCTTTTACATCACTGCTAAGGTGTTGTATATTTGGCCCCACCCATGACCACGCCCACATTACCTACTTGAGGACCCACCCTTTACCCCCCCTTAAGGACCAGCGCTGTTGTAGCTGATCTGTGCTGGGTGGGCTCTGCAGCCCCCAGCACAGATCAGCGTGCAGGCAGAGCGACCAGATCGCCCCCCTTTTTTCCCCACTAGGGGGATGATGTGCTGGGGGGGTCTGATCGCTCCTGCCTGCCGGGTGTTGCGGGGGGGGGGGGCACCTCAAAGCCCCCCTCCGCGGCGAAATCCTCCCCCTCCCTCTCCTACCTGGCCCCCCCTGGTAAGCCGGGCTGCACAGGACGCTATCCGTCCTGTGCAGCCAGTGACAGGCTGTCTCCTGTCACATGGCGGCGATCCCCGGCCGCTGATTGCGCCGTACAATGTAAGCAAAGCGGATTATTTCCGCTTGTGTTTACATTTAGCCTGCGAGCCGCAGCAGGGAAGAAGGAGTTCATATGTCTGGTTGTTTTGGTGGAAATGGTCTGTAGCCTTCTTCCGGATGGGAGCACATTAAAGTAACGGTTGCCTGGGTGTGAGCGGTCATTTGCGATCCTTTGTGCTCTGGAACGCAGTCTGGAGTTGTAGAGGAGGTCAAGCGAAGGGAGCGATTTCCCAATGATTCTCTCCGCTGACCTGATGACCCTCTGAAGCTTGTATTTGTCCCTGTTTGAGGATCCAGCATACCACACCAGGATAGAGGTGCAGATGACGGATTCTATAGTGGCAGAGTAGAAGTTTGACATAAGCTCCTGTGCCATCCCGAACTTCCTCAGTTGGCGAAGAAAGAAGAGTCTCTGTTGGGCCTTTCTCTGTGTGGTGCTCGTGTGAGTCTTCCAGCTCAGGTCCCTGGAGATCTGGGTACCGAGGAGGCGGATACTAGATACCCTTTCCACCTCGGTGCCTTCAATGAAGATTGGAGGTGGGGTGGGGGCCTGCTTCCTGAAGTCAATAACCATCACGACGGTTTTGGCTGTGTTGAGGACCGGCCTGTTTTCCTTGCACCAACGGCAAACTCTGTCGACTTGTTGACGATAGTCTTGCTCATCATTGTTGGTCACAAGACCAATGATGGTGGTGTCGTCCGCGAATTTGACGACCTTGACCGAGTCTGCTGTGGATCTGCAGTTGTTGGTGTAGAGGGAAAACAGGATTGGCGACAGGACGCAGCCCTGTGGGGCACCTGTGTTAGTAGACCTTGCATGGGAGGAGATCTTGCCAAGCTTGACGACTTGTGATCTGTTGGTCAGGAAGTCCGTGATCCAGTGGCGTAGGGACGAGTGGACGTCAATTGCCTCCAGGTTGTTCTGGAGGATGCGAGGGCAGATTGTATTAAATGCCGAGCTGAAGTAGAGTAGGAGGATTCTGGCGTATGAGTCAGGTTTATCCAGGTGGTCACTGATGAGCTCTAGGCAGATGTTGATGGCATCGTCAGTGGACCTGTTTGTTTTGTACGCGAACTGAAACAGGTCTAGTCGGGGGAGCGTGGAGTTCTTGAGTTCGGACAAGACTGCTTTTTCTAAGGTCTTCATGATGACCGAGGTGAGGGCCACAGGCCTGTAGTTATTTAGATCGGACATGCCCTGCTTTTTGGGGACGGGGATGATTGTAGACCTCTTGAAGCATTTGGGGACTTTGCCCTCCTGCAGGGACTTTGCATAGATGGAGGTGAGGACGGGGGCTAGCTGCTGCGAGCAGGATTTTAGGCATGCTGCTGACACTTAATCCGGGCCGGCGGCTTTTCTAGGGTTGAGTGAGGCCAGAAGGCGTCTGACCTCGGCCTCGCTTGCTCTCGATAGAGGTGGGCTCGATTCTGACTCAGCATCTGCAGGGGGGGGGGGCGCAGGGTATTTGGGGCCCAACTGATTCTGGCTGGTTCTCGAACCTGCAGTAGAAGGCACTGAGCTCTTTGGCTAGCTTGATGCTGGGTGTGGCGTGCTGAGGGGGGGGCTTATAATTGGTGGCAGACTTGAACCCCTTCCAGACGGCTCGTGGGTCGTTTGAGCTAAGATTGTGCCTCAGCTTCTCAGAGTATTCTTTCTTGGCTGCCCTGAGTTCCCTGTTGAGGTTGTTCCTTGCTGCTCTATACTCGTCCAGGTTACCTGACTTGTGCGCTGTTTCTTTCCATCTCCGCAGTTGCCGCAGTTTATTGGAGAACCACGGCTTATTGTTCGGGTAGACCTTGAAAGACTTGGTTGGAATGCAGGAGTCCTCGCAGAATGCGATGTATGAGGCGACGTTGTCGGCCCACTCATCCAGGTCTGGTACTTCCAGAGCCCTCCAGTCTGTGCTTTTGAAGCAGGCCTGAAGTTGGAGCTTCGCCTCGCTTGACCACACTTTAGTTGATCTCAGGACTGGTTTCGCTGTCTCCAGTTTCCGTTTGTAGGTTGGAATCAGGAGGATGAGGCTGTGGTCCGAGGAGCCAAGAGCTGCGAGCGGAACTGCTTTGTATGCGTTTTTCAGGGCCGTGTAGCAGTGGTCCAGAGTGTTCAGATTCCTAGTAGGGCAGTCAACATGCTGATGATAGCGCGGGAGCTCTTGGCGGAGGTTGGCCTTGTTGAAATCTCCCATGACAATGAACAGCGCATCTGGGAGGGACGCCTCCCACTGCGAGATGGTATCGCTGAGGTCGCTCAGGGCTTGTTTGATGTCAGCGTCTGGTGGTATATATACTCCTGCCAGGACGAGGGAGGAGAACTCTCTAGGTGAGTATGTGGGTCTGCAGTTGACAGAAGCTTGACGTCTGGCGAGCATTTCCTGGCGAGCACAGAACTGGAGGGACACCATGGTGAGCTGATGTAAAAGCAGATGCCACCTCCCTTCTTTTTCCCGGAGAGGGCGGTGTCGCGGTCAGCCCGGGTAAGATTGAAGCCTGGAAGTTGGAGGGCATTATCCGGGATGCTGTCGTGCAGCCACGTTTCCGTGAAGCAGAGGATTGGTGTGTGGCTGCTGAGGCCCCTCTTGTCGCTGAGAAGGCTGAGTTCGTCCAGCTTGTTTGGGAGGGAGCGGACGTTTGCAAGGAGGACTGAGGGGATTGATGACCTCAGCCCTTTCCTTTGAAGTCTGACTCGAGCTCCTGCACGACAACCTCTCCTGCGCTGTCTTGCCCCAGGGCTGTGAGTAGAACCTGCGATCATTAGAGCATGGCTCCACACCGAGTTGTACAGGTGCCAGTTCTTTGGGTGTAGGGCAGAATGTGCTTCCCAGGCGGTAAGCTGAGACTTGCTGAATGTGATGACAGGGGTGTTAGGAGGTGTGGTACGTGCAGGAGCTGGGGGTAATTGTGTAGGAGTACCCATTTCGACTGCAGCGGAAGTGGCTCTGAAATGCCGTCATCTGTGCAATGAGCAGCACAACACAGACCATCGCCTGGGTAAACAGTCCATCACATAAGCAGTGCAACACAGTCCATCACATGAGCAGTGCCACACAGACCATCCCAATGAGCAGAGCAACACAGACCATCGTATGAGCAGCGCGGCACAGTCCACCCCTTAAGCAATGGAACACAGTCCACCATATGGACAATGCCATACAGTCCATCACAAAAGCAATGCAACGCCGTCCTGTCCCTGAGCACAGACCAGCACATGAGCAGTGCGGCACAGTGAGCAAATAGGGAAAGATCGTCTCATGAGGCTCACAGCAGCCCAGCAACAAGCTGTGGGCACCCTCAAGTTTGGAGCCGGGGGCCCCTCTAAAGTTAGGAGCCAGGAGGCAGAAGGTGGATACAGAAGGGGGGGGGATCAGCAGTAGTGCTCACCTGATACAGTACAACTATTCAAGACCTAAAAGTTTGAGAGGGTGCCATCCACCCAACCACGTTAGCGACATTTTCCTTTGAGGTTTCCTGCTGGGTCAGTTTAAAGGACCACTTAGACGCCAAGATGGCCATAAACCGTCCTGAATGTGGCCATTAGGGATGATCAATGAGATGTAATGCAAATACTTTCGAAATTATGCAAATTTTTATGCAAGTATATGCAGCTTAAAAAAGGACCAATCAATTTAAACCTGGTTTTAAACTAATTGGTCCATTTGCAAACTGCATAAATTTGCATCAACTCTGAAGATTTTGCATCTCTTTGATCATCTCTAGTGGCTATATGGAAATTATTATTATTTTTTGACACAAAACAATATTTGTTTTCTAGGATCTGCCGATAGTTAACTGATCGGCCATGGTGAAAAATTGTGACATTTTTTTAAATAATGGACTAGCATAAGATAGAGTGAAATGACTTTTAAAAAAAATGAATTTAAGAGAAAAAAAGAAAAAAAAAAGTGTGTGTGTCAAAAAATAATAATAGTAATAATTTCCATCATGTACTCATGATTCTTACCTGATGAGATCTTAGAAAGAAAGAGGATAAATATTCCTACGAATAGGAACATTCTAGCGCTTTGTCTAATTCGACAAAACCAAGAAACCTAGACAGCTAAACGCTCGCTGCAAACAGCTGCTCACGCTAAGCCAAAAGGGTGCTAGTCTGCTGGATGCTGCTGCTTTTATACCAGCAGCTGCTCTGATGTCATAATGGCATGTTATATTGTGATGTCATGAGTGGTTTCCTATTTACTTGTGTTTGCAAAGCAACCATATAGACTGCAGCAGACCTGTTTCTGCAGCAGGAATACAAATGGAGAAAAGGAAAACATTGGTCGCCGTAAAAATAAAAGGAAATCATCTTCCTGGTTGGTGTCAGTAACACAATTTTTCTTTTCAATAATCATGAGTATATGATGGGAATTATTATTATTAGCTGATGAGGCCTTAGAAAGAAAGAGGATAAATATTCCTACGAATAGGAACATTCTAGCGCTTTGTCTATATCGACAAAACTAAGAAACCTAAACAGCTAAACGCTCGCTGCTAACAGCTGCTCACGCTAAGCCAAAAGGGTGCTAGGTGCTGGATGCTGCTGCTTTTATACCAGCAGCTGCTCTGATGTCATAATGGCATGTCCTATTGTGATGTCATGAGTGGTTTACTTGTGTTTGCAAAGCAACCATATAGACTGCAGCAGACCTGTTTTTGCAGCAGGTATACAGATGGAGAAAAGGAAAACATTGGTCGCCGTAAAAATAAAAGGAAATGATCTTCCTGGTTGGTGTCAGTAAAGCAATTTTTCTTTTCAATAATTATAATAGTAATAATTTCCATCATATACTCATGATTCTTAGCTGATGAGGCCTTAGAAAGAAAGAAAGGATAAATATTCCTACGAATAGGAACATTCTAGCGCTTTGTCTAATTCGACAAAACCAAGAAACCTAGACCGCTAAACGCTCGCTGCTAATAGCTGCTCACGCTAAGGCCCCGTTCACACTTGCGTTTTGTCATGCAAATGGACCGGATCTGCATCGGAGCCGTACGGTACCGATCCGGATCCGATGCGGATCCGGTCCATTCGCATGCGTATTTCATCCAGTATGAATGCGGCTGCAATGCGTATCCGGATTTTTAAAGCGATAACACACTATATAAATGGGGTCTGGGAGGTCAGCAGAAGCGCAGGAGTCATTGTTGGAGAGAGCTTGACGTGTGCAGATCATCCTTGACTACAGAGACAGCATTTTGGACGATGGATCCAGTGGTTTTGTACACCTTTTATCTTGGAATACTGTCCTTTTTGGTGTTCACCTACTATTATGTGGGGAGAAGGCATGCTCCTCGCAGGAGATGGTGGGTGCATCCTCTGCTAGCCAGGAGGCAGAGGAGGGGAGAATTTCAGACCCTCTACCGGGACCTGAGACGACACCCAGAGAAGTTCTACAGCTATACCCGGATGTCCATACCCCTGTAAGTATCCAGACCTAAACACACCATCCCTAAACACCCCACAACACCTCACCCCTGTATACCTAGCTAAACAACCCACCCTCACCCCCACACTCCTCTATACCTAGCTAAACACACCACCCCTCACCCTCCACAAAACACCCAAACCCCCAAACACACCTCCCCCATCCTCCACCCAACACCTTGTCCCACAGCAAACTTTACAGCTTCTTCCTTTCCATCTCCTGTCAGGTTTGATACCCTCTTGGAGATGGTGAAGGATGACCTTCGGGAAGAAGGATACCACGTTCAGGAGAGCAGTCACATCACAAGAACAACTACTGATCACGCTGAGGTATGTAAAAAACTATTTTTTTTTATTTGAAAGAAAAAAAACAACTTTCCAACATGGAAACATTCTTCCAACATGGAAGACAAAATATAAATAACATTTGTATGACATTTGCACTCTTGTGACCCAGGTATAGTGTCTTTAGGGGACACCAGGCCCTAAATTAAAGTGCTTTACAAACCTAACCACTTGCACGCGGTCCTCTGAACCTTGGATGAAGGAAACAGGTCAGAAAAAGGCTTGGCTCTTCCAAGTCCAGGTCTCCTTCGTCCAAGGGTCACGTGCAAGGGTGAGGAACAAGAACAACAACAAACGGCAGAGGTGCAGGACATAACTTGTGCAGAGGTGCAGGGCATAGCTGCCCTAAAGGCACTCTTGTGACCCAGGTATATTGTCTTTTGGGGACACCAGGCCCTAAATTTAGTGCTTTAAAAACCAAACCACTTGCACGCGGTCCTCTGAACCTTGGATGAAGGAGACAGGGCCGGAAAAGGCTTGCCTCTTCCCTGTCCAGGTCTCCTTCATCCAAGGTTCCAAGGGTCACGTGCAAGGGTGAGGAACAACTAGAGAGTGGGGAACAAGAACAGCAAACGGCAGAGGTGCAGGACATAAGTTGTGCAGAGATGCAGGACATAGCTGCCCTAAAGACACTTGTGACCCAGGTATAGTGTCTTTGGGGGGACACCAGGCCCTAAATTTAGTGCTTTAAAAACCTAACCACTTGCAGGCGGTCCTCTGAACCTTGGATGAAGGAGACAGGGCAGGAAAAGGCTTGGCTCTTCCCTGTCCAGGTCTCCTTCGTCCAAGGTTCCAAGGGTCACGTGCAAGGGTGAGGAACAACTAGAGAGTGGGAAACAAGAACAGCAAACGGCAGAGGTGCAGGACATAAGTTGTGCAGGGCATAGCTGCCCTAAAGGCACTCTTGTGACCCAGGTATAGTGTCTTTTGGGGACACCAGACCCTAAATTTAGTACTTTAAAAACCTATCCACTTGCACGCGGTCCTCTGAACCTTGGATGAAGGAGACAGGGCCGGAAAAGGCTTGCCTCTTCCCTGTCCAGGTCTCCTTCGTCCAAGGGTCACGTGCAAGGGTGAGGAACAACTAGAGAGTGGGGAACAAGAACAGCAAACAGCAGAGGTGCAGGACATAAGTTGTGCAGGGCATAGCTGCCCTAAAGGCACTCTTGTGACCCAGGTATAGTGTCTTTGGGGGGGGGGACACCAGGCCCTAAATTTAAGTACTTTAAAAACCTATCCACTTGCACGCAATCCTCTGAACCTTGGATGAAGGAGACAGTGCCGGAAAAGGCTTGCCTCTTCCCTGTCCAGGTCTCCTTCGTCCAAGGTTCCAAGGGTCACGTTCAAGGGTGAGGAACAACTAGAGAGTGGGGAACAAGAACCGCAAACGGCAGAGGTGCAGGACATAAGTTGTGCAGAGGTGCAGGGCATAGCTGCCCTAAAGGCACTCTTGTGACCCAGGTATAGTGTCTTTTGGGGACACCAGGCCCTAAATTTAGTGTTTTAAAAACCAAACCACTTGGAGGCAATCCTCTGAACCTTGGATGAAGGAGACAGGGCAGGAAAAGGCTTGGCTCTTCCCTGTCCAGGTCTCCTTCGTCCAAGGGTCACGTGCAAGGGTGAGGAACAACTAGAGAGTGGGGAACAAGAACAGCAAACGGCAGAGGTGCAGGACATAAGTTGTGCAGAGGTGCAGGGCATAGCTGCCCTAAAGGCACTCTTGTGACCCAGGTATAGTGTCTTTTGGGGACACCAGGCCCTAAATTTAGTGTTTTAAAAACCAAACCACTTGGAGGCAATCCTCTGAACCTTGGATGAAGGAGACAGGGCAGGAAAAGGCTTGGCTCTTCCCTGTCCAGGTCTCCTTCGTCCAAGGGTCACGTGCAAGGGTGAGGAACAACTAGAGAGTGGGGAACAAGAACAGCAAACGGCAGAGGTGCAGGACATAAGTTGTGCAGAGGTGCAGGGCATAGCTGCCCTAAAGGCACTCTTGTGACCCAGGTATAGTGTCTTTTGGGGACACCAGGCCCTAAATTTAGTGCTTTAAAAACCAAACCACTTGCAGGCGGTCCTCTGAACCTTGGATGAAGGAGACAAGGCAGGAAAAGGCTTGGCTCTTCCCTGTCCAGGTCTCCTTCATCCAAGGGTCGCGTGCAAGGGTGAGGAACAACAACCGGCAGAGGTGCAGGACATAACTTGTGCAGAGGTGCAGGGCATAGCTGCCCAAGATGTCTTTCGGGGACACCAGGCCCTAAGTTTAAAGGACTTTAAAAACCAAAGTACTAGCACATGGTCATCGGAACCCTTCTGAACCTTGGTTGAATGAGACTGGGAAGGGAAATGGTTTGGCTAGAAGCCCTGTGCTGGTCTCCTACCTCCAAAGTTCAGAGGGATTCAGAGGACCATGTCCAGGAACAAGAGGAAATTTGGTCAAATGTTGGGGTCTACAGCACTTGTTGGGAACATGGGAGGTGCTGCCTGGAACTCGGGACTGTCTTAGGTGCTGGTCGTGGAGGTGCTGGACCCTGACAGCAGCGGTGTGTATTGACTGCCTCTGAAGCCAGTGTACGACTGGGATGAAGATTGCCAGGGGGGCACCAATGCAGGTTGAGAATGTCAAAATGTTGGCGGTAAGATCAATGGCGTCTCCATGTGTTGTTTTATAGCATCGAGCAGACTTGAATGGCATGCCATCATGTTGTTACTTGGCACCTTTTCTAAGAACGGTAGTAGAGACATGACTGTGTGGAATGCCGGGTGTGCCTGCATTTTCAAGAGTTCACTACTTTGCTGATGCATCATCTGCTGTAGCTGTGCCACCGATTGGTGATGTTCCGCACGCAGCTGGTCAAACTGCCCTGTGCACCTCTTGCATCAATTTTTATTTCTTCCCGGTAGTGTCCGTGCACAGATTGTAGCTCACTTTGAAGTGATTTGATGTGTTTCTTATACTGTTCAATTAAATGTACCCTGTCCCCATCCTGCAGCTGCCTGGTGATTAGTGCCTCGTGGCTCTGTAGAATGCCGAGAAGTCCTAAGACAGCACCGGACATCTCAGCTTCGGTCTCCCTTCTGGTTGGAGGGTGGACAGGGGCCACTCTACGCCTCACTGTGGGGGTAGCTTCATCACCCCGGCCTCTGCCTTGCGTAGGGGTTGCCCTACGTGGCGGTTGTGCCTGAATGTCCTTTGCCGTTTGTTGTTCTTCTTGTTGGGTCGTCGGAGCTTAAGGAGCTTCAGCACTAGCAGATTGGGGACTAGCTCTTGCCACCTCATCTTCCAGGTCTTCCCCTAACTCCAGGTCAAGCGGCTCAACCTCTTCGACATAACTTAATGACGGCCTCCTCCTTCTTCTCTCTGGGACAAAAGTGACATCCCTCGTCTCATCGTCATACTCCTCGCTGGTGTACAGTGCCTCTGCTTCCTCTTCTTCCTCAAAATTGTCTTGAGTCCTGTCGATGATAAAAACGATATATTGGTTTGCCAACCAACATCACATACAATGTGGCCTAAATTCTCAGAGCTTTGTCATGCATTTATCAAACACTTTATCAAACGACAGTAGGTAAATTAATAGCAAACGTTTGAGAAAGTGTTCGATAAATGTTTGATAAAGCCCTGTGAATTTAGGCCTGTTTTGTCAATACATGATCAAAGTCATGGTAGTTGTCGGTCAACGTCATATACAATGCCTTCTCAGCAGGCCCGTTTCTTGGGCCATGCGGGGCGTGCCGCCGCCCGGGGCGCTGTTGGGAGGGGGGCGCTATAATGGCCGGGGGAGCCGGAGCCGCGGGGAGGGCAGCCCGACCTCTCCCGGGCGCCCTCCGTGCTCCCCCCTCAGATGCAGACAGAGTCCGTGAGCAGGCAGGGAAGCGCTGTTTACAACTCACCTGCCTGGCTCCAAGCGCTGCTCTCTCGCCGCCGGTCTCCTCTCTCTGTATACATACTGATACACACGCTGCTTCCTGTAGCCGGAAGTAGCGTGTGTATCAGTATGTATACAGAGAGGAAAAGACCGGCCGCGAGAGAGCAGCGCTTGGAGCCAGGCAGGTGAGTTGTAAACAGCGCTTCCCTGCCTGCTCACGGACTCTGCATCTGAGGGGGGGAGCACGGAGGGCGCCAGGGAGAGGTCGGGCTGCCCTCCCCACGGCTCCCCCCTCCATTAAAGGGGACAGCTACCTATCTAACCTATCCTGGGGGCACCTACCTAATCTAACCTACGATGGGGGGCAGCTGCCTAATCTAACCTACGGTAAGGGGCACCTACCTATCTAACCTATACTGGGGGGCACCTACCTAATCTAACCTACACTGGGGGGCACCTACCTAATCTAACCTACACTGGGGGCTGCTACCTATCTAACCTACACTGGGGGGCATCTACCTATCTAACCTATACTGGGGGGCATCTACCTATCTAACCTATACTGGGGGCAGCTACCTAATCTAACCTATGCTGGGGGGAAGCTACCTATCTAACCTATACTGGGGGGCACCTACCTAATCTAACCTACACTGGGGGGCAGCTACCTATCTAACCTACACTGGGGGGCAGCTACCTATCTAACCTACACTGGGGGGCAGCTAAAAAACAGAACAATTGCGCTTAGGGAAACTATCAGACACTTCACAAATGCGTGGTGCGCGCTTTAAACCATCTGATGTGTGATAGTAATGTATAAAAATTCCCAAATTAGGCTGCGCTCCACGGCCAATTGGCTAAAAGTCACAACAAGACCTGATATATGTCCACCATCAGCAACAAAAGTCTTTGTCTGTGGCTTGTTGGATTTTCTGGTTTCCACTGTTAGACTCCGCTCAGGACCAACACGTCATGTGAAAAAATGAGTGAGAGGGCAAATAGTGTAAATCCGTATGGCTGTTTTATATTCACCACCACCTTTCCCTTTTAACATTATCAGTGTTATTTTTATTGCTATTAATACACCTTCTGTGGACACCACAACACACCCCCACCGTGTGTGCACTCACCCAATAAGCCTCCTTAGATCTCCGGAGGTAGGATTGATAACATGTGGGGAATGCAAACTCCAGGAATCCAATTCCAGTTAATAGCACTATAACTGAGAAAGGTCTATATAGTGTAAAACCATTTATTTGTAAAACGATAAAAATCAGACCGCACTCACAATTGGTTGACTTGGGAATAGCGCATATAACAATGTTGGGTCCCCGGGTGACCACTCCGTCAATAGCCGCCTTGAATCCCCTCGTCTCCGCTTGCCTGGTCTGCTACTTCCGCATCTGCCGACAGCATCTAGCATAGCTCCGCCCTACGCGTTTCGTCATAAGTATGACTCATCAGGGGCAGCTACCTATGTAACCTATACTGGGGGGCACCAACCTAACCTATACTGGGGGGGCAGCTACCTAATCTAACCTATACTGGGGGGCACCTACCTATCTAATCTATACTGGGGGGACCTACCTATCTAACCTATACTGAGGGGGCAGCTACCTAATCTAACCTATACTGGGGGGGACCTACCTATCTAACCTATACTGGGGGGGCAACTACCTAATCTAACCTATACTGGGGGGCACCTGTCTAATCTAGCCTATACTAGGGGGCAGATACCTAATCTATACTGGGGGGCACCTACCTATCTAACCTATACTGAGGGGCACCTACCTATCTAACCTATACTGGGGGGGGCAGCTACCTATCTAACCTATACTGGGGGGGGCAGCTACCTATCTAACCTATACTGGGGGCACTTATCTAACCTGTATTGGGGGCACCTACCTAGCTAGGTGTTTTGCCTAAGCAAATAGGGTTTTTAAACCCTCTAACTTCGCTAACCATTCAAAGATGGGAATAAACAAAATTGCTGCAAAACATGTATATAAAACTCAAAGGAATAGTTTATTTAGTTCTACAATCCTGTTACAATATTATCTAAGCCTGCAGAATCATAGTTAGTTTGAGTAATTAGAAGTATGCATCAACACGTTACCAAGCTGTTGTAGACATCACCCAGGGAGAATCGGGGGACCTCAGCGACCTCAAAGGGGAAACAACTGAAACATACACGAACAGCACGTCTGCTGATCATCTGGAAAGATCCCAAAGTCAAAGTGTCTTCCCCCTGACTTTAACGGACAGAATCGTCATAACCGCGCAAGCGCAGAAGCAGCTAATCAGAACATGTTTCTATTCCACGCAAGCGCAGAAAGAACACATGCTGCTGATGCTGCCTCAGCGCGTGATCACAACATGATCTTATTCCGCGCAAGCGCAGAAAGACCATATGTTGCTATTTTAGCGTGTGATCAGAACATGCTCTCACTGCCCGCAGGCACAGAAAGACCACATGTTGCCAATCAAGCACGTGAACAAAACATGTTTCTCTTCTACCCAAGGGCAAGAAGAACATGTTGCTTTGTGGACAAAGAATGTGAGCAAATGTAAGAAATGTAACTTATTGCACAGCAATTCATTGTTCTTACTCTGCACAAGGACAGACAAAATACAGCAACGTCTCCAGTTGCTGTGTTAAACCAAAATAACCCATCCAGTACTAGACAGAGAACACATTTAACATATATACGTGAACAGTAATCCATACATTAAAGGATCCATACATAAAGACAGGCATGTCACTAACGTATCACATTCGGGCCTTGATTAGTGTTCACGAACCATATGTTGCAAACCTAACCTTAGACCGACGGCAAAGCCGATAAGCCACATAACATTCCACAATGTAATGAGGAACATCACAATGCATAAGGCTAGTACTGGATGGATAAGAAAGTTCAACACAGAAATAGTACTAGGAGAATATCCCATAAATATATCCCACCAATGATGTGATGTGGCATCTGCAATAGAAGAGCCAACTTTCACAATTTTATCAGCAACAATAGTGGTAGACAGAATGTGCTGCGCAAGAGTTTTATTTAAAGGGATACTGTAGGGGGGTCAGGGGAAAATGAGCTGAACTTACCCGGGGCTTCTAATGGTCCCCCGCAGACATCCTGTGTTTGCGCAGCCACTCACCGATGCTCCGGCCCCGCCTCCAGTTCACTTCTGGAATTTCTGACTTTAAAGTCAGAAAACCACTGCGCCTGCACGCCCGTGTCCTCGCTCCCGCTGATGTCACCAGGAGTGCACTGCGCAGACACAGACCATACTGTGCCTATGCAGTACGCTCTTGATGACATCAGCGGGAGCGAGGACACGGCAATGCAGGCGCAGTGGTTTTCTGACTTTAAAGTCTGAAATTCCAGAAGTAAACCGGAGGCGGGCCGGAGCATTGGGGAGTGGCTGCGCCAACACAGGATGTCTGCGGGGGACCGTTAGAAGCCCCGGGTAAGTTCAACTCATTTTCCCCGGACCCCCCTACAGTATCCCTTTAATAAAACACTATGTTTCTGAACGTCTTCAGAAGCATTCATTAATTTATGTAACCGCGTCAAGTTAAAATCCCAATTAGGCATATCAGGCATAATTGGGGACCAAAATTTAGCCACTGAGGTTTCCCTATCCCCCTGCAATAAAAAAGTTTCATTATGCCAAGTTATGCTAGAAACATTAGACAAACATCCTGAAAAAGGAGTGACCATATGGGGTATTACTGAAACATTTGTCACCAAACATATCAGTTGTGGAGCAATCTCCACCATCATTTCATAATTTAATGGAAGGACAGTCCATTTGCAGACATTAATAGTATTCTGCAAAAGACAAGGTTCATAAACTGCTGACTGCAATTTACAAATAGTACCTTCTAAGGTACTATCACAAAATGAAAGGTCATGTGTTTGATTACGCTCATCAACATGTGAACCATGGAACTCCGGTTGCCAGAAGTGCTGAAAATCAGGAGCACCCATAATCAAAGGCATGACCACAAATTTACACATGACAGACATTTTGGTAACATTATACATTACAATAATACCCGTGCAAACTGTATCATTGCATATCATTTTCTCAGATTCCAAATGTATCCACCAATCTTGGGGAACTGAAGAATTAAAAACTGACCTCCATACTTGTTCATTACCAGTCATTAATGCTAATTGCATAGAGGATTTCTGTTGAATCTGATAAATGGTTTGCAATGTACAGACAGTCCAATCAACAAACATTGTCATGTTAGTATCAAACTGATTAGTAAAATATGCAGAAGAACCAGTTATATCAGCAATCATTGTATCAACACCAGCACTAATCATAGCAGGATAGTATATGGTTGGCATCCATTTAGCCTGTAAAGTCAAAGCATCATTTATTTTACTTCCTGCATTATGCAATCTATTAGCAAGAGTCTCTATATCAAAGCCATTTAAAGTTCCAGTAAGAGAGCCATAACCACCAAGCAAGGTATCATACCAAGCTCTTTCGATACGGCCTTTTGGACAAGTCTTTGAAGGAGGAAAAATTATCGGTGTATGCAGAACAGTCTTTTGAGCATGTTGAACTGTCCTGGATCAATTTTAGACATTAATGTTCACGAATAAACATTGCAATCCTTGTAGTGGAAAGGACATTTTAAAAATATCAGTAGCATTCTTACACATGTTTAACCCCACTCAAGCTGAGGTGTCAACTAGTGACACAGGTAGATATTAAGATACCCCTCATCTCGATACAGTACAAAGAATGTTCCTAAATCCTTAATCTTCTTATCACCCAATTGTAGTGGACATGGGAAATGTGGTCTTTTAGCAGGACTAGGCACCTGCCACACAGTTCCAGAAAGAGTTAAATTAGCAACTGTACAGCAGCCTCCAGCTCGGCACTCCTGATTGGACTGGACTTTGTGCTGTTTATCTTCCATTGGGAAGCAGTTGAATTTATAGGCACTAGCTTAGTGCCCGGAGTCCAGGCTCCAACCCCTGAAGCGATCAACAACACGATACCAAGGAGTCCAAGCATATAACATGCACGATAATGATCTATAAATACAAACAAGTATAAATCATTCTTGAAAGTAACATTTTTCTTGCGGGACATGCTCCCACTGCTCTTTTTCAAACTAAATTATCAATAAAATTTTGTTCTTCCCTTTTAGCAACTACCTCAGCTTTGTCTGGAGGACCAGTTGGTCCTTAAACCCAAATTTTGTCTCCAACATTTACCACATTAGTGGAACTAAAATGTATACCACCCCTTACTGAAAGGCTTCCCTCTCTACAAATAAAGGAATTAGGGTCCCTTTACACTTAATCAGCTGCTGTCAGCTGTAACCGAAATAACAACTGATGTACAATCCAGTGTCCATGTTCCCCTATGGCTTCTTTCACACTATACACTGGAGGGGGGAAAAAAATTTGAAGCCTTTTTTCCAGTATACTGCCATTGGGAACAAAAAACAAAACTAAAAATGTATGCATACTAATGCATACTAACGCATTAAGTGTAAAAGGGCACTCAGGAGAACCTGGGCTATATGACTCTTTGGCCTGTATATACACAGCGCCTCCCCTAGGTTTATTAGAATGACCTGGTATAAACAAAATCTGTTATCTTCACAGTTTGTTTGCATTATTTTATCATTCTAAACCAGAATATGCATAAATTCTAGCATCTTTAACAGAGGTATTCTTGAACATATAATACACTCTCTCTATATCCGTAAAGAATCAAACCAGACTTCACGCAGTTCATTTGAAACCACTCAATTCACACTTCATCAACACATTCTGACACTTATGTCGTTCAGCTAGTCAGTACAACATTCACAACCCTTTAGCTCAACAGGTAAACACTCCCGCACAATTATAGCTAAAAACAAGGGAACCAGGGGAAAAGTTGCTGGCACAGATATCACCCTGACATCAGCAGAATAATCACATTTAACCCTGTAAGCAAAATGTGAATATTTGCAGGGGTTTTGAAATTCTAGCAAAACCCAAAATAATCAGCTGTATTATTTGCTAATTATCTTTGCTGGTCTATAATTGCCCAATCATCATTCTATTTCACTAGCTCAGCATCCGCACCATAACTTACGTAGATATCACATTCTCTTTACCCCCTGGCCTGTAAAATCTATGTACTGCAGAACTGTCTATACTTACCTAATCAATTGATCTATCGATCAATCAATCTTAAATAGTCTGATACATTTCCAAGCCTATTTGATATAGACGAGGCATTCACTACACAGCTGAAATAAAATTATTTTC
The DNA here is from genome assembly GCF_040937935.1 of Hyperolius riggenbachi. Taxonomy (NCBI): domain Eukaryota; kingdom Metazoa; phylum Chordata; class Amphibia; order Anura; family Hyperoliidae; genus Hyperolius; species Hyperolius riggenbachi. The sequence continues at coordinate 246,799,292 of NC_090653.1, read as the reverse complement.
ATAACTTCATTTCAACACTGACTTCAGTAACAAACGTAAATGGACTGTACACACACAGTGCTGCAGCAAACAAGACACACACACCGTCACACACAAGCCAGTTGCGTTACAATCTCTCATCTCTTTTCCTACTATATTTTATCAAAGAACATGTATATCCTAGGAAGTAAGAGTTAAAGGTCAATGTCTCTAACATTATTACAGCATGTACCCCTATTAAAATGTGTGCCAAGCACCCCCTACTGGGGAGAGCTGCATCTCAAATACTCACTCACCAGCTCGCACACATTCCTTAGGAGCTCTCAACACTCGTGCACAAATGTTTTTTTCTTCAAACATTCCTCTATGCTTTCAAAACCAGACATATGAATACACAATTATTCAAAACTCACTATAGCAGATACACCATGTAAAGCATTCACTAAAAACAACAAAAGTTAACCCACCTGTCTTGTCCAGATTATATACCATTTTAACTCTGCCAGTGCAGTGGGGTACTGTCACTTTTAGGAATTTGCTTTACAAGTTTAAAGCCAGCACTCCAAGTTTCTGTGGAGAATGTACTTCCATATCTATGCAACAAAGACACAGACTGTATTAAAAACTTAGTAGGAAAATCTGAGATTCACTGTCAGGTTACTCTCTATCCCTTATTTCCCATCCCTGTTTTTTCCCTGATCATCAAGAGTATGGGATTTTCCTTAAAAGGGACAAAACAGCAGTAACAACCTGAAAAAAAAACCTCCCAGCTATTCCTAGTCTTTTCAAATCCAACAAAACACATTTGTGCTAAAAAAATCTTCTAAAAAAGAAAACAAAAACAAAACCCAAAAACAATTACTTTATTAAACCTGATATACTTATATTCAACCCAGTTAAATGCACACTGTCCTATTTCTGTGCAATGATCAGTGGCAGAGTTTGACTTCTTTTTATTTACAGAAGCTCCCTGCTCCACTAATAACAATCCAAAATATGTGATCATAGGAGTATCTTTCCCAACTACTTCCTCCAGCACATTTCTTAAAAATCTTACATTTAAATTTTTTGTTTCTTCAATTTTGATAACCCCAATGATCTTCTTTATTCTCATTATTTCAATTAAAGGGACTCCAAGCAGTGCAGAAACTATGGAAAGATGCATATCATTTTAAAGCTCTCTTTCTCCTCTTTCCAATGATATATAAACCACCGCCCTACGCCTTTTAGTTTTTGCTATTTTCGCGATTGAAATTGCCGTGGCCGCGATTTCAATCGCGAAAATAGAGAAAACTAAAAGGCGTAGGGTGATTTAGGTGTTGTCAGAAAGAGGAGAAAGAGAGCTTTAAAATGATATCCATCTTTCCATAGTTACTTGTATTACACAGGACGACACTTTCCCCAGTGTCAGCAGCTCCATTCAGCAGAATGGAGCTGCTGACTTTAGGAAAAAGTCGCCCTGTGTAATACAATGTAACTATGGAAAGATGGATATCATTTTAAAGCTCTCTTTCTCCTCTTTCTGGTGACACCTAAATCGTCGCCCTACGTCTTTTTGTTTTCTCTATTTTCGCGATTGAAATCGCGTCCGCGGCAATTTCAATCGCGAAAATAGCGAAAACTAAAAGGCATAGGGCGGCGGTTTATATATCATTGGAAAGAGGAGAAAGAGAGCTTTAAAATGATATGCATTTTTCCATAGTTTCTGCACTGCTCAGAGTCCCTTTAAAGAGTCTAATTTAGGATTGAAAAATGAGATCCGCAGGACAAATGACCCAATGATTATCTGCAGCATTGGAATCCCAGACATATGAATCCTATTTGTCAGGATTTCTAATAACTCCTGCTTGGACAATATATTTGTACACTTTAGGCTTATACCCTCAAGTAATTTAACAACATTGAGGATTTCTGATTCTTTTAACTCACACAATCTTTATCAAACTTTTCTGTAAGCTGTCAGCAACATCCCACTACGTCACCCGAGAGTGACAACATCACCCGCTTTAACGGGGACCCCCTTAAGTACATTAACAACATTAAGGGGCTCTGCCCTAAGGCAGTTGCATCACCTGACTTAACAGGGACACACACCCTCTAGAGTATTCACTACATCTAGAGGTTTAACATCTCCCAACTTACTCTCCCATGACTCTGCAGGCACACAATTCACTAATTCTTGAACTAGAATGCTGTAGGGAAGTCCGGACCAGCCGGGAATCTCCACTACACTTTCATTTTTCGTTTTATCCATCCTTTTAAACATGTTGAATTTTTTTACTTTCTGCCAAGTGGGCGGGATTTGGACCAGAGGTGACCCTCATCAAAGTATGACTGCACCCCAAGTCCAAGTACGCCCTGATACTCACTTTGAAACTTTTGGCAAAATGCCAAGTAGCTTAAATGCTACCTCTGTTTGAGTAGATATTGAAACAGTTTGCAAAATCTCAATATCTCTTTCCTATAATGAGATATATTGATTTGAACTCTCAATTTGCAAAACTTTGCACAATGACTCCTGGTGCACAGGGGAGCCACTGGGCAAAATATCAACCAAATCTGAGCATATAATTCAACAAATCAAATGGAAGGATCCTGCCAAGACTACGCCAATTAATGTTTTGCCTAAGCAAATAGGGTTTTTAAACCCTCTAACTTCGCTCACCATTCAAAGATGGGAATAAACAAAATTGCTGCAAAACATGTATATAAAACTCAAAGGAATAGTTTATTTAGTTCTACAATCCTGTTACAATATTATCTAAGCCTGCAGAATCATAGTTAGTTTGAGTAATTAGAAGTATGCATCAACACGTTACCAAGCTGTTGTAGACATCACCCAGGGAAAATCGGGGGACCTCAGCGACCTCAAAGGGGAAACAACTGGAACATACACGAACAGCACGTCTGCTGATCATCTGGAAAGATCCCAAAGTCAAAGTGTCTTCCCCCTGACTTTAACGGACAGAATAGTCATAACCGCGCAAGCGCAGAAGCAGCTAATCAGAACATGTTTCTATTCCACGCAAGCGCAGAAAGAACACATGCTGCTGATGCTGCCTCAGCGCGTGATCACAACATGATCTTATTCCGCGCAAGCGCAGAAAGACCATATGTTGCTATTTTAGCGTGTGATCAGAACATGCTCTCACTGCGCGCAGGCACAGAAAGACCACATGTTGCCAATCAAGCACGTGAACAAAACATGTTTCTCTTCTACCCAAGGGCAAGAAGAACATGTTGCTTTGTGGACAAAGAATGTGAGCAAATGTAAGAAATGTAACTTATTGCACAGCAATTCATTGTTCTTACTCTGCACAAGGACAGACAAAATACAGCAACGTCTCCAGTTGCTGTGTTAAACCAAATTAACCCATCCAGTACTAGACAGAGAACATATTTAACATATATACGTGAACAGTAATCCATACATTAAAGGATCCATACATAAAGACAGGCATGTCACTAACGTATCACACTAGCCTATACAGGTGGCAACTATACTGGCTACCTATATTGCAGGCACCTACCTAAATAACCTATACTGGGGGCAACTATTCTGGCTACCTATATTAGAGGCACCCACCTAGCTAACCTTTACTGGAGCACCTACCTATCTAACTTATACCGGGGGTGCCTGCCTATCTAACCTATACTGGGGGCAACTATACTGGCTACCTATACTGGAGGCACCTACCTGGCTAACTTATAGCAGGGGCAACTATACTGGCTACCTATACTGGGGTACCTATTCTTGGCTACCTATACTGGGGGGACCTATACTAAGTGCAACTAGACCTGGCTAACCTATACTGCGGGCACCCATACCTTGCTCGGGGGTGGGCGCAATTTTTACACCCTCGCCCTGGGTGCATTTTAGCCTAGAAACTACACTGCTTCTCAGTTCATGGTCACAATAGTGGTTCTGTTCCACGCTTGCATTTAGGAACGTCAATTGTTGAGCGAATTGATATTCTTTTCGTTTGGAGGCCCCACTGCCACTGCTCTCTGTTTCTGCTTTGCGACACAGAAACTTCACGTAGGCGTCCCGCATACTGCGCCAGTGTGTCTTGTACTTTTCACCTGCAAAGACATAAAAAATTGATTTTCATTATATCTCTTGTAGGTACATCGCAACTGGACAAACTTATGCGTCACTGCATGTGACATTTCACATTGGGAAGAGCACGGTGGCAGGCATCGTGGTGAGGACCTCAAGCATCATTTGGAGAAGACTGAGGGCCACATACATGCCAGTGCCAGACACCCAGAAATGGCAGGACATCGCCGAACGATTGTAGACCCAGTGCAGGTTTCCAAATTGTGTTGGGGCGCTGGACGGCAAACACATCCGCATTCAGAAACCCGTGGGGAGTGGCAACCATTACTTTAATTACAAAAAATACTTTAGCATTGTGCTAATGGCAGTGGCCGACGCGGACTACAACTTTGTGTATGTGGATGTGGGGTCGTACAGCAGTTCAAATGACTCTGGAATCTTCCAGCGGACGGCCCTTTGCCAGCGGATGGAGCAAGGCAGACTGCATCTCCCTGGTGACAGACCCTGGCCTGGGACAAGGGCACCGGCCTACCCCTATGTGTTTGTTGGGGACAAGGCCTTCGCCTTCTCCAACCATGTGATGCAGCCGTACCCAGACAGGGGCCTTGATGCCAGGCAGCTCCACTTCAACGCTCGGTTGAGCCGAGCTCGGAGAATGGTGGAATGCACGTTTGGGATCCTGGTGTCAAAGTGGAGAGTGTTCCACACGCCCATGCTGTTGAAGCCGGAGAACGCAGTCGCCGTGGTGAAGGCAGCGTGCATCCTCCACAACTTTGTGCACCAGGAGGAACGGGACATTCCGGAACCCCCAAATGTGCATCCACTACTGCCGTTGAGGTATGCCACCAGGCCAAGGGCCCATGTGTCCCCATCCAAAATGGCCACCAGTACCATATAAAACGCATAGGAAGTGGGCTAGAGAACATCCTGTTTTTATATCCAGTGTGTTCTGTGCTTTCCGTTTCCCATTGGTTTCTATGGCCGGATGGTGCAGTCAGGATCCGGTCCGGGTGCGTGGGCCGGATGATCCGGACCCAAAAAATAGCGCATGTTGGAAAAGCCTCCCGATCCGGCTCCGTTCCGTACGGAACGGACGCATGTGAACGTACGTATAGACTATCATTGCTATGTGGAACGTACGTTCCGTTTGTACAGTATACGGTCCGGATCCGATCAGGCGGATCCGGACAGGGAACGCTAATGTGAACCAGGCCTAAGCCAAAAGGGTGCCAGTGTGCTGGATACTGCTGCTTTTATACCAGCAGCTGCTCTGATGTCATAATGGCATGTCCTATTGTGATGTCATGAGTGGTTTACTTGTGTTTGCAAAGCAACCATATAGACTGCAGCAGACCTGTTTCTGCAGCAGGTATACAAATCGAGAAAAGGAAAACATTGGTTGCTGTATAAATAAAAGGAAATAATCTTCCTGGTTGGTGTCAGTAACACAATTTTTTTTTTCTTTTCAATAATCATGATTATATGATGTAAATGATTATTCTTAGCTGATGAGGCCTTGCAAAAGAAAGAGGATTAATATTCCTACGAATAGGAACATTCTAGCGCTTTGTATAATTCGACAAAACCAAGAAACCTAGACAGCTAAACGCTCGCTGCTAACAGCTGCTCACGCTAAGCCAAAAGGGTGCCAGTCTGCTGGATACTGTTGCCATAGCTCCCAACTGTCCCTCTTTTGGAGGGGCAGTCCCTCTTTGGGAGCCCTGTCCCTCTGTCCCTTTTTCCTCCTCATTTGTCCCTCTTTCAGGACTTTGTCCCTCTTTCCATGTAAATATGGTACTTTTCCGTTAGCCAGGCGCATCCGGCAGATGGTGCTAATTACATTAAAAGTTCACATTAACACAAAAGTGTTAATGTAACCGCTTGCCGGCAGGTGACGCTAATTACAGCCCCCCCCCCCCCCCCCCCCCCCCCCCCGAGCTGCCAGTATTGTATAGGAGAGAAAGTACCGTAAATATATATATTTCTCTACTAAAAATGTGTTTGATTGACTCTAAACTTTATTGCCATCCTTTAAATTGACATATTACTAATTTTAAAATGTTAATATGAAGGAAAATGAACCAGGATAGAAACCACCATAGTGTGGTCTGAATTTTAAAACCTATTTTTCTCATGAAACCTTTATGGCAGGGGTCCCCAAACGTTTTGGGTCGAGGGCCGGGTCAACATAATTCAAACTGCTGGGGGGCTGGAGTATACATAAAATGATGTAGAAGTCTTTGTGGGCCAGACAGTGCCGCATACCCAGGTGACAACCTTTAAAGCTGACCACATCTATAAGTAATACATTTTGAGTGTGGGGGGCCGGTAAAAAATCCTCAAGTGGCCACATTCGGCCTGCGGGCATTAGTTTGAGGACCACTGCTTTATGGTATGCATGACTAGGGGTGTGATGAGGCGTGTTTAGGGGTGTGGCAAGGGTGTGGCTTAAGTGTCCCACTTTCTCATGTCAAAAAGTTGGGAGGTATGCTGTTGCTTTTATACCAGCAGCTGCTCTGTCATAATGGCATGTCATATTGTAATGTCATGAGTGGTTTCCTGTTTACTTGTGTTTGCAAAGCAACCATATAGACTGCAGCAGACCTGTTTCTGCAGCAGGTATACAAATGGAGAAAAGGAAAATATTGGTCGCCGTAAAAATAAAAGGAAATAATCTTCCTGGTTGGTGTCAGTAACACAATTTTTTTTCCTTTTCATAGTGTGTGTGTGTGTGTGTGTGTGTGTGTTCCCCACTTCAGGAAAGCCCATATTAAAATCTGCCTTCCTGTGACGCTAGGCTCACAGTAAGACATTGCTTGGTGATGCAACTTTAAAGTCACAACGCAACAAAAATGTGGTAACACACCTTACCGCTGCGTTACCGTTGCATACAGGCAATGAAAAGTATGCTTTCATGTATCCGGTGACATGTCCGTTTAGAGGTAGCGCACTGCAGCAGTGCAGTACCATAACGCTACACGTTACAATGCGAACGTCTCACTGTGAAAGTAGCGTAGACTTCTTATTGCAGTGCGGCAAGCTGCGTTTTAAGACATTGTGTATGTATATATATATATATTATTTGAAAAGTCATTTCAGTCTATCTTATGCTAGTCCATTATTTGAAAAAATGTCTCAATTTTTTACCATGGCCGATCAGTTAACTATTGGCAGATCCGAGAAAACAAATATTGTTTTGTGTCAAAAAATAATAATAATAATTTCCATCATATACTCATGATTCTTAGCTGATGAGGCCTTAGAAAGATAGAGGATAAATATTCCTACGAATAGGAACATTCTAGCGCTTTGTTTAATTTGACAAAACCAAGAAACCTAGACAGCTAAACGCTCGCTGCTAACAGCTGCTCACGCTAAGCCAAAAAGGGTGCCAGTCTGCTGGATACTGCTGCTTTTAGAACCAGCAGCTGCTCTGATGTCATAATGGCATGTCATATTGTGATGTCATGAGTGGTTTACTTGTGTTTGCAAAGCAACCATATAGACTGCAGCAGGTATACAAATGGAGAAAAGGAAAACATTGGTCGCCGTAAAAATAAAAGGAAATAATCTTCCTTTTCATAACTATTGACGGGGGGGGGGGTTTCCCCCACTTCAGGAAAGCCCATATTAAAATCTGCCTTTTTGTGAGGCTAGGCTCACAGTAAGACATTGCTTGAGAGATTGCTTGGTGATGCAAATTTAAAGTCACAACGCAACAAAAAAAGTGGTAACACACATTACCGCTGCGTTACCGTTGCATACAGGTAATGAAAAGTATGCTTTCATGTACCCGGTAACATGTCCGTTTAGAGGTAACGCACTGCGTTACCATAACGCAACACATTACAATGCTAACGTCTCACTGTGAAAGTAGCATAGACTTCTTATTGCAGTGCGGTAAGCTGCGTTTTAAGACATTATAACTCAGCTCTGCAACCTCCCACTGTGAACCTAGCCTGAATGCTAGTGTCTCTTTTTTTAGGGCTCCTAAAACCTTTTCTCTTAAAACCTTAATTTCCGCCTCCTACTAAGTGTTCCTTGCATATGTATATCTATTATTATTATTATTATTATTTTTTTTAGCCTATGGCAATGTTAGGGGGTGTGGTTATATACTGTAAAGACCCAGGCTTCACACAAGGGGATTAATTCACTAGACTGTAATAACTATACTAACTATAACTTCTATCACGGCTGTTTTCGTGTGCATTTTCGCACGATCGCGAATTATCTCACACAATTGCAAATTTTCACGCACAACCGTGGTCGTTTTCATGCAAAAATCACGATTCCGCATGAAAATTCACAATTGGGCACGATAATTTGCACACACAGCCACAAAAATGTGCACCAAAACGGCCATGATATGAGGTACCACAGTTTAGTGAATCAAGCCGCAGCGGTATAATGTTTTTGTTTTGTTTCATTATTAACTGGCTACACACCTCTCAACATTTTATAGGAAGGATTTGCTATGTGGGTTGAGCGAGTTTGAGCCAATGAGGTTTACCCGGCCTGGTATCAGTGTGTATATTTTTTATAGACTTGTTTTAAAAAACATTTTTCTATTTAACCTATCAATTTGTCATTGTTGTATGCTACAAACTTCCTATACATACATTTAGGGGGTGGAGGCAGGCAAGAACTGTCTTGCCTTGGGCAGCAAAAGGGCCAAAAAACGCCCTGAACCATACTTAGGGGCCTTACCTAGTTCAGTTTTTATTTTATTTTTTTACAAAGAGTCTGTAACAAAATGTTCAGCCTTATTTCCTCTATTCTTTTAAGTTCCTATACCTGTTCTAATGTGGTCTGTCTTACTGCAGCCTTTCCTAGTTGCACAGTGGCTGTATTATCTCTGTACTTTCCTTTGACAGCTTTGTCTGCTCAGGCAGGAATGTACTGCTCTGCTTGTGATAGGATAGAAATTATACACACCCTCTCCACGCCCCCTCCAGGCTCTATATGGCCTGGTGCACACCAGAGGAGTTTTCTGAGCGTTTTGAGTTTTTAAATCTGCTGCTAATGTTATCCTATGTGTCTGTGTACACTGGAGCAATGAGGTTTTGTAAAAAAAAAAAAAAACCCATAGCATTACATTGGGAAGAGCTTTAGCAGCAGATTTATAAACTCAACGCTCAGAAAAACTCCTCTGGTGTGCACCAGGCCAATGAGTCACAGACTGAGCTTCTCTCAGCCTATCACATGCTGGTTAGCAGCCATGTTTTTGTTTGTAAACATTGCCTAAAACTGGCAATTACAAGCCAGGATTGCAGCAGGGAGTGGAAACAGCAAAGAGGGGCCCAGGAGAACATAATGAATAGAATAGTATGCTTTTTATTGTAAGAATTTTAGAGTACAGATTCTCTTTAAAATAATTTTTTTCTTGATCAATTGTATTGTTTGAAAAGTCATTTAAATCAATCATATGCTAGTCCATTATCTTAAAAATCTATCAGAATTTTTCATCAATCAGATAACTGTTGGCAGATCCCAGAAAACTTTTCTGTAAGCTGACAGCAACGTCCCACTACGTCACCCGAGAGTGACAACATCACCCGCTTTAACGGGGACCCCCTTAAGTACATTAACAACATTAAGGGGCTCTGCCCTAAGGCAGTTGCATCACCTGACTTAACAGGGACACACACCCTCTAGAGTATGCACTACATCTAGAGGTTTAACATCTCCCAACTTACTCTCCCATGACTCTGCAGGCACACAATTCACTAATTCTTGAACTAGAATGCTGTAGGGAAGTCCGGACCAGCCGGGAATCTCCACTACGCTTTCATTTTTCGTTTTATCCATCCTTTTAAACATGTTGAATTTTTTTTACTTTCTGCCAAGTGGGCGGGATTTGGACCAGAGGTGACCCTCATCAAAGTATGACTGCACCCCAAGTCCAAGTACGCCCTGATATTCGGTTCAAAAGTTATCTCACTTTGAAACTTTTGGCAAAGTGCCAAGTAGCTTAAAGGAATACTTAAGGGAAACAAAAAAAATGACATTTACTCTCACCCGGGGCATCCCTCAGCCCCCTGAAGCTGGATGGTGCCCTCGCAGCCCCGCTCCGATCGTCCTGTCCCCACCGGCGGCTACTTCCGGGTTCGGCGACAGCTGCCGACAGGCTGGGAACGCGGCTGATTTTCCGCGTTCCCACTCGCTATATGCTGCTATAGCGTATATAGCTACGCTATAGCAGCATATAGTGAGTGGGAACGCGGAAAATCAGCCGCGTTCCCAGCCTGTCGCCGAACCCGGAAGTAGCCGCCGGCGGGGACAGGACGATCGGAGCGGGGCTGCGAGGGCACCATCCAGCTTCAGGGGGCTGAGGGATGCCCCGGGTGAGAGTAAATGTCATTTTTTTTGTTTCCCTTAAGTATTCCTTTAAATGCTACCTCTGTTTGAGTAGATATTGAAACAGTTTGCAAAATCTCAATATCTCTTTCCTATAATGAGATATATTGATTTGAACTCTCAATTTGCAAAACTTTGCACAATGACTCCTGGTGCACAGGGGAGCCACTGGGCAAAATATCAACCAAATCTGAGCATATAATTCAACAAATCAAATGGAAGGATCCTGCCAAGACTACGCCAATTAATGTTTTGCCTAAGCAAATAGGGTTTTTAAACCCTCTAACTTCGCTCACCATTCAAAGATGGGAATAAACAAAATTGCTGCAAAACATGTATATAAAACTCAAAGGAATAGTTTATTTAGCTCTACAATCCTGTTACAATATTATCTAAGCCTGCAGAATCATAGTTAGTTTGAGTAATTAGAAGTATGCATCAACACGTTACCAAGCTGTTGTAGACATCACCCAGGGAGAATCGCGGGGGACCTCAGCGACCTCAAAGGGGAAACAACTGAAACATACACGAACAGCACGTCTGCTGATCATCTGGAAAGATCCCAAAGTCAAAGTGTCTTCCCCCTGACTTTAACGGACAGAATCGTCATAACCGCGCAAGCGCAGAAGCAGCTAATCAGAACATGTTTCTATTCCACGCAAGCGCAGAAAGAACACATGCTGCTGATGCTGCCTCAGCGCGTGATCACAACATGATCTTATTCCGCGCAAGCGCAGAAAGACCATATGTTGCTATTTTAGCGTGTGATCAGAACATGCTCTCACTGCGCGCAGGCACAGAAAGACCACATGTTGCCAATCAAGCACGTGAACAAAACCTGTTTCTCTTCTACCCAAGGGCAAGAAGAACATGTTGCTTTGTGGTCAAAGAATGTGAGCAAATGTAAGAAATGTAACTTATTGCACAGCAATTCATTGTTCTTACTCTGCACAAGGACAGACAAAATACAGCAACGTCTCCAGTTGCTGTGTTAAACCAAATTAACCCATCCAGTACTAGACAGAGAACACATTTAACATATATACGTGAACAGTAATCCATACATTAAAGGATCCATACATAAAGACAGGCATGTCACTAACGTATCACACTAGCCTATACAGGTGGCAACTATACTGGCTACCTATATTGCAGGCACCTACCTAAATAACCTATACTGGGGGCAACTATTCTGGCTACCTATATTAGAGGCACCCACCTAGCTAACCTGTACTGGAGCACCTACCTATCTAACTTATACCGGGGGTGCCTGCCTATCTAACCTATACTGGGGGCAACTATACTGGCTACCTATACTGGAGGCACCTACCTGGCTAACTTATAGCAGGGGCAACTATACTGGCTACCTATACTGGGGTACCTATTCTTGGCTACCTATACTGGGGGGACCTATACTAAGTGCAACTAGACCTGGCTAACCTATACTGCGGGCACCCATACCTTGCTCGGGGGTGGGCGCAATTTTTACACCCTCGCCCTGGGTGCATTTTAGCCTAGAAACTACACTGCTTCTCAGTTCATGGTCACAATAGTGGTTCTGTTCCACGCTTGCATTTAGGAACGTCAATTGTTGAGCGAATTGATATTCTTTTCGTTTGGAGGCCCCACTGCCACTGCTCTCTGTTTCTGCTTTGCGACACAGAAACTTCACGTAGGCGTCCCGCATACTGCGCCAGTGTGTCTTGTACTTTTCACCTGCAAAGACATAAAAAATTGATTTTCATTATATCTCTTGTAGGTACATCGCAACTGGACAAACTTATGCGTCACTGCATGTGACATTTCACATTGGGAAGAGCACGGTGGCAGGCATCGTGGTGAGGACCTCAAGCATCATTTGGAGAAGACTGAGGGCCACATACATGCCAGTGCCAGACACCCAGAAATGGCAGGACATCGCCGAACGATTGTAGACCCAGTGCAGGTTTCCAAATTGTGTTGGGGCGCTGGACGGCAAACACATCCGCATTCAGAAACCCGTGGGGAGTGGCAACCATTACTTTAATTACAAAAAATACTTTAGCATTGTGCTAATGGCAGTGGCCGACGCGGACTACAACTTTGTGTATGTGGATGTGGGGTCGTACAGCAGTTCAAATGACTCTGGAATCTTCCAGCGGACGGCCCTTTGCCAGCGGATGGAGCAAGGCAGACTGCATCTCCCTGGTGACAGACCCTGGCCTGGGACAAGGGCACCGGCCTACCCCTATGTGTTTGTTGGGGACAAGGCCTTCGCCTTCTCCAACCATGTGATGCAGCCGTACCCAGACAGGGGCCTTGATGCCAGGCAGCTCCACTTCAACGCTCGGTTGAGCCGAGCTCGGAGAATGGTGGAATGCACGTTTGGGATCCTGGTGTCAAAGTGGAGAGTGTTCCACACGCCCATGCTGTTGAAGCCGGAGAACGCAGTCGCCGTGGTGAAGGCAGCGTGCATCCTCCACAACTTTGTGCACCAGGAGGAACGGGACATTCCGGAACCCCCAAATGTGCATCCACTACTGCCGTTGAGGTATGCCACCAGGCCAAGGGCCCATGTGTCCCCATCCAAAATGGCCACCAGTACCATATAAAACGCATAGGAAGTGGGCTAGAGAACATCCTGTTTTTATATCCAGTGTGTTCTGTGCTTTCCGTTTCCCATTGGTTTCTATGGCCGGATGGTGCAGTCAGGATCCGGTCCGGGTGCGTGGGCCGGATGATCCGGACCCAAAAAATAGCGCATGTTGGAAAAGCCTCCCGATCCGGCTCCGTTCCGTACGGAACGGACGCATGTGAACGTACGTATAGACTATCATTGCTATGTGGAACGTACGTTCCGTTTGTACAGTATACGGTCCGGATCCGATCAGGCGGATCCGGACAGGGAACGCTAATGTGAACCAGGCCTAAGCCAAAAGGGTGCCAGTGTGCTGGATACTGCTGCTTTTATACCAGCAGCTGCTCTGATGTCATAATGGCATGTCCTATTGTGATGTCATGAGTGGTTTACTTGTGTTTGCAAAGCAACCATATAGACTGCAGCAGACCTGTTTCTGCAGCAGGTATACAAATAGAGAAAAGGAAAACATTGGTTGCTGTATAAATAAAAGGAAATAATCTTCCTGGTTGGTGTCAGTAACACAATTTTTTTTTTCTTTTCAATAATCATGATTATATGATGTAAATGATTATTCTTAGCTGATGAGGCCTTGCAAAAGAAAGAGGATTAATATTCCTACGAATAGGAACATTCTAGCGCTTTGTATAATTCGACAAAACCAAGAAACCTAGACAGCTAAACGCTCGCTGCTAACAGCTGCTCACGCTAAGCCAAAAGGGTGCCAGTCTGCTGGATACTGTTGCCATAGCTCCCAACTGTCCCTCTTTTGGAGGGGCAGTCCCTCTTTGGGAGCCCTGTCCCTCTGTCCCTTTTTCCTCCTCATTTGTCCCTCTTTCAGGACTTTGTCCCTCTTTCCATGTAAATATGGTACTTTTCCGTTAGCCAGGCGCATCCGGCAGATGGTGCTAATTACATTAAAAGTTCACATTAACACAAAAGTGTTAATGTAACCGCTTGCCGGCAGGTGACGCTAATTACAGCCCCCCCCCCCCCCCCCCCGAGCTGCCAGTATTGTATAGGAGAGAAAGTACCGTAAATATATATATTTCTCTACTAAAAATGTGTTTGATTGACTCTAAACTTTATTGCCATCCTTTAAATTGACATATTACTAATTTTAAAATGTTAATATGAAGGAAAATGAACCAGGATAGAAACCACCATAGTGTGGTCTGAATTTTAAAACCTATTTTTCTCATGAAACCTTTATGGCAGGGGTCCCCAAACGTTTTGGGTCGAGGGCCGGGTCAACATAATTCAAACTGCTGGGGGGCTGGAGTATACATAAAATGATGTAGAAGTCTTTGTGGGCCAGACAGTGCCGCATACCCAGGTGACAACCTTTAAAGCTGACCACATCTATAAGTAATACATTTTGAGTGTGGGGGGCCGGTAAAAAATCCTCAAGTGGCCACATTCGGCCTGCGGGCATTAGTTTGAGGACCACTGCTTTATGGTATGCATGACTAGGGGTGTGATGAGGCGTGTTTAGGGGTGTGGCAAGGGTGTGGCTTAAGTGTCCCACTTTCTCATGTCAAAAAGTTGGGAGGTATGCTGTTGCTTTTATACCAGCAGCTGCTCTGTCATAATGGCATGTCATATTGTAATGTCATGAGTGGTTTCCTGTTTACTTGTGTTTGCAAAGCAACCATATAGACTGCAGCAGACCTGTTTCTGCAGCAGGTATACAAATGGAGAAAAGGAAAATATTGGTCGCCGTAAAAATAAAAGGAAATAATCTTCCTGGTTGGTGTCAGTAACACAATTTTTTTTCCTTTTCATAGTATGTGTGTGTGTGTGTGTGTGTGTGTGTGTGTGTGTGTGTGTGTGTGTGTGTGTTCCCCACTTCAGGAAAGCCCATATTAAAATCTGCCTTCCTGTGACGCTAGGCTCACAGTAAGACATTGCTTGGTGATGCAACTTTAAAGTCACAACGCAACAAAAATGTGGTAACACACCTTACCGCTGCGTTACCGTTGCATACAGGCAATGAAAAGTATGCTTTCATGTATCCGGTGACATGTCCGTTTAGAGGTAGCGCACTGCAGCAGTGCAGTACCATAACGCTACACGTTACAATGCGAACGTCTCACTGTGAAAGTAGCGTAGACTTCTTATTGCAGTGCGGCAAGCTGCGTTTTAAGACATTGTGTATGTATATATATATATATATATATATATATATATATATTATTTGAAAAGTCATTTCAGTCTATCTTATGCTAGTCCATTATTTGAAAAAATGTCTCAATTTTTTACCATGGCCGATCAGTTAACTATTGGCAGATCCGAGAAAACAAATATTGTTTTGTGTCAAAAAATAATAATAATAATTTCCATCATATACTCATGATTCTTAGCTGATGAGGCCTTAGAAAGATAGAGGATAAATATTCCTACGAATAGGAACATTCTAGCGCTTTGTTTAATTTGACAAAACCAAGAAACCTAGACAGCTAAACGCTCGCTGCTAACAGCTGCTCACGCTAAGCCAAAAAGGGTGCCAGTCTGCTGGATACTGCTGCTTTTAGAACCAGCAGCTGCTCTGATGTCATAATGGCATGTCATATTGTGATGTCATGAGTGGTTTACTTGTGTTTGCAAAGCAACCATATAGACTGCAGCAGGTATACAAATGGAGAAAAGGAAAACATTGGTCGCCGTAAAAATAAAAGGAAATAATCTTCCTTTTCATAACTATTGACGGGGGGGGGGGGTTTCCCCCACTTCAGGAAAGCCCATATTAAAATCTGCCTTTTTGTGAGGCTAGGCTCACAGTAAGACATTGCTTGAGAGATTGCTTGGTGATGCAAATTTAAAGTCACAACGCAACAAAAAAAGTGGTAACACACATTACCGCTGCGTTACCGTTGCATACAGGTAATGAAAAGTATGCTTTCATGTACCCGGTAACATGTCCGTTTAGAGGTAACGCACTGCGTTACCATAACGCAACACATTACAATGCTAACGTCTCACTGTGAAAGTAGCATAGACTTCTTATTGCAGTGCGGTAAGCTGCGTTTTAAGACATTATAACTCAGCTCTGCAACCTCCCACTGTGAACCTAGCCTGAATGCTAGTGTCTCTTTTTTTAGGGCTCCTAAAACCTTTTCTCTTAAAACCTTAATTTCCGCCTCCTACTAAGTGTTCCTTGCATATGTATATCTATTATTATTATTATTATTTTTTTTAGCCTATGGCAATGTTAGGGGGTGTGGTTATATACTGTAAAGACCCAGGCTTCACACAAGGGGATTAATTCACTAGACTGTAATAACTATACTAACTATAACTTCTATCACGGCTGTTTTCGTGCGCATTTTCGCACGATCGCGAATTATCTCACACAATTGCAAATTTTCACGCACAACCGTGGTCGTTTTCATGCAAAAATCACGATTCCGCATGAAAATTCACAATTGCGCACGATAATTTGCACACACAGCCACAAAAATGTGCACCAAAACGGCCATGATATGAGGTACCACAGTTTAGTGAATCAAGCCGCAGCGGTATAATGTTTTTGTTTTGTTTCATTATTAACTGGCTACACACCTCTCAACATTTTATAGGAAGGATTTGCTATGTGGGTTGAGCGAGTTTGAGCCAATGAGGTTTACCCGGCCTGGTATCAGTGTGTATATTTTTTATAGACTTGTTTTAAAAAACATTTTTCTATTTAACCTATCAATTTGTCATTGTTGTATGCTACAAACTTCCTATACATACATTTAGGGGGTGGAGGCAGGCAAGAACTGTCTTGCCTTGGGCAGCAAAAGGGCCAAAAAACGCCCTGAACCATACTTAGGGGCCTTACCTAGTTCAGTTTTTATTTTATTTTTTTACAAAGAGTCTGTAACAAAATGTTCAGCCTTATTTCCTCTATTCTTTTAAGTTCCTATACCTGTTCTAATGTGGTCTGTCTTACTGCAGCCTTTCCTAGTTGCACAGTGGCTGTATTATCTCTGTACTTTCCTTTGACAGCTTTGTCTGCTCAGGCAGGAATGTACTGCTCTGCTTGTGATAGGATAGAAATTATACACACCCTCTCCACGCCCCCTCCAGGCTCTATATGGCCTGGTGCACACCAGAGGAGTTTTCTGAGCGTTTTGAGTTTTTAAATCTGCTGCTAATGTTATCCTATGTGTCTGTGTACACTGGAGCAATGAGGTTTTGTAAAAAAAAAAAAAAACCCATAGCATTACATTGGGAAGAGCTTTAGCAGCAGATTTATAAACTCAACGCTCAGAAAAACTCCTCTGGTGTGCACCAGGCCAATGAGTCACAGACTGAGCTTCTCTCAGCCTATCACATGCTGGTTAGCAGCCATGTTTTTGTTTGTAAACATTGCCTAAAACTGGCAATTACAAGCCAGGATTGCAGCAGGGAGTGGAAACAGCAAAGAGGGGCCCAGGAGAACATAATGAATAGAATAGTATGCTTTTTATTGTAAGAATTTTAGAGTACAGATTCTCTTTAAAATAATTTTTTTCTTGATCAATTGTATTGTTTGAAAAGTCATTTAAATCAATCATATGCTAGTCCATTATCTTAAAAATCTATCAGAATTTTTCATCAATCAGATAACTGTTGGCAGATCCCAGAAAACAAATATTGTTTTCCTATTGTTTTTTATTATTGTTTCTGTAGCTGGTTCATGGAAGCTGCCATCTTTCTGACCAACTACCCTAGAGATTCTACTGAATCGGGGTTGACAATCCCACAGGTAGTCCGCGCCCCTGCACTCTCTCTTGCTTCCACCCATGGCTTTGGTGATGTCTTTGCATCTTCTTCCCCTTGAAGAGCAGTGACCATGCTGAGTAACTCTGAGAAAGGCATATTATTGTTACTGCGCACTATGATACTTTTCAACCAAGTGTCTCTCTCTCTCTTCCTTGTAAGACAGTCAAACAATGCAATTGAGGTGGAGTTCTTCCTAAATGGCTTTTTTTGAGTGTAGTGACCACCTCTCACGGGAATTCACCTCCACCACACCCCAAGCAGTGGGAACTCACCGCATGCATATGACCCTCTGATAGATGGGTCTCCAGCGCCTATGGGGTCATCTGGCCGCCCCCTGCCACTCAAGGAATCTCTTCCACTGTTGTCACTCAGCTGCAGTACCAAATCACCTCAAAGGAACATAACCAAAGCTTCCATAGCGTAAAATCGTAAAAACACTTTAATAAAAGCTAAAAATGCAAACTTACAAACACATCCGTTGTTCAAAGCACAGAGTTTTAGTGGGCTCTACCCCAAACGTGGGCCACCGGGTCGGCTTTGATGCGCTGGTCCTCTTGGCCTCCCTCTGGTTCCTCACGTGTCCCCTTGTGCCTGTTCCCCGTTTGCTGGCCGCGGGCCAGCAAACGGGGAACAGGCACAAGGGGACACGTGAGGAACCAGAGGGAGGCCAAGAGGACCAGCGCATCAAAGCCGACCCGGTGGCCCACGTTTGGGGTAGAGCCCACTAAAACTCTGTGCTTTGAACAACGGATGTGTTTGTAAGTTTGCATTTTTAGCTTTTATTAAAGTGTTTTTATGATTTTACGCTATGGAAGCTTTGGTTATGTTCCTTTGAGGTGATTTGGTACTGCAGCTGAGTGACAACAGTGGAAGAGATTCCTTGAGTGGCAGGGGGCGGCCAGATGACCCCATAGGCGCTGGAGACCCATCTAACAGAGGGTCATATGCATGCGGTGAGTTCCCACTGCTTGGGGTGTGGTGGAGGTGAATTCCCGTGAGAGGTGGTCACTACACTCAAAAAAAGCCATTTAGGAAGAACTCCACCTCAATTGCATTGTTTGACTGTCTTACAAGGAAGAGAGAGAGAGACACTTGGTTGAAAAAGTATCATAGTGCGCAGCTATTTAACGAAATTTGTGACTTTAAGTGTGTACTGAGCAGCGCACCACCAGTGAAACCCTGTTTTAGATATCAGCGCAGTTTTTTTGAAGTTTTATATTATTGTTACTGGCTAGCCTCTCTCACAGTTCCTCTTTCACTCTCCATGACCGAAGTCCGTGGAGGAACTGCTCCTTTAACCATACTTTTGGCTCTTGCCACACTGGTCGCCCTGGGGTCTCTTTTCTTTTTACAGCTGCCATAATGTCTTGCAGTGCATTAGCAAACTGCAGCAATGACTCCTCCTCTTGCCTCCGGTTCATAAACTGCCTTTGTAATTCATGCAAAGACTTCTGGTCACTAAAGATCCGCCCCAGATATGCCAGTATCTTTTCCACTGAGTCACTTTCCTCTGAGGGAAGATGCAGCACTGCTCGCCAGGCCTCTCTTTCCAAAGCACACAGTGCCACTTCTGGTTGCTGAACTGCTGGCACTACATGTGACCGAATAAGGCTTTTAAGCCGCTCTGCCCAGTCTGTCAAATCTGATTCTGCACGCACAAACTTTGGCAGATATTGTGCTGCACCTGCTGCAGGCAGTGTCATTAGTAGTAATGCATCAGGAGCAGAGGCACCTCCTGCAGGCCCTGCGACATTCCTGCTTTCCTGTGTGTCTAGTTCCATGCCTTACCACCCTGCTCTGCAGCGCCAAAAATGTAACAGCAGGTCAGTGTGGTAAGGAACGCAGACACACAATAGTTCACCAGAACAGTAATGCTTTAATATGGAATAGAAAGTGAAACAGTTTCACTGCACCAGTGAGTATATGGGCCTGATTCACAAAGCGGTGCTAACAGTTAGCACACTGGTGAAAAGCCCTTTATCATGCCTAAACTCAGTTTAGGCGTGATAAGTTTAGGCATGATAAGTTTAAGCGCCAACTGGGTTCGCACCGCAGTGCACAGCTGATCAAAAGTTTTGCGCTAGTAAAGTCTGGTGCACTTTGCTTAGAGTTTAATGGCGCTGCTTTGCGTGCGGACTTTGCGCGCGATCTAAACGTATCTAAACTTATCACACCTAAACTTATCACGCCTAAACTTATCACGCCTAAACTGGCTTTTCACCAGCGTGGTGCAATGGTTATCACGCCTAAAGTCTCTAACTGGGTTAGCACCGCTTTGTGAGGGCTTGATTCACAAAGCGGTGCTAACCCAGTTAGAGACTTTAGGCATGATAACCATTGCACCACGCTGGTGAAAAGCCAGTTTAGGCGTGATAAGTTTAGATCGCTTGCAAAGTCCCGCACGCAAAGCAGCGCCATTCAACTTTATGCGAAGTGCACCAGACTTTGCTAGCGCAAAACTCTTGATCAGCTGTGCACTGCGGTGCTAACCCAGTTGGCGCTTAAACTTATCAATCCTAAACTTATCACGCCTAAAGTTATCATGCCTAAATTTATCATACCTAAACTTATCACACCTAAACTTATCATGCCTAAACTGAGTTTAGGCATGATAAAGGGCTTTTCACCAGCGTGCTAACTGTTAGCACCGCTTTGGGAATCAGGCCCTATATGTGCAATGATCAAAAATAACAGTGCAATATGGCAAAATAGTTGAAAATAACCTCTAGATGCAAATAGTTTTGCTAGAGCAGCTAAAGCTACAAAATAAGCTGCAAAATGCTGACTCACTAATTCACTGACTGTCCTAGATTAATAAAACACAGATTTACTCCTAAATCTGTGCAGTTCAAGAGTGGAGATTAATCTCCCAGGTACTTGCATTTGTGATACAATCACTGGGGCTGCAGACTCTGTGTTTTCTGCTTCTTTCTCCCTGAGGCACACAGCTTCCACACAGTTCTCTGCAGCTCTAGGAGTCTCCAGGCAGGCCTGTTGTCTGGAGTTCCACCCCACTTTGTAGACAGCACTTGGATGATTTGCCAAGCAGGAATCAGGAGTTGAGGTATTCAGTAATGCCATATGTATTTCCTGGTAAACAATACCAGTTGCCTGGCAGCCCTGCTGGTCTATTTGGCTGCAGTAGTGTCTGAATCACACCAGAAACGTGCATGCAGCTAATCTGTCAGATCTGACAATAATGTCAGAAACACCTGATCTGCTGCATGCTTGTTCAGGGTCTATGGCTAAAAGTATTGGAGGCAGATGATCAGCAGGGCTGCCAGGCAACTGGTTTTGCTTACAAGTAAATAAATATGGCAGCCTCCATATCCTCCTCACTAATGTTGTCCTTTAAGCCGGGAATCCAGGGCTGCAAGGGAAGAATGCCATGTGCTCTGCCACCATGCCATCTGTTCCTTGTCCACAATGATTTTAGATCTCCTTCACGTCTGGTTCATTTGCTATCCCAGAAAATAAACAGAAGCCTCTCCATCAGGGCTGCAGACAGACATATAGCTGAGTGTAGATGTAAGCCATGCTGTGCTCAAGCAGGTTACTTCGGTGCCTGGGGCACTCAGCGCTGAAGCTGGGCACTGTCATAGCAATAGTGTTATGCTGAGCACCCAGCACAAGAGTCATTCGGGGATCCGGCGATCACCAAATTACATCTCCTTCCAAGTTGCTAAAACTCAGGAATAATATTTAGCGCCGTTGGGCATTTGAGCAGCAGCAGGGAGAGCCGTCATTCAGTTCACCCTGTGCCCAACTCACCGGCGGTCACATAATACGTACGCCTGTGTGTTGCATGATAACCAATTTGGTATTAGGTGGCAATGGCTAAGCTAAGGAGCTATGGGCCTCAGTGCAAGATTTACATTGGGCTCCCCCAAGCACGCCATATATAACAATTGATACAGAGCACCAAGACCTGCCAAGGGCAGCCACAGTGTAAGAGGTGCAAGAAGGGGATGGGGAACAGCTTGTTGATCATTGTCATTCAAAGCATCTATAGAAGTGATTATTACCAGCACAGGACCAATAAAGTGCTAATACTGCAGCTGAGGGGGCTCCGGTCTGCTCTGCCACTGTTAGGTGGTGCTTACAATTAAGTCCTCATAAAATTCTGTTCCCTATTATTTTTCTAATCAATGAAAAGATAGACTAGTTTTACATTTTGTTTTCTGCCTCTTAATTTATTTTTTTGTAATATGCCTATAAGTTGCCTCCTGTGCAGTGTCCATCTGGTCAGTGAATCTTCCCGATCCATGGTGATGAGAGGTCAGAGATGGTAGCAGGGCTGGATCTGGGTGATCTACATGTACAGGGGCAATGTTCTCTCATGCACTCTGGTGTGTGGTGATTTTGGAGGATGACAGTGGCTGGTCTTCTTTGACCGGCAAGCAGTGGAGGCAAGTCGATGGCGACCCATTCACCAGAAAGTGCTCTTCCAAATACGACATGAGAGGCCCATGGTGAAACAATAGTAGGAGATGATGGTCTGTCAGGGAAAGGTACAGGTTTTGGCAGGATTAACTTTTTAGGAGAGACAGGTACTGGCTTCTTTCTCGGTGCTGGGATTCTGCTGGCAGGTGAAGAATCCTGTATTTGTGTTAGTTCAGAGGTGGCACTGCTGGCAGAAGAATCATCAGACGACTCGTCTGAGACATGTGGCAGAGAGTTTGAGCTTCCCTCAGATGATGCAGGGGAGTTGGCCTACTCTCTGATACTGTAGGGGAAGTAGGAGTGATTACTTTATTTCCACGTCCTTCTTCTAGTAGTCTCAGTATGCCTTTTGTGTCCTTTTTCAGGAATCTGGCCACGTAGACTACTATTGCCAAGAGCAATAAGGCTAGAAATATTGCAGCTGCAATCATGATGGCAGTTTCTGTTGATATTCCCTTCTTGATTGTAGGATGGAGAATATCCGGAGTGGTGGTGGTGGTCTGTGTTGCCCTGCTACCAGGCTGGAATGCCTTTCTCTGTTGCCGTTTGTCTGTTGCTTGCTTGGTCGTTTCTGTAGGACGGTGTTCAGGAGGGGTTCCTGCAATACACAGATCATAAATACATGGTGTTAGGTCAATATTATGGCGAGAGGATAAATAACAAACTCTAAAATCATTTGTAAGAAGTTTTGAATTAGGATGATACCATTTAACCACTTCAGTACCCTGGTAATTTTCACAGTTCAGCTGTGATTACTTTGGCAATAACTTTATCAATAATTATCACAACAAAATTATCTATATATTGTTGTTTTTTCAGGACAAATAAGGCTTTTGGTGCCTGATATTTATTAGTAATTACCTTATTTTCTATGCATTTTAAAAGGAAAATAAGGAAAAAGGTGAAAAAATACACAATTTATCCACTTTCATACATTATAGCGCTAATGTAAATGTCGATGTTAATCATGACATTAATGTCATTATTAAGATGTATTAATTCAGGGGACATCAGACCTCTTTTCCTTCCCCTATTTCTTCTCTTACTTTAGAGATAATCAATTAGGTACACCACATGCAGCCATACATTAGTCTATCTTTTATACATTATTTGCCTCAAAAAAGGTTTAAAGTCAATTTCGCAATTGAGGCCATTGGGGAATACTGTGTTCAGGGTGTGTATCCACATTGTTTCTTTGCACAGCAATTGATTGATACTATCGCCTCTCCTTGGTGATCGGGGTAATTTATAAATTCCCTTCACTAGTTTACCTCTTATGCTGCAGTTGTGGAAACTCCTGTAGTGTTCACCTAGGGCTGTACCTCTACCCACCATATTGTTGAGGTGCTCCAAAATGCGTTCTTTTAATGGTCTCTGTTTTCCCTAAGTATATTAGCCCACATGGACACGTAATCATTATAGACTACAAATTCTGTGAGACAATTAATAAAAGTAGTGATTTTAAATTGTTTGTTACCAGCACTATCTGAAAATGTGTCCATTCTGTGTACAACTGGACACATTCTACATTTTTCACACCTGTACATACCTTTTACTGGTGTTTTGTTCAACCAGGTTGGTGGAGGAGGTGTTTTTTTTTTAAATTCACTTTTAACTAAAATGTCTCCTAAATTAGGGGCCCTTCTCGCTATCATATGGGGTTTAGGGTCTATAATCTGAGAAATTTCTGGAGATGCCGTCAAAATTGACCAATGGCGTGCCAGAATATCCCGCAGTTCATGCCAATGAGTACCAAATGCGGTGATTAATTTAACCCTGTCCTGGTTTGATTCTCAATAATACGGCATATCCTACATTCAGATGCAACTGACAGGGAGAATGCCTGTCTATATATACATGTATATGTGGGTTTATTTGGATTCTCATACATCACATGCATTGACCTCTGTATGAGAAAGCTATGATGTGGTCACGTATGAATCTACTTTGACGGAATTATGGCCGCATCCCCCACACACTATTGCTCTGTGACATATGTAATAGTTGGCCGCAGGAGAATGCGTAGACACGTATCCATCGCCGCATTCCTTCTATACCTCCTTGCTGTACATGTTTCAATACAAACCACGAGTGGTGGTTGCTATGGCAACACCACTCGGGAAATACAGACAGCGTCCTGATAGGACGGCAAGGCGTCCGGTTTCCTAGGCAGCGCCGACACGGGAAGTTGTCAGAGCGCAACCCGGAAGTGACTAACTGTGGTCACAATCAGCCTACGGAACATGATGTACGCACAGTACAGGGCTCCGTAATAAGACAAAGGTACTCAGTGCTATACAACCTAGCAATAGGCATGGACTAATACGTCTGACACCCCCCCTTTATGTTGTCATCATGGTATACCAGTATAAAAGTTTGCACCAGACGTGGTGGCTTCAGCTCTGACTTGGGCTTATGCGGGGGGGCATTATGCTGGTGGAGGGTGCACTTATCAATGTATAGATGTACAGCACTTTTTGAGAAAGCCGTTGTGGTGAAACATGTTAGTCTTATATACACACACGTTGTAAATAGCACTGCACCATTGTTTGTTCCTCCGCCTCTTGTGGTGATAGCCAGTCTCCGACCTCAGACACTGTTGGGCAGTATTCATACCACTGACCCTCAGTGCCAGCTTGCCTGTCTCCACCAAGCTATAGGTTCATTGATTGTTAGTGGAATAGCTACACCACACCATGCTATGAGTGTGGGGGATAAGCAAGGACCTCCACTTGTTGACAGATCTCACATATAGATTGTCAAGGTATACATATACCAGTGAGCCGCAACAGGTGATTTCTAACTGGATGCCCTGTCTATGAACCAGATGGTTTTTAATCTTTAAGTTATTCTACTTATTGTCTTTACCTATAGGGTTGGTCCCGTATTGGGACAATAGTGTGTTCCTGGTTTGATTCTTCCCGATTTTTTTTTTCAGCCAGGAGTATCCAGGAGTTCAGAGCGGTCCCTACCCCAGGCCTTTTTAACCTCCTTGCCGGTTCAATTCCCACCGGCAAGGAGGCAGCGCAGCACTTTTTTTTAAATTTCTTTTTTTCAAATCATGTAGCGAGCTCGGGGCTCGCTACATGATAGCCGCTGAGCGGCGGCATCCCCCCACCCACTCCGATCGCCTCCAGCGATCAGCGTAAGCAGGAAATCCCGTTCAGAACGGGATTTCCTGCAGGGCTTCCCCGGTCACCATGGCGACGGGGCGGGATGACGTCACCGATGTTATGGACGTCAGAGGGAATCCCGATCCACCCCTCAGCGCTGCCTGACACTGATTGGCCAGGCTGCGCATGGGTCTGGGAGGGGGGGCGGCGGGTAGCAGCGGCGATCGCGTACCACACGCAGCTAGCAAAGTGCTAGCTGCGTGTAGGAAAAAAAATTATGCAAATCGGCCCAGCGGGGCCTGAGAAATCCTCCTGCGCAGGTTACCCCGAGCTGAGCTCGGAATAACCAGCAAGGAGGTTAAGGGCTATGCGCAGGATACGATGACTGTATCCTCCCTCCCTAAAACGTCTATACATTTGTCTAGATTCATAGCGTAAGTCATCGTCCGACAAACAATTTTGACGCAATCTTATGAATTGGCCATAGGGGATACCCCTAATTAGATGAGATGGATGATGGATGATGGCTGGTGGCGTGCAGAAGACTATTGCTCGCTGTGGGTTTACGATAAGAGGAAGTGGCAATGACACAATCAACCACCTTTAACTTTAGATCGAGAAATGCCACTTCTTCCCTACTATGGGTATAAGTGAGCCTAATATTTTTATTGTTAGAATTAAGTTTATCTATAAACACACACAGGCTTTTTTCATCTCCCCTCCACACCACCAGCACATCATCAATATACCGCAGCCAGAGGGCCTCGCCCTCTTTAAATTCATCCAAAACATAAACGTCTGTTCTCTCCCAATATCCCAGATGTAGGCATGCGTACATCGGGGCACAACTTGCCCCCATGGACGTGCCTCGTAATTGTCTGAAATATTGGCCGCAAAAAGTGAAGCAATTATTTCCTAAAATTAGGTGCATTGCTTCTAAGACAAATGTATTACGATTATATGCGCCTAGGTAGTGCTCTCCTAGAAAAATTCCAATGCCTCGAGTCCGACCTGGTGGGGAATCGACGTGTAGAGCAACTCTACATCGATCCCCACCAGGAGGGACCCCGGGGGAACCACAAAGTCCACAAGGACCCTTAGGACATCCCCAGTGTCTTGAACAAACGATGGTAGTTTCGTGACAATGGGTTTCAAACGCTGGTCCACATATTGACCAAGTCGTTCCGTAGGACCTCCATTGCCCGGTACTATAGGACGACCAGGGGGTTTGTCCAGGCCCTTGTGGTCCTTGGGAACCAGGTACAGAGTTGGCTTGTTATAATTTTCAACCACAAGATATTCCCACTCCTTTTGGTCAATGACGCCTATATATAGCACCTCATCCAGTAAGTTGTTGACTCTGTCTCTAATGATTGGAAAAGGATCTGCAATCAAGCGCTGGTATGTTTCAACATCACTTAGTTGTCGGACTGCTTCTTGTATATAATCACTTTCCCGAAGCAGTACGACATTACTTCCTTTATCACTAGGTTTAATAACCAAGTGAGGAGCATTTCTCAATTCCTGTAGTGCTTTAAATTCAGCACCAGTAAGATTATATTCTGAAGATGCAATTGTCCAATCGCATGTGCGCAAATCCTTCTCCACTGCCTCTAAAAAGACTGACAAATATTTGTTTTGAAGCATGGGGGGAATAAAGAGACTTCCTAGCTAGACCTGTACTTGAGGGAAAAATTCAATGGGACTTGAATTTTCACAGGATAGGGGGTAACTGTCATCCATCCCAGACTCAACTGCAAGAGACTCTAATGCAGCCAAGGCATCTCTTTTAGCATCAGTGAGACCCATATGTGTAGCCATAATTGAGGATCGATCATCCTGCTGGCCATACATCAATTTAAGCATGATATGTCTAGTAAATAGATAAATATCTTTATAAGATTCAAATGGCTCACCCCTAGATGCCGGTGAAAAAGAGAGGCCTCTACTGAGTACCTGGATATGAATATCCCGCAGGGGAAAATCTGACAGGTTAATAATTACTTTACCCCCTCACCCGAAGAGTCTATTTGGTCCTGTCCCTGCTCCTGGTCCCCTTGGATGGTCCCTCCCCCTCTTCCCCCTCTGAGCTGGTTGGATCCTGATAATCTGTGCTCTCGTTTTTTGATATATTCTTTTGAGGCTTATTTTTGCCCTTACCCTCTCCACTTTGTCACTTAGATTTATGCTTGGGAATAATTTCATCTTTTCCAGAGAAGGTCACAGATCTCTTGCTAGAGGAGGATTCTACAGATGTATCGGTTTCAATGCCCGATTGGTCGTAACCACTACGGTCACTATTTATTCTGTCAGGTCTTTTTTGATTTCTTTTTTTTATTAACTTTTTGGGATAATCTCTCCATTGGATCAAAGGCTGTTTTACTATTCCAACGTGACAGATCTTTCTGAAATTTTGCCTGTTTGTTACGTTTAATCTGTGATTGTTTCCGTTCAATAGATTGTTTAAGTGCCTCATTTAGGCTTTTAAATTGTGGATGCTCACTATATTCATCAAGTGCCTCTACACCAGGCATGGGCAAACTTGGCCCTCCAGCTGTTAAGGAACTAAAAGTCCCACAATGCATTGCAGGAGTCTGACAACCACAGTCATGACTCATAAAGGCAAATGCATTGTGGGACTTGTAGTTCCGTAACAGCTGGAGGGCCGAGTTTGCCCATGCCTGCTTTACACTCTCAGCAATTTCTTTCGTGACCTCTTCTAGTTGTAGTTTCTCCTCCTCTGCTATCATTTTGACCACTTCTAAACCTCTGGCTAAAGCCCGTTCTTTCCACTTAGTCACAAATCTATCGGTGCGAAGATTTTCAGCTGGCATAATCCTATCCAAGAGCCCATCCGGGACAACTCCAGCCTTCTAATAGGACTCTAACAACGAAGTGTTCCATTTTCTCTTTAGCTGTCTGTGCAGTAATCCCCCATGTATACGAAACAATTCTTTAATTTCACTGCTATCATTTATTGATCCAGATGATGAACCTGCAAAGGCAGATTGAATTTCATCATCCACCTCCTGGGTGAAGCAATATGCCATGGTTACCCGGAATCTGCACAGAAGGCCAAGGGGAAATCCCCCCCATACTCTCCCTGCAGTATTATTCACAGGTAAAACATTGTTATTTAAAGCAATCATCAATGAATTAAGGAAGTTAGCCACAGGGCCATACATACCAGCTCCTGCAGCCTGTAAAGATGCTGAGCCGTCCTGGCTCAAAAAAGCTGTCCCGGATCTTTGCTGGCTGGTTCCCTGGCCCCCAGCATGAAGCGGTGCTGCACCGCTGACCCAGAAGCCACCCGTTGCCATGGTGACCCCAAGTCAGCAGCTCCGGCGTGTATGCGCCAGCTCCCACCGCTGGTGCCGACGACGTCCCTTTGCTGCAGGCTCCAGCAAGGGCTAGCTTATCCGCTTTCCACTCCGGGGATACGGTGGGCGGGGCTGCTGGCCTGGTGATCTCCGCTGCCTCCTCCATTGGTCGCCATCCTGGGGGCGGGACCGCCCCCCAGCTGATGAGGCATCACCGCCTTCGTCACCACAGCCGGACCTCCGCTCCTCCCCCTGGGCTCCGACGCAAACGGTTTGGTCACGAGCCCAAGGCATACTGGCTCCACCTCTCAAGCGTCCTGATTAGCCGCGTGTTCAAAATCTGCTGCCTTCGTCTCGCAAGTGGCCCGATTGGTCGCGATCTCCAGCCGGACTGGCGCCGCCTCCTGCAAGGCCTGATTGGCCGCCAACGAAATCCAAAGCGGCTCCGCCCCCTGCATGGCAGGATTGGCCGAAGCTTCAAGCCTGACAGGCTCCAGCACCAAAGTGGCCCGATTGGCCGCTGTTTCAAAACCTGGAAGCTCTGCCCCATCATGCCACCGGATTGGTCGCCACCTGGGAAAATACCGATGGGCCGCCTCCTCCTCTCTCCCGACGGGCCGGCCTCCCCTCTCTCCCGACAGACGCTTGCTGATGCACCGAGCGTGCAACTTATGGGCCTTCTTCCCGGAGCCGGAGTGATGACGCCGCTTCTGGCCGACGACTTCCCGCTGCTGGGTCGGGTCCCGCTGACACTTGGCTCACTCGGCGAGTACGATCTGTGGGCCTTCCTCTTCCACTTGGCTGGGTGCTCCACTTCTCCGCAGTCCTCCACTCGATCCTCCTCTTCAGCTAGCTGAAGGCACCTGGTGAGTACCTCCAATCCTCCGGGTTCTTTGGCTCTTGCAGCCAACTGCCTAATTATATCCACAGCGGCTAGGCAAGCACAGTAGTACAAGCTCAGTATTACAGCTCAGAGCTTTACCTAGAGCGCTTCAGGAAAAAAGGCAGGTTAGCTGGCTGAAACAGGCCTTTATATACACCTTACTTATTTGTGATTTGCTCGTGCAACATTGTTTCAGCATAGCAACACCTGGGAGAAAATTCTACCTTCCTATGCCGATCAATCAAGAGATACCTCACACCTCACTGCAGAGATCTCTTAACCAATCAGCATCTCCGCTACCTCAGAGAGGGAAAATGTAAAACACCTCATAATCTCAGTGCATTGCCACAGACCCATATAGGGCCTTCTTTATATAATAGGGCCCTTTTCATTCTTTAGGCTAAACAAAACACCCACCTGTACTTTGGGGGCGATCTTTTTCCCCTTGCTCTCAGACACGCGGACACGCACTGGAGGGGAGGGAGACCGGTTCTTCTTTTTTTTTTTTTTATGAAAACCTAGAGGCGATAGATCGCAAGACAGGTTGTCTTTATAGGCCGTCTCAGATACTCCTGGCCTATTAACTGGTGGCAGGGGGGGGGGGGGGGGGGGGAACCGGTGGGGGATCTAATAGAGTGGGTGTATAAACAACATTAGCAGCTACATTGCTATCCTGAGAAACAGCTTGAACCTGCTGCTGGGAGACCTGTGAAACCACACTGGTGGCACCTAGCCCCACTTGCCCCACCCCACTATCCCCCCATACTCTCCCTGCAGTATTATTCACAGGTAAAACATTGTTATTTAAAGCAATCATCAATGAATTAAGTAAGTTAGCCACAGGGCCATACATACCGGCTCCTGCAGCCTGTTAAGATGCTGAGCCGTCCTGGCTCAGAAAAGCTGTCCTGGATCCTTTCTGGCTGGTTCCCTGGCCCCCAGCATGAAGCGGCACTGCTCCGCTCTGCGTTGCTGACCCAGAAGCCACCCGTTGCCATGGTGACCCCAAGTCAGCAGCTCCGGCGCATATACGCCCGCTCCCACTGCTGGTGCCGGCGACATCCCATTACTGCAGGCTCTGGAAAGCGCTAGCCTGTCCGCTTGCCTCTCCGGGGATAAGGTGGATGGGGCCGCCGGCCCGATGATCTCCGCTGCCTCCTCCATCGGTCGCCATCCTGGGGGCGTGACCACCCCCCAGCTGACGAGGCATCACCGCCTCTGTCACCGCAGCCGGACCGCCGCTCCTCCCACTGGGCTCCGACGCAACCGGATTGGTCGCGAGCCCAAGGCATGCTGGCTTCACCTCTCGAGCGGCCCGATTAGCTGCGTGTTCAAAATCTGCTGCCCTCGTCTCGCGAGTGGCCCGTTTGGTCGCGATCTCCAACCGGACTGGCGCCGCCTCCTGCAAGGCCCGATTGGCCGCCACCGAAATCCACAGCGGCTCCGCCCCCTGCATGGCAGGATTGGCCGAAGCTTCAAGCCTGACAGGCTGCAGCACCAAAGCGCCCCGATTGGCCACTATTTCAAAACCTGGAAGCTCTGCCCCATCTGCGACCGAATTGGTCGCCGCCTGCGGATTCCATGCAGTATCCGACCAACCAAAGAAAGAGGTCCTTCCTACATTCTGCATTGTCGCCCAAAGACCAGCGTCGTTACCAATCGTCCCATTCAGACCAAACTTTATAGTATGCCGTCCACGTGCTTGGCTCTACCGATTTCTGAATCCAACGGTGTAGTCCACCTACAACACGTCCCACACATACGCCGAGCGTTGATCCCCTGACCTTTTTGCTCCAGGTGCCATCTTCTAAATCTATCCCACTGTGAACGAGACAATGCATCATCTATCTCATTCTTCACTCCAGCAATATGTACCGCCTTAAAGTGCACATTGTATCTCAAGCAGGACAGCACAAAGTGTCTGAGTAATCTGTTCACCAGAGGAGAGGAGGTCGACATAGAATTCAGAGCAGCTACTACGGCCGTATTGTCAGACTGGAAGCTCACCGCCCTATTCCGCAACTCCCCAGATCTCCACCGCCACCTACAAAGGGAACAACTCCAGAAAGGCCAAGTTCCAAACAATATCCGTCTGGAGGCCACCGATCCGCGCACCACTTTCCCCCCCAAAAAGGCCCCAAAAACCCACTGAACCTGAAGCCTACGTGAACAGCGTGTCCATGTCTCGCCTCGGATCCAGCCAGTAGACCAGACAGTTAAAATGAGTCAAAAATTCCCTCCACACCGCCAAATTCTCCCAATATTTTTTTTTTTTTTTCAGACGTATGAGATGGTGAGGTTACACACCCCGCAAGTGGCCAAGGACAAACGTCGCGAAAAAACCCGCCCCAGGGGAAGGAACCTGCAGGCGAAATTCAACTTTCCCAGCAGAGATCGTAGCTGTTTTTGCATAACCTTCTTTGCCCCAGAACCTTCCCAACCAAATTAAGCAAGTCCTCCTCCTTATCATAGGGTAACCTGCACACCTGTGCAACTGAGTCGATGTCAATACCCAGAAACTTCATAACAACCCCTGGACCTTCAGTCTTGTCTTGAGCAACTGGGACCCCAAATTCACTGAACACTCCCATTAAATCCCTCAGGGCCAGCTCGCACACCCTGGACCCCTTAGGTCCCACACAAAAGAAATCATCCAAATAATGGGTGATGGCCGAAACGTTCTTTGCCTAACCACCCATTCTAAGAAGGAGCGAAGTAGGAGCAGGAAATTGAACAACCCATCGACAAACAGGGATCCACATAAAAACTGCCATCGAAAAATAACTGAGCAAATGCATGCTATCGGGGTGTACTGGTAGCAGGCGAAACACCGCTTCCATGCTGGTTTTTGCCATCAACGCCCTAGGCCCCACGTCACTCACCATGTCCAATGCCATATCGAAAGTTGCATATTGAACAGAAGAGCGTTCCCGATCGATGCCATCATTAACCGACCCCCCTTTTGGATAGGATAAATGGTGTATCAACTGAAACTTACTCAGCTCCTTCTTAGGGACTACCCCCATTGAAGAAACGATCAAGCCCTGTACCGGTGGTGACATAAAAGGACCCCTCACCCTCCCCAAACTGACCTCTTTCGCAAATTTTTTCCCTAACCACTCCGGTGTGCACCCTAGCAGATTTCAAGTTTTTTGTGTGTAGCTGCCCTGCTTCCGCTGATGAAGGAAAGCGGAAACCTTCTCCAAAACCCTTTCTCAAAAGCTCTGCCGCCCCCTTGTCCTCATAGCAGTCTAACCAGGGTTTAATCGCCCCTAGATTCACCGGAGTCTTCCCTTTTGTTAGAACCATACACTGTACGTTTAGGGAAACCTAAAGTTTTTCCTCTTTTGAAACATTTAAAGGCCGGGCGCAATCCGCCGCACATGGAACATTCATGTTTGAACTTACAGGTTCCAGTGAATCTGCATTGCGATTCGTTGTAGGCCCAGCTAATTCCCCGCCTGCCGGAACCGGACCCCCAGCACCTGCCGGAGTGACGCTACCCTGAAAGGACTGTGACCCTCTTTGCCCACTAGAGGAATGCAACCCCACAGTGATGAATAAGACCCACCCCTTCCTGTCATGACCCGGAGCCAAATTCCTATCTTCTTGTGGCTCCAATCGAGATCAGGCTGCACTGACATGCGCTGACAAAACTGTCATAATGCAACCAAGCCATGCCCCCGTAAGTCCTGTAAGCCTCTCCAATAGCCTCTTGGTAACAGAATAAAGCTGCACACTTGTCCGACGCCTTTTCTGCTATAATACTTGCCATAATATTGAAAGCCTGGGACCAATTCCCAAAGGTCCTTGGGATTAGCCTATAGTGCCGGCGATCTTCGTCATCCTCTTTGCGATGCTCTTTGCCTTTGACCCACTTATCCATATTGAAGCGTTCCAAAGGCGTCCCAAATATCTATGTAAAGATGAAATATTTGTATTTTTTTTATTAGAAGCTTGTAAATAGTGATGGATGCAAAATGGAAAAAATGCTCTCTTATTTCCAAATAAAATATTGTCGCCATACATTGTGATAGGAACATAATTTAAACGGTGAAATAACCGGGACAAATGGGCAAATACAATACGTGGGTTTTAATTATGGAGGCATGTATTATTTTAAAACTATAATGGCCGAAAACTGAGAAATGATTTTTTCCGGTTTTTTTCTTATTCTTACTGTTAAAATGCATTTACAGTAAGGTAGCTCTTAGCAAAATGTACCATCCAAGAAAGCCTAATTGGTGGCGGAAAAAACAAGCTATAGATCAGTTCATTGTGATAAGTAGTGATAAAGTTATAGGCTAATGAATGGGAGGTGAACATTGTTCGGATGCATAAAGTGAAAACGACCGAGGGCTTAAGTGGTTAAGTATCATCTTAGCGTTACTCCTCACAAGATTAGGGTGATTACATTGACTTAGGATAGTCAGTGACATGCATATGTACTCAGTAACATACTGCAGAAGATGACAGTGTTATATAGATGCATAATAATATGGTAGGACTTTAGACTATGACTATGGTAGGATTAGATTGTGAGCTCCTCTGAGGATAGTCATTGACATTACTATGTACTCTGTAAAGTGCTGCAGAAGATCTCAGATATATAAATACATAATAATTATAATATGGTAGGACATTAGACTATGACTATGGTAGGATTAGATTGTGAGCTCCTCTGAGGCTAGTCAGTGACAGGACTATGTACTCTGTAAAGTGCTGCAGAAGCTACTAGAGCTATATAAATACATAATCCTATACAATAAAATGCAAGTGTCGCTGCGTCCGTTTGTGTGTCAGTGCCTTTTAGCACTGCGCATGTGCAGGGACAGACGCAGAGACGCTGCCGAGAACCGGGGGAGGACCGGGCCAGAAGGGGCCGGCGTGTGTGCGCGCTGCATGCGTGCGGGCGGCGTGTGCATCACGTGCGGGCGGCGAAGTAAAGAGACCTAGACCCGTTTTTAAAGGTTACTAGTAATAATAATAATAATATGGTAGGACATTAGACTATGACTATGGTAGGATAAGATTGTGAGCTCTTCTGAGGGCAGCCAGTGACATGACTATGTTCTCTGTAAAGTGCTGAAAAAGTTGTCAACGCTATTTAAACACTAATAACAAGGTGGTAGGACATTAGATTGTGAGCTCTTCTGAGGGCAATTGTATCACAAGAAGCAGATTATTGTGGCACTCCCCTTATATAAGTCAATAATGCTGTGGGTGGGTGGATACAATAGGCGTACAAACACTCACCGCCTCCGCTGTACTGTGGTGCACTGGAGTTTTGCTACCTTGGAGCCAAACTCTGGATTTTGGGGGTGGTTAGTGTTGGGCATATATAGGGAGAAGGCTAGTGTTAGTAGTAGGTGGGGGGTAGTTAGTGTTAGGTATATATAGGGAGGAGGATATTGTTAGGAGTAGGTGGGGGGTGGATAGTGTGTTATGAGTAGGTAGAGGGCAGGGCCATGCAGAAGGTCCTTAAGTGGGGGGTGCTCAAATTTCAAAAGGGGGCCTTGCCCCCCCACACACACACACACACACACACACACAGAGAGAGACAGAAAAAAAAAAAAAGCACACTACCAACCAGACCAGGAAGAGGGATACCGGCCACTGCAGGGGGAGTAGGTTTAAAAAACGCAGCTTTGACGATCATGTGATCGTCAAGGATGGAATCGCATTTTTGATTTTTAAACGGCATTGGGCAGAGCTGGATTAACCTTCCTGGCGGTAAGCCCGAGCTGAGCTCGGGCTATGCCGCGCAGGAAGATATCTCAGCCCCTGGTGGGGCGATTTGCACACTTTAAACTGCTGTACGCGCAGCTAGCACTTTGCTAGCCGCGCGTACAGCTCGATCGCCGCCGCTCTGCGGCGATCGCCCGCACGCAGCGGCACAAGAGGGCCCCCCCACCAGAGCCCTGCACTGCCCGGACCAATGAGTTCCGGGCAGCGCTATGGGCTGGATCGGAGACGTCTGACGTCAGGACGTCGGCTGACGTCCATGACGTCATTCCGATCGTCGCCATGGCGACAGGAGAAGCCAAACAGGGGAGCGCGTTATATACAAGACAAGACAAGACAAATAACATTTATATTGCGCTTTTCTCCTTGCGGACTCAAAGCGCCAGAGCAGAGCAGCAGCCACTAGGGCGCGCTCTATTGGCAGTAGCAGTGTAAGGGAGACTTGCCAAAGGTCTCCTACTGAATTAGTGCTGGCTTACTGAACAGGCAGAGCCGAGATTCGAACCCTGGTCTCCTGTGTCAGAGGCAGAGCCCTTAACCATTACACCATCAGCCAACTGCGTACACCATACTCGTTCTCCTGTTTGCTTTTGATGCCGGCGACGATCGCACTAGAGGGACACATGCGCCCTCTAGTGGTGTTTCATGTAGCTACCACTCTGGTAGCTTTACATGAAACAAAAAAAAAAATTAAACAAAAAAAGGATTTTTGCCTAAGTGGCAAAAAAAAAATTAACCGCCAGGAGGGTTAAGACCAAAATGGGCCCTAGGCAAAGTGGCAACTTTGGAGCCCCTGCTCCTATCCCCAGTTAGAACGAGTTCATATGGAAGATTTAAAGAAAATTAAACATGATGGTGACGCATGGGGTGGCTCAAGGGTTCTAATATGACATGGGGGGGCACTGAATTTGACACAGGGGAAGGGCACTGAATGTGACATGGGGAGGGGCATAGGGATGCTGAATGTGACACAGGGAGGAGGGTGGGGGGTACTGAATGTGACATAGGTGGGGGCACTGAATGTCACACAGGGTGGGGGTACAGAATGTCACACAGGGTGGGGGTACAGAATGTCACACAGGGTGGGGGTACTGAATGTCACACAGGGAGGGGGCACTGAATGTCACACAGGGGGGGGGTACTGAATGTCACACAGGGAGGGGGGCACTGAATGTCACACAGGGAGGGGGGCACTGAATGTCACACAGAGTGGGGGGTACTGAATGTCACACAGGGAGGGGGGTACTGAATGTCACACAGGGAGGGGGGCACTGAATGTCACACAGAGTAGGGGGGCACTGAATGTCACACAAGGGGATGGAGCACGGAATGTCACACAAGGGGGGGGGGGGCACTGAATGTCACACAAGGGGGGGGGGAGCACTGAATGTCACACAAGGGGGGGGGGGAAGCAATGAATGTCACACAAGGGGGGGGAGCACTGAATGTCACACAAGGGGGGGGGCACTGAATGTCACACAAGGGGGGGGAGCACTGAATGTCACACAAGGGGGGGGAGCACTGAATGTCACACAAGGGGGGGAGCACTGAATGTCACACAAGGGGGGAGCACTGAATGTCACAAAGGGAGGTGGCACTGAATGTCACACAATGGGGGGATCACTGAATGTCACACGGGGGGGGGGCACTGAATGTCACACAAGGGGGGGGGGGGAGCACTGAATGTCACACAAGGGGGGGGGGAGCACTGAATGTCACACAAGGGGGGAGCACTGAATGTCACACAGGGAGGGGGCACTGAATGTCACACAGGGAGGGGGGCACTGAATGTGACATAGGGGGAGGGAGAGAGAGAGAGGGTGGGGGATAGAAGCTAAAATAAGCACATGGTGACACAGGCTAGCTAAGTAGGGAATAGACAGGGAAGTAAACAGCTACACACTGAGGGTGGAAGAGAAATAAATAAATGCTAAACATTACAGTACATATATTTCTCAAGGTGGGGGTTGGGGAGAGCTTCACTCACTGTCTGCAGAGGACCTTAATTCTGCCATTCAGCAGCCAGAGTACAGAGCAGCCCTGAAGGAGATCCTCACAGAGATAAGAAGCAGCATGGGTTGCTGAATGAGTCATCATTGCTGATAAGAGACAGGTTGCGGGCTGATCTCTCCGTCCCCTCACTGTACTCACGGCTGTGCTCTGACAGCCAGGATGCTCCAACCGGAAGCTGGGAATATGAAGCAGCAGCAGCACAAGCAGCAGGATAGGAGAGCTGAGATCTTATTCAAAGTTTGCACTGTGTGCTGATCTCTCTGCTCCTAATTGCTGTCATGCTGTCAGGTTCGTAAATGCCACAATATGCTTCCGGCTCAAGGAGAAGGGGGGGGGGGGCCAGGACCCTTCACTCCAGTGTTAGTAGTAGTACCCCACCTGATTGCGGCACTGACCTTGCAGCAGATCTGTTACCTGTGAGCTGTGGATGGCTGCTCACTCACTGTGCGGGCACTGAGGGTACTGTTACCTGCACCGTTTGTGCAGAAGGGGAAAAGGGGCCACATGACAGGGAATTTCAAAAGGGGGGGGGGGTGCTCAAGCATCTCCAGCACCCCCCTCTGCACGTGCCTGGTAGAGGGTGATTAGTGTTGGGCATAGATAGGGAGGAGGCTGGTGTTAGGAGTAGGTGGGGTTGGTTAGTGTTAGGCATAGATATGGGGGGGTGTTTAGTGTTGTCGTCCGACTTGTCGTTTGAACGACAAGTTGGACATGTGTACATGATGTCGAGCGACTGATAACAGATGGTTTTCCTGATCTGCTCAGCGGATTCGTTGGACCAACTGTCGTTCAAACCACTGTTAGGTCCATACATGTGTACAAATGATTTTTAGTCGTTTGTCCAACTAATAGATGTTCAAACAACAAGTCGTTTGATCAGTCATTTGATCTAGTCCATTGTTCTATTCGGTCCATTGTCCATTATCAAGTTAAATGACATGTAAATTAATTAGCATATCAGTTGCTTTGTTGGTCAGTGTGTCAATGATGTCGGAACGACTTGTTGTTTGCACTACAAGTCGTCCAAACGACACATCGGTCGACAAGTTGTTTGAAAAGGTTGGACGTGTGTATGTGCCTTAAGGCATACATAGTGGAGGGTTCAAGTGAGAATTAGGGTACAGGGGGTTAGAAGAATATTGGTAAAATTACAGATATTCTACTAATGGTAATCAGGCACCCAAAGTTTCTATTTCATGTATACCCCAAGTGCAGGGTGCAGCAGAGGAACCATGGTGAAATATATGGAGGGTACAGCAGAGAAATCCTAGTGGAACATTGAGGGGACGGGGGACAGGGTCAATACGCTTTGAGTCCTATGGGAGAATAGTGCTTTACAAATGTTGTTGTATTGTAAAGCTGCAGGACAAAGGGAACCCTGGCCACACCCGACACCAGGCTGTGCATGGTGCACCATGCAACAAAGGGGACAAAGTAAAAAATATTGAGGGGGCAACCGTAGTTGCAATATGGGATATGGGGCACATGCTACATTACTGTTTTACATTACTATTGATCTATTTGTGCACAGTAAAGCTATGCATATGGGCTCGTGCTGCTGTGAAAGGGCCTCTAGGTTTTGTTTTCCCACATGCCAAAAAGTCCCAGTCCTCCCCTGCAGTCGCTGCAGACCACCTGCTGCCAGCAGCCACGGACCACTACCTGCCAGCAGCCTCCCACCTGCCAGCTGCCGCAGACCACCTCCTGCCAGCTGCCGCAGACCACCTCCTACCAGCTGCCGCAGACCGCCAGCTGCCTCAGACCATCTCCTGCCAGCAGCCGCAGACCATCTCCTGCCAGCAGCAGCAGACCATCTCCTGCCAGCAGCAGCAGACCATCTCCTGCCAGCAGCAGCAGACCATCTCCTGCCAGCAGCAGCAGACCATCTCCTGCCAGCAGCAGCAGACCATCTCCTGCCAGCAGCTGCAGACCATCTCCTGCCAGCAGCTGCAGACCATCTCCTGCCAGCAGCTGCAGACCATCTCCTGCCAGCAGCTGCAGACCATCTCCTGCCAGCAGCTGCAGACCATCTCCTGCCAGCAGCTGCAGACCATCTCCTGCCAGCAGCTGCAGACCATCTCCTGCCAGCAGCTGCAGACCATCTCCTGCCAGCAGCTGCAGACCATCTCCTGCCAGCAGCTGCAGACCCCCACTGCCAGCAGCAGTAGACCCCCATTTGCCAGCTGCCGCAGACCACCACCTGCCGCAGACCACCTCCTGCCAGCTACCGCAGACCACCTCCTGCCAGCTGCCGCAGACCACCTCCTGCCAGCTGCCGCAGACCGCCCTGCTGCCAGCTGCCGCAGACCACCCTGCTGCCAGCTGCCGCAGACCACCCTGCTGCCAGCTGCCGCAGACCACCTCCTGCCAGCTGCCGCAGACCGCCAGCTGCCTCAGACCATCTCCTGCCAGCAGCCGCAGACCATCTCCTGCCAGCAGCCGCAGACCATCTCCTGCCAGCAGCAGCAGACCATCTCCTGCCAGCAGCAGCAGACCATCTCCTGCCAGCAGCAGCAGACCATCTCCTGCCAGCAGCAGCAGACCATCTCCTGCCAGCAGCAGCAGACCATCTCCTGCCAGCAGCTGCAGACCATCTCCTGCCAGCAGCTGCAGACCATCTCCTGCCAGCAGCTGCAGACCATCTCCTGCCAGCAGCTGCAGACCATCTCCTGCCAGCAGCTGCAGACCATCTCCTGCCAGCAGCTGCAGACCATCTCCTGCCAGCAGCTGCAGACCATCTCCTGCCAGCAGCTGCAGACCATCTCCTGCCAGCAGCTGCAGACCCCCACCTGCCAGCAGCAGCAGACCCCCATTTGCCACCTGCCGCAGACCACCTCCTGCCACCTGCCGCAGACCACCTCCTGCCACCTGCCGCAGACCACCACCTGCCGCAGACCACCTCCTGCCAGCTGCCGCAGACCACCTCCTGCCAGCTGCCTCAGACCATCTCCTGCCACTAGCCGCAGACCACCACCTGCCACTAGCCGCAGACCACCTCCAGCCAGCAGCTGCAGACAACCTCCTACCAGCCAGCAGCTGCAGACAACCTCCTGCCAGCCAACAGCAGCAGACCCCCACCTGCCAGCCAACAGCAGCAGACCTCCACCTGCCAGCAGCAGCAGACCCCCACCTTCCAGCAGCCGCAGACCCCCAGCTGCCGCAGACCACCTCCTGCCAGCCAGCTGCCGCAGACCACCTCCTGCCAGCCAGCTGCCGCAGACCACCTCCTGCCAGCCAGCTGCCGCAGACCACCTCCTGCCAGCCAGCTGCCGCAGACCACCTCCTGCCAGCTGCCGCAGACCACCTCCTGCCAGCTGCCGCAGACCACCTCCTGCCAGCTGCCGCAGACCACCTCCTGCCAGCTGCCGCAGACCACCTCCTGCCAGCTGCCGCAGACCATCTCCTGCCAGCAGCTGCAGACCATCTCCTGCCAGCAGCTGCAGACCATCTCCTGCCAGCAGCTGCAGACCATCTCCTGCCAGCAGCTGCAGACCATCTCCTGCCAGCAGCTGCAGACCCCCACCTGCCAGCAGCAGCAGACCCCCATTTGCCACCTGCCGCAGACCACCTCCTGCCACCTGCCGCAGACCACCTCCTGCCACCTGCCGCAGACCACCTCCTGCCAGCTGCCGCAGACCACCTCCTGCCAGCTGCCTCAGACCATCTCCTGCCACTAGCCGCAGACCACCACCTGCCACTAGCCGCAGACCACCTCCAGCCAGCAGCTGCAGACAACCTCCTACCAGCCAGCAGCTGCAGACAACCTCCTGCCAGCCAACAGCAGCAGACCCCCACCTGCCAGCCAACAGCAGCAGACCTCCACCTGCCAGCAGCAGCAGACCCCCACCTTCCAGCAGCCGCAGACCCCCAGCTGCCGCAGACCACCTCCTGCCAGCCAGCTGCCGCAGACCACCTCCTGCCAGACAGCTGCCGCAGACCACCTCCTGCCAGCCAGCTGCCGCAGACCACCTCCTGCCAGCCAGCTGCCGCAGACCACCTCCTGCCAGCCAGCTGCCGCAGACCACCTCCTGCCAGCTGCCGCAGACCACCTCCTGCCAGCTGCCGCAGACCACCTCCTGCCAGCTGCCGCAGACCACCTCCTGCCAGCTGCCGCAGACCATCTCCTGCCAGCAGCCGCAGACCATCTCCTGCCAGCAGCTGCAGACCATCTCCTGCCAGCAGCTGCAGACCATCTCCTGCCAGCAGCTGCAGACCATCTCCTGCCAGCAGCTGCAGACCATCTCCTGCCAGCAGCTGCAGACCATCTCCTGCCAGCAGCTGCAGACCATCTCCTGCCAGCAGCTGCAGACCATCTCCTGCCAGCCAGCAGCTGCAGACAACCTCCTGCCAGCCAACAGCAGCAGACCCCCACCTGCCAGCCAACAGCAGCAAACCTCCACCTGCCAGCAGCAGCAGACCCCCACCTTCCAGCAGCCGCAGACCACCTCCTGCCAGCCAGCTGCCGCAGACCACCTCCTGCCAGACAGCTGCCGCAGACCACCTCCTGCCAGCCAGCTGCCGCAGACCACCTCCTGCCAGCCAGCTGCCGCAGACCACCTCCTGCCAGCTGCCGCAGACCACCTCCTGCCAGCTGCCGCAGACCACCTCCTGCCAGCTGCCGCAGACCGCCAGCTGCCGCAGACCACCTCCTGCCAGCTGCCGCAGACCACCTCCTGCCAGCTGCCGCAGACCACCACCTGCCAGCTGCCTCAGACCATCTCGTGCCAGCAGCAGCAGACCACCTCCTGCCAGCTGCTGCAGACCACCTCCTGCCAGCTGCCGCAGACTACCCCTGCTAGCTGCCGCAGACCACCTCCTGCCAGCAACTGCAAACCACCTCCTGCCAGCAGCAGTAAACCATCTCCTGCCAGCAGCCGCAGACCCCCACCTGCCAGCAGCCGCAGACCCCCACCTGCCAGCAGCCGCAGACCCCCACCTGCCAGCAGCCGCAGATCCCCAGCTGCCGCAGACCACCTCCTGCCAGCCAGCTGCCGCAGACCACCTCCTGCCAGCCAGCTGCCGCAGACCACCTCCTGCCAGCCAGCTGCCGCAGACCACCTCCTGCCAGCCAGCTGCCGCAGACCACCTCCTGCCAGCCAGCTGCCGCAGACCACCTCCTGCCAGCTGCCGCAGACCACCTCCTGCCAGCTGCCACAGACCACCTCTTGCTAGCTGCCGCAAACCGTCCCCTTCCAGCAACTGCAGACCACTTCCTGCGAGCCAGCAACTGCAGACCGCCTCCTGCCAGCCAGCAGCTGCAGACCGCCTCCTGCCAGCCAGCAGCTGCAGACCGCCTCCTGCCAGCCAGCAGCTGCAGACCGCCCCCTGCCAGCCAGCAGCTGCAGACCACTTCCTGCCAGCAGCCACAGTCCACCTCCTGCCAGCCACCGCAGTCCACCTCCTGCCAGCCGCCGCAGACCTCCTGCCAGCAGCAGCAGACCACTACCTGCCAGCTGCCGCAGACCTCCTGCAAGCAGCAGCATACCCCCATCTGCCAGCAGGCGCAGACCACCTCCTGCCAGCTGCCACAGACCACCTCCTGCCAGCAACCGCAGTCCACCTCCTGCCAGCTGCCGCAGACCTCTTGCCAGCAGCAGCAGACCACTACCTGCCAGCTGCCGCAGACCTCCTGCAAGCAGCAGCAGACCCCCATCTGCCAGCAGCCGCAGACCACCTCCTGCCAGCTGCCGCAGACCACCTCCTGCCAGCCAGCAGCAGACCATCTCCTGCCAGCAGCTGCAGACCACTTCCTGCCAGCCAGCAGCTGCAGTCCGCCTCCTGCCAGCAGACGCAGTCCACCTCCTGCCAGCAGCCGCAGTCCACCTCCTGCCAGCTGCCGCAGTCCACCTCCTGCCAGCAGCCGCAGACCATCTCCTGCCAGCAGCCGCAGACCATCTCCTGCCAGCAGCCGCAGACCATCTCCTGCCAGCAGCCGCAGACCATCTCCTGCCAGCAGCCGCAGACCATCTCCTGCCAGCAGCCGCAGACCATCTCC
Source organism: Hyperolius riggenbachi (assembly GCF_040937935.1). NCBI lineage: Eukaryota > Metazoa > Chordata > Amphibia > Anura > Hyperoliidae > Hyperolius > Hyperolius riggenbachi. The sequence goes on along the minus strand of NC_090653.1, from coordinate 246,756,015 downwards.
TGCCAGAAGCCGCAGACCATCTCCTGCCAGCAGCCGCAGACCATCTCCTGCCAGCAGGAGCCAGCAGCCGCAGACCACCTCCTGCCAGCAGCCGCAGACCACCTCCTGCCAGCAGCCGCAGACCACCTCCTGCCAGCAGCCGCAGACCACCTCCTGCCAGCAGCCGCAGACCACCTCCTGCCAGCAGCCGCAGACCACCACATGCCAGCAGCCGCAGACCACCACCTGGCATCCGGAAGCCCTACAAGGGGTAAGTGAGGTGCTTATGCTCTTATCGGACACAAAAATGTATTAAAGTGGACCCGAACTCTTGCACAGGACAGAATCTAATCTGCTATGGCAGAGCTGCTAATTTGTTAACCCTAGGGGCCTGATTCACTAACCGGTGCTAACCTAGTTAGCACGCCTAAAGGCTTTGGGCGTGCTAACTAGGGTGTAAGTAGTTAGCACGCAACAAGCTGAATCAGAACGCGCACAAAGTATCGTGGGCAAAGCCCGGTGCGCATGAAACATCGCACCGGTTGCAACGACCTAGGGCGCATCCAATGCACCTCTATAGGCTTATCGGGTGCGCCGTTTTCGTTGCACCCGGTGCTACGTTTTGTGTGCATCGGGCTTTGCATGCACAAAGTTTTGCGTGTGATACTTTGAGCGCGCGCGCTAATTAGCACGCACAAAGTATGTTTTAGGCGTGATAAGGGGCTTTTCACAAGCGTGCTAACAGTTAGCACCGCTTTGTGAATCAAGCCCCATGTCTACTTTCATGAAAGCAGGAAGTAGACATGCTGCAGATTGATTCGCTTGGGATTAGCGACCGCACCACTCTAGCAATGTACACATTTACAAAAGAGCTTATTGGGTATACAAGAAAACAGTATCTAAAAACACTTAAAAAATACAAATCTGCAGCAGGGGTAGAATCAATCAAAAAATCCACTGATATTGCACATTATAACAAACGCCGCCCCTCAAGCCAATATAATCTTAAGTACAAGTGGTAGAAACTGTCAAAAAATCACATCCATGGATGTATATAATATATCATCTAAAGCCTATATAACACAGTAGGTCCATGAGTGAGGTAAACGGGTGAGAAGTGAAAGAGCAGTGGGAATCGGAGAGCAGGAAAGACCAAAGAACCCACACCATGTGCTGGAAAGAAGTGAAATATTGTGTGCCAAAGAGAGTATGTATGATATGATACATACAATGACGAAATGGTGTCATTGAGAAGTTTAATGCTTACCAGGCTGAAGGAGAATAAGAGACAGAGGCTGGCGTGACCCTTA